>NW_027361680.1:15455000-16055000 GCF_039654945.1 Dendrobates tinctorius
TACAATTAGTTAAGCCAAATCATAGAAGGGGCGACTATCTCAAAGCAATGTCCCGAGTGGAATCCAGATGGATTTTTACCCTGGACACTCTAGCCCAAGCAGGTTTGAATCATGAAATTGAGCTCTATGCGTTCTAGTTTTTTCCTCACTTTGTGGTACAAGTTTTAAGCCCCAAACAAAAGGGCTTAAAAGTGAAGCTACATCAGAAGTATGGACATGATTTCATATGAATGTCGGACTTTTTGATCAGCCCATAAACGAAAAACAGGGCCCGATAAAATGGGGCTTTTTGAAATATGCACATACTTTTTATTTTAATTTTTATTTTTATATTTTTTCCTATTTTTAGTATTATTCTTGATATATATATTTTTTATATCTATATTTGCATTCTCATTTTTTAATCTATTTTAATTATCTTAATAAATAAAGGTTACACCACATGCATATTTTACTTATGTATTTCTTAATCTCATAATTCATTCCCTTTTATATACACATATTCTCTATGTCCATTCATTTGGATTCAGTCTCATGCAACCTCTACTTGTTTTAGGGTTAAATGCAGACACTGCCTTCCTCCCCTCCTCCCTTTCTGATTCTCACTGAATCCACAATCTCTCCTTCCTAATGAGGCTTTCTTATCAGGCAGCTGTGGGTCAGATGATTACTCTGCAGGGTTTCAGGATACTTTATAAGGACGCTCTATGCAGTGGCAGGCACAACCCTGATGAAGTGAGACGTTCTCTCGAAACGCGTTGGTTTTGTGCCACTAGCCAGCCACCGTCCTTTCCCAGTGTGACGTCACGCTACACCCTGCCCTCACCACACGCCGACCTCCTCAGCGTCGCTCACGGCCGGAGCACGCAAGGTAGCGGCGATCCGCACTGCTTCACTGCCCAGCAGCAGCAGTCATCACCCACCCCATCTAGCACGCTTGACTTCACCACCGACCACCAGCTTCCAAGTAAGTGCCACCCCTCCCTGCACTATACCAGCAAGCACAAGCCTCCTCTAACCCTCATCTATGTCACAGGTCTGCCTCTGCATATAACAGTCTAGTACCAGGTGCTCTTGATTTATCTAAGGATATTCAGCCACAAGCATTCGGCAAGGTTAGCCTCAGCCTCCACCCGAACCATCTATCATTATTCCTTGGTACCTTCTGGCTTTTTTTCTGATATTCAAAATTTTTTTTTAATTTTTTTTTATTAGTAATTATATTTAAACCATGATTAGGGGACATGTGCCTGCCAATATCCCAGTAACAGTTCCAAGGTTGGATGCACTTATGGTCGGATTCATTAATAAGTAAGTCTAGCAGAATCTCTTTTAACCCTTAAGGGGTTGCCCCCCCCTTTTTGTAAGATAAGCGTACTCTACTTGTTTATTTATTCATTCACTTTATTGGCAGCTACTTACATTTTCAAGACAAAGCGATCAGCCTTAAGGACATTGCGTTTTTTCTATACACTAACAAGTGAGTAGCTTATTTTCTAAAAAAAACAAAAACAAACAAACGGATTTATTTATTTATTTATTCATTCATTCATCTATTCATCCCACTTTTTGTGCCAGCTATCCTTATTTCCAAGACCAGGCAACCAGCCTCCAGGACATCTTGTTTTTTCTATACATTATCAAGTGAGTAGTCTAATATTAACCCTTGTCTTTCCCAGTATAGCGTGGTGTAATGACTATTTTAAGCTTGTCTCTTTTTAGCAGGTATTAGCACAGAACCTGTCAATCACCAGCAGCATCTGGGAACACCCAATTTTTTCTTCTGGGCCAAGTGGACTAGCGCCGGTGTGTCACTCTATTAGACAAACATATCTCGTTGGGCACATTCTGGCTTCATATCTATGAACCTGTCTTTGCCCCTCCCTTTTGTTATTTTCTTTCATAAGTGGATTCACATTTTTTATTTATTTGTTTGATTTCAGTATGATTTATCATTATGTCTTCTCATTCTCTGCCACTAAATCACCAGGGTTAACGTGTTCTGTGCTGCTACATGCAGTCCAATTTTTGGCAAGAGTGTCTATGATGCCCATAGTATATTTTTAAAAAAATGTACCCCCATGGGGAAAGGTTTGTCAGCCCAGGCACTGCGTGTATATAACGAGAGTGACAGACTGCCCAAAAAAGGGAAATTAGGCCTAAAATGCCTCAATTTTTGGTACACGGATGTATGAGGCGTGTCAAATAGACCCCACTGTAAAATGTGGCCTGTTTTTTTAAAAAATGCAACATGGTGCTGTATATAAGTACAGTTTCACCCAAGACAAAAAAAGAAAATCACCGTACACTTTGAGGACACACAGATATGACCTGGCACGGAGATACCACACCAAAAATGTGTGGCCTGTATTTTTTTTTATTGCTAAATGCTGCTGTATTTAACCAAAAGTGACAGCCAGGCAAAAAAAAAAACAGCCGTAAACTGGCAAAACTTTGAGCACGCAAAGATATGAGCTGACACGGAGATACCACATCAAAAAATATGTGGGCTATATTCCAATTGCACCTGGGGCTAGCTATATACAGCTAATATATCCCACAGGTAGCAGCAGCAGCACCAGAACACAGGAAGGGATTGGACCCTCTTGATGTGTGCAATCATTTATATACAGTACATACATACAGTGCCTGCAGGCCTTGCACTGATGTGTATAGAGTGACATACACTACCCTGCCTGCCTAACACTGGAACCTATATACTCTGAAATTAGTCCTTAGAAGGACTGTTGGTTTAGCTGGATGTGAGTATTTAGGATGGTGGATGGTAGACCCCACACTAATTAATAAATCCCCAATTCTGACCCTATCAAGGCAGCCGCTCTCCCTACACTTTCTCAATCTGGAGCTGAATGTGCCGAGCAGGACGGCTTCCGGTCTCTTATACCCATGATAATGCTGTGCGGCCAGCCAATCACTGCACGACCACAACAAAGATGGCTGCGGCATTTCATAGCCTGGCAGACAATCCCTGCAGCGTGATTGGGTCTCTAAAGTCTGCCAAAAATTCTGGGTGGAGACCGAAGTTCCTGCCGAGTAATCCCGGAAATGCTCTGTGCTCGCCGAGTGCACCGAGCACACTAATACTCGGGTGAGTAATGAGTAGTGGCGAAGACGTTCGCTCATCACTATTCCCTTTAAATACAGTTGTGGCCAAAAGTATTGACACCTCTGCAATTTTGTCAGATAATACTCAGTTTCTTCCTGAAAATGATTGCAAACACAAATTCTTTGGTATTATTATCCTCATTTAATTTGTCTTAAATGAAAAAACACAAAAGAGAATGAAGCAAAAAGCAAAACATTGATCATTTCACACAAAACTCCAAAAATGGGCCAGACAAAAGTATTGGCACCCTCAGCCTAATATTTGGTTGCACAACCTTTAGCCATTTAGCCAAAATAACTGTGACCAACCGCTTCCGGTAATCATCAATGAGTTTCTTACAATGCTCTGCTGGAATTTTAGACCATTCTTCTTTGGCAAACTGCTCCTGGTCCCTGATATTAGAAGGGTGCCTTCTCCAAACTGCCATTTTTAGATCTCTCCACAGGTGTTCTATGGGATTCAGGTCTGGACTCATTGCTGGCCACATTAGAAGTCTCCAGTGCTTTCTCTCAAACCATTTTCTAGTGCTTTTTGAAGTGTGTTTTGGGTCATTGTCCTGCTGGAAGACCCATGACCTCTGAGGGAGACCCAGCTTTCTCACACTGGGCCCTACATTATGCTGCAAAATTTATTGGTAGTCTTCAGACTTCATAATGCCATTCACACGGTCAAGCAGTCCAGTGCCAGAGGCTGCAAAGCAACCCCAAAACATCAGGGAACCTCCGCCATGTTTGACTGTAGGGACCGTGTTCTTTTCTTTGAATGCCTCTTTTATTCTCCTGTAAACGCTATGTTGATGCCTTTGCCTAAAAAGCTCTACTTTTGTCTCATCTGACCAGAGAACATTCTTCCAAAACGTTTTAGGCTTTTTCAGGTAAGTTTTGGCAAACTCCAGCCTGGCTTTTTTATGTCTCGGGGTAAGAAGTGGGGTCTTCCTGGGTCTCCTACCAGGATTGAAATCTCTTGTCAATTTTTCTTTTCCGTCCACATCTAGGGAAGTTAGCCACAGTGCCACGGGCTTTAAACTTCTTGATGACACTGCGCACGGTAGACACAGGAACATTCAGGTCTTTGGAGATGGACTTGTAGCCTTGAGATTGCTCATGCTTCCTCACAATTTGGTTTCTCAAGTCCTCAGACAGTTCTTTGGTCTTCTTTCTTTTCTCTATGCTCAATGTGGTACACACAAGGACACAGGACAGAGGTTGAGTCAACTTTAATCCATGTCAACTGGCTGCAAGTGTGATTTAGTTATTGCCAACACCTGTTAGGTGCCACAGGTAAGTTACAGGTGCTGTTAATTACACAAATTAGAGAAGCATCACATGATTTTTCGAACAGTGCCAATACTTTTGTCCACCCTTTTTTTATGTTTGGTGTAGAATTATATCCAATTTGGCCTTAGGACAATTCATTTTGTGTTTTTTCATTTAAGACAAATTAAATGAAGATAATAATACCAAAGAATTTGTGTTTGCAATCGTTTTCAGGACGAAACTGAGCATTATCTGACAAAATTGCAGGGGTGTCAATACTTTTGTCCACAACTGTAAGCATGGACATTTTTTTAAAATATCAGTTATAAATATGGCTTCTTTGAATTACACTTTTGGATCATTTTATGTTCATGTAATGATATTTAAAAATATTGAATTGGAAGCATATACATTCAACCTGCTGCTAAAGGATGACAGATTACATCAGTCTACATGCAGTAAATGTTAAATGTTGAACCTAGTAGCATAATGAATTAAACATGATATATGCAGGAGTCTGCCAGACCCACAGTATTCTATTTTTACTCTAAAGGTTGAAAGGCTTAATAGCTTGGCATTTAATTCAGCACCCACTTGTTTTGTCACTCAGAGGATAGTGTTTAAATCCTCAACTACATTAAGGGGGACCGGTCATCATAGATTTTATTATGTAACAAATGCCTGGGTAGTACAATGTGTATTCTTAACTTTTAAACATGTCTTTGTGCACATGAGAAATATTTTATCAATGGAGGAAAAATAAATATATATGCTCTGTTACATATATACATACAGGTGCATCTAATAAAATTAGAAATCTGATATGAAGATATTAGCTGCATTCACTGAGACCTGTACAAATTATGATAATTACATTAAAAATCATCTTTTAATTACAGGTGCATCTCACAAAATTAGACTATCATCAAAGTTAATTTATTTCAGTTGTTCAATACAAAAAGTGAGACTCTTATATAGAGTCATTACAAATAGTGATCTATTTCAAGTGTTTACTTCTGTTAATGTTGATGATTATGACTTACAGCCACTGAAAACCCAAAAGTCATTATCTCAGTAAATTAGAATACTTTATAACACCAGATTGAAAAAAATATTTTAAAATCCATAATGTTGGCCTACTGAAATTTATGTTCAGTAAATGCACTCAATACTTGGTCAGGACACCTTTGGCATCAATTACTGCATCAATGTGGCATGGCATGGAGGCGATCAGTCTGTGGCACTGCTGAGGTGTTACGGAAGCCCAGGTTGCTTTGATAGCAGCCTTCAGCTCATCTGCATTGTTGGGTCTGGTATCTCTCATCTTTTTTTGATAATACCCCATAGATTATCTATGGGGTTAAGGTCAGACGAGTTTGCTCGCCAATCAAGCAGAGTGATACTGTTGTTTTTAAACCAGGTATTGGTACTTTTGGCAGTGCAAAGAGGTGCCAAGTCATGCTGGAGAATGAAATTTACATCTCCAATAAGTTTGTTGGCAGAGGGAAGCATGAAGTGCTCTAAAATTTCCCGGTAGACGGCTATGCCAACCTTGGTCTTGATAAAACACAGTGGTCCTACACCACCAGATGACATAGCTCCCGAAACCATCATTGATTGTAGATACTTCACACTAGACCTTGGAAATCAAGGTCCCAGAGTCTGGAGGGAGAGTGGAGAGACAGACAAGCCAAGCTGCTTAAGATCTAGTGTTTTAACAGAGGGAATCATACCTACAATTGATCAGTACATTGGAATCGAATCTAAAGGGGGGGCAACTCTGTAATAAATCCAACCTCCAAACAACCAAACGAGTTCAAAAAATGCCCAAAAATCAGTAGTTTGTTTTTAGAATGTTAAGCAAACAAATAACAGAAAAACTGACGGCACATCCTAGTCTGAATAGGTGCATACCAAAAACAGCTTATATATCAAAATGAGAAAAATGGTTGCACTCAATTGCATTAAGACATGTCAATATGAAATCTAAGAAGTGTGAATAGCATAATGGCTTTGGAAACTTAGAAAAGGCATATGAGATACTTAGCACAAAATCTGGCCAAAAATTGTGAGCCCATTCACCAACGTCAAGGTAATCTCAAACTCGAATGGGTCCCTATTCTAACTGCTTAGTGTGAACACTTACCTCTGGCCAATGACTAGGTAAAGCCTATATTTATAGGAGGATAGGAACCAAATGATTGGATGTAATTAAAATCACAGCTTGGTGAAGGGCGGAGTGCTCAGTCAAAAAGCTAGTATACAAATATCAGAAAAACTGATGGCACATCCTAGTCTGAATAAGTTTGTAGGGAAGGTGACCTGACGGACGGACTTGTCAGAATAGAGGAAGGAAGGGTTGCACAGTTTAGATAGGTGTCAGTTACTACAGTGGGAAAACAGCTGAGAAAGTGTAGTGGACGTGCAGTACTTTGGGTTGACCATTAGAGGGCAGGGAGGAGTGTGAGCAAAGGACTTGACATCAGCTTAGGGCTTAGGAAACCGTTGGTCATGGGGGCGGAGTTACAGGGAACCGGGAAAGATATAAATTTGAAGGAGGGTTCCAGAAAGGTCCAGTCCCCAGGGGGAGCTCCAGTGACAGGAGGACTACGACAGTTTGTGCACTGTGAGGAAAACCGTACCAGGGGGACTGAGGAGAGAGAAAGTCAGGGGGGTGTTCCTGACAGGAAGAACCGCAGTAAAGACGAGACACCGGGTGTAGGACACCGTATTTGACACGACGCCTGACCAGTGAAACTACTGTTGGTATACAGGCCTACGGCAGCCACAGTGACGGAGCTGACAGGAGCGTCAAAGAGTGGAAAAGGTACAGGACTTCCATGTATGTCTCGGGTGAAAAGTATGGTGTGTGAAGCGGCCCTGAGCACGGAGGGCCGTGAGGAAGGTACTGTGTCGCCTTGTGAGGACCATCAGTCGGATGGCGAGAGCACGAATAAACTTGGACCTGTTGCACCCAGAACCTGCCTCCATCTTGTCTCTGTTTTGTCTCTGCGTGGTAAAGAGAGGGACCACCCCCCAGCCTGGCCCACCGACCCTACAAGTGCATACCAAAAACAGCTTATATACAGTCATATATTAAAGTTTGGGCACCCCTATTAATGTTAACCTTTTTTCTTTATAACAATTTTGTTTTTTGCAACAGCTATTTCAGTTTCATATATCTAATAACTGATGGACTCAGTTACATTTCTGGATTCAAATGAGGTTTATTGTACTAAGAGAAAATGTGCAATCTGCATTTAAACAAAATTTGACTGGTGCAAAAGTATGGGCACCTCAACATAAAAGTGACATTAATATTTCGTAGATCCTCCTTTTGCAAAAATAGCAGCCTCTAGTTGCTTCCTGTAGCTATTAATGAGTTCCTGGATCCTGGATGAAGGTATTTGTGACCATTCCTATTTACAAAACAATTCCAATTCAGTTAAGTTTGATGGTCGCCGAGCATGGACAGCCCGCTTCAAATCATCCCACAGATGTTCAATGATATTCAGGTCTGGGGACTGGGATGGCCATTCCAGAACATTGTAATTGTTCATCTGCATGAATGCCTGAGTAGATTTGGAGCCGTGTTTTGTATCATTGTCTTGCTGAAATATCCATCCCCTGCGTAACTTCGTCACTAATTCTTGCACATCTTGAGGAAAACCGTACCAGGGGGACTGAGGAGAGAGAAAGTCAGGGGGGTGGTCCTAACAGGAAGAACCACAGTAAAGACGAGACACCGGATGTAGGACACCGTATTTGACACGACGCCTGACCAGTGAAACTACTGTTGGTATACAGGCCTACGGCAGCCACAGGAGCTGACAGGAGCATCAAAGAGTGGAAAAGGTACAGGATGTACATGTATGTCTCGGGTGAAAAGTACTGTGTGTGAAGCGGCCCTGAACACGGAGGGCCGTGAGGAAGGTACTGTGTCGCCTTGTGAGGACCGTCAGTCGGACGGCGAGAGCACGAATAAACTTGGACCTGTTGCACCCAGAACCTGCCTCCATCTTGTCTCTGTTTTGTCTCTGCGCGGTAAAGAGAGGGACCACCCCCCAGCCCAGCCCACCGACCCTAAACTTGGCAAAGTCGGCAGGATCAACGCCGCTAATACGTCATCTTCTGTGGCAGGCCTGCCCTACAGGATGGAGAAAGACTTGGACTACGCTGCTTGGGTTACAAATACCTGCAAATTACAAATTACCCACCTGTGGATTACAATTTGGGAGCGCTGTAGTGTATCTGCGTCACCAGTAGAAGATCCGGGGAGGTACCAGGACTGGTGCAAGAAGGCGGTGATGCTTCAGTGCAGAGGAGAGATCCTGGTGTTTGCTGTAGTTCTCAATGGACTGGGGCCCCCTTCTATGTACCCCGGGGGCCAGCACTATGTACCGGGAGGCTGATGCTCCCCCATACTGGACCCTGACAAGTGGGTGGAAAGGCCTGCCAATACCCCACCCAGCAGAGGGAGTGGCACAGAGAAAAAGTTTGGCTGTGGCTGTCTGGTGCCATTCGAATGCTGCCCACCGGATGGTATGAGACGCTGCGGGTGTCGAGGCATCGGCCGCCTGGAGTGGCAATGGCGGTGGGATATCGAGCTCCACCAGAAAGTGACATCTTCAGAGCCACGAGCAGGCAGCAGGATGGTGAGCTGGGAAGCGGAGCCTGTGCGGAATCAGCGGGAGCGGCCACCCAGAATACCGGCGAAGAATCTGCCCGCGGAGCCCCTAAGCCTGGAGGCTAGCCCCGTCAGATGGCAGGGTGAAGAGCAGAGACTGCGGGAGGAGCCGCGTGGTGACGTAACGGAGGCCGCGGCGCCGGGGAAGGTAAGAGTTCCTTCGGTCCTGCCAGTGGCTCCGTAAGCGGCCCCCACCATTTGGCTGATGCACGCGGCAGCCTGTGTACCCAAGAGGCCGGTCACAGGAGGCCCTTCCCTCTATGCCGAACCGAACGGGGACTCCATTCCAAGTCCTGAAACACCCCACCCGGAGACGCCACACACGGTGCCGCCGTAGCGGAGCCTGATCCCAGAGGGTGCTGTTGCGCTTCTTCTGCCACCAGCGACCTCATTTCCAAAATCGGTCACTACTCCGGCCCCGGCTGAAACGTCGAGTGCGGCCTACCCTGCGGCTGCGGTTATGCCGGTGTTGGAACCGGCTGCGGCCTATTTGGCAGGCCCTGTGCCCCCACCCACCAAGAACCCGGCTACCCCCATTCGCCACTCGGCCCCAGAGGCTGCTGGGCCGCAGAAATCATCGGTCGCCTCTTCCCCGCTCACCTCTTCGGCGGAGCCCCGCCCACCGGACTCCAGAGCCTGCGCTGTACACTCCGTTTGGGTCGCGGAGGTGATCAAGAAAAAGAAGGCCCGGGAACAGGAGATATGGAGCCTACTCCACTCAAAGGGGGAGGCTGGCATGGTAGTGAAGAGATCTCGGGGACGGCTGGTATATACCAACGTCGACAGGGGGTACGGTTTCATCCGAGATAAGACTGGTCAAAAGGTTTATGTGAATGTGGCCTCCATACGTCAAGGCCGGGCTCTGAAGGAGGGGGACTTAGTATCATATTATAAAGAATACTGCCCCCGCGGATATTATGCAGTGACAGTACTGGTGGAGCCCGAAGAATGCGAACCCCCGTAAAGAGGACTTGTGTGGACACTCCCGGTACCCCAGGGGTTCCACGGCTGTGGAGCCCTTGCCACTGACCACTAAATAGTGGAAAAGACTGTCAGGAGTTCGGTGCACCGTAGTGCAGGTTACGAAGACCAGTTTAAGTTAAAAAAAAAAATGCGCTTTAGTTGTTGAGTGTTTTTTTATTATGATATTCCTCTTACAGGATGGTTTGTGTTTAATTGAGAAGCCTGACAGAGCGGGGATACGGAAAAAGAGTGTCCATGTCCAAGGAATGGGGGAAGAAGAAGACATGCAATGTTTTGTTGTAACATGATGGTTGTAAACGCAAAAGAAAATGAAAAAAATATATATATAAAAATGGGGTACTTGTGCTATTATAAAGTTGTTTGATGTATAATATGCAAAAGTAAAATGAAACAGGTCTGGGTAAGGGAAGGTCTGAGGGACCAAAGGTAAGTGTGAGATCCAAAGAGGGGTCTATGTGTGAAGAGGGTCTGGGAGACCAAGATGCCGACCATGACATGTAATTGAAAGAAAGGTACAAGAGGTGGAAAATATGAAAAAGACAGCCATCCTAGGTCAGGTCCCTGACACCACGGACACCCCTGAAGGAGAAAGATGGACGCCAGCAATGATCTGGTAGGTGTGAGGCCTCGATCATGGCGTACTGGACAGTGGAAGGTAACAGAAGGGGAGAGTAGGGTAAGGTACACACCATAGAGAGAATATGGGTGTACCTAGCCCAATTTGAAAGACGTTGTCATGTGGCGTGCACGCTGGTGAGTAACAGTAGGCTACTCAGAGCATGGTGCTCCCAGTATGGTTCGGCCCCTCGCAGGTAGTGGGTTTGTCCCAACAACTGGTCCGACAACAGAGTGTAGGTGAAGCTTCAGAACGACGAAGGCAAGGAATACGATTGTCAAGGACGACAATAGACAAAGGAAGGGGGAGTGTAGGGAAGGTGACCTGACCGATGGATGGACTTGTCAGAATAGAGGAAGGAAGGGTTGCACAGTTTAGATAGGTGTCAGTTACTACAGTGGGGAAACAGCTGAGAAAGTGTAGTGGACGTGCAGTACCTTGGGTTGACCATTACAGGGCAGGGAGGAGTGTGAGCAAAGGACTTGACATCAGCTTAGGGCTTAGGAAACCGTTGGTCATGGGGGCGGAGTACAGGGAACCGGGAAAGATATAAATTTGAAGGAGGGTTCCAGAAAGGTCTAGTCCCCAGGGAGAGCTCCAGTGACAGGAGGACTACGACAGTTTGTGCACTGTGAGGAAAACCGTACCAGGGGGACTGAGGAGAGAGAAAGTCAGGGGGGTGTTCCTGACAGGAAGAACCGCAGTAAAGACGAGACACCGGGTGTAGGACACCGTATTTGACACGATGCCTGACCAGTGAAACTACTGTTGGTATACAGGCCTACGGCAGCCACAGTGACGGAGCTGACAGGAGCGTCAAAGAGTGGAAAAGGTACAGGACTTACATGTACGTCTCGGGTGAAAAGTATGGTGTGTGAAGCGGCCCTGAACACGGAGGGCCGTGAGGAAGGTACTGTGTCGCCTTGTGAGGACCGTCAGTCGGACGGCGAGAGCACGAATAAACTTGGACCTGTTGCACCCAGAACCTGCCTCCATCTTGTCTCTGTTTTGTCTCTGCCTGGTAAAGAGAGGGACCACCCCCTAGCCCGGCCCACCGACCCTACAAGTGTATACCAAAAACAGCTTATATGCAGTATTGTGAAATAGCCAAAAGATAGAGGGGCAGAACATGGTGCCTACAGCATCTATACAGATAATGAATCACTAGAGCAATCTAATTGGCCATAATCACCAATAAACGTATTAATAGATCAGTTCATATATTTATAACATGCATAAATACTGTATAACATAGCACCACATAATGTACACATCAATAATGGCAAATAAGTAGATGATTATTTCTTTTCATCCTTTGAGATAGGTCCAGATCTTTAGAATTTGGTAATATAAGTACGCCTTTGGAGGTCAAAGTAGAAAAAGTTCATATATTCTCAAAGTAATAGATTGTGCCATGACGCTAATCCATCTGTATTGCAAGTACGGGGGATAGATCGGGTCCATAGTGGTATCAGGAGTGGAGATCTTAAACGAGCTTTGGCGCAGTTGGAATGCCGATGGATCGTTTTACTCGGCACAATGGCCCCGAAAGGCCTTAATGAAAAATTATCTTTTTCACTGTTCCTCTAAAATGATATATTCAGTTTCTCTGTTTTTATTGGTGTTTTATTTTGTTTTTAATTCTTTATTTTTCTTTTATATTTTTATTACCTTGAGTATATATGAACTTTTTCTACTTTGACCTCCGAAGGCGTACTTATATTACCAAGTTCTGAAGATCTGGACCTATCTCAACGGATGAAAAGAAATAATCATCTACTTACAGTATTTGCCATTATTGATGTGTACATTATGTGGTGCTATGTTATATTTATGCATGTTATAAATATATGAACTGATCTATTAATACTTTTATTGGTAATTATGGCCAATTAGATTTCTCTAGTGATTTATTATCTGTATAGACGCTGAAGGCAACATGTTCTGCCCCTCTATCTTTTGGCTATTTCGCAATACATATTGCCCACAGTTTTGCCCTTCATACTAATGGCCGCTGCGCTATGCGTTTGCACAGTGCACATGCCTGCCATGTTGTGAAAGGCATCCCTACGGGGGCGGCGTTCCGTCGGGTTCTCATGGATACCATGATTGCTCTGACGTGCACCAGCTTCCGGGATGGCCGGAAATGACGCGGTGGGGACTCCGTGCTCACTGGGCAGGCGCAGGCTAAGATGGCCGCGTGCATTCAATTTCCATTGATTTTGGCTCCTTATAAAAGACCCTCTGGCCCAAACACTAGCCATACGGCCCCCCGAGGAAGCCCTTTTGACTCATTATTTTTGTATCTACTGATATTTTATGGAAATGTATTTATGAATAAAATGTTTATACTTTTTGCACAAAAAATGCTTTTGTGTGTTTAACATTATAAAAACCTACTACTGATTCTTGGGCATTTAAGGTCTAGTGTGAAGTTTCCAAAATCAATGAAGGTTTTGGAAGCCATTTCATCTGCTGGTGTAGGTTCACTGTGTTTTATCAAGACCAAAGTCAGTACAGCCGTCCACCAGGAAATTTTAGAGCACTTCATGCTTCCCTCTGCCGACAAGCTTAATTGAGATGGAAATTTCATTCTCCAGCAGGACTTAGCACCTATCAACACTGCCAAAAGTACCAATACCTGGTTTAAAAACAACAGTATCACTGTGCTTGATTAGCCAGCAAACTCGCCTGACCTTAATCCCATAGAGAATCTGTGGGGTATTGTCAAGAGGAAGATGAGAGACACCAGACCCAACAATGCAGACAAGCTGAAGGCTGCTATCAAAGCAACCTGGGCTTCCATAACACCTCAGAAGTGTCACAGGCTGATCGCCTCCATGCCTCACTGCATTGATACAGAAATTGATGAAAAAGGAGCCCTGACGAAGTATTGAGTGCATTTACTGAATATACATTTCAGTAGGCCAACATTTTGGATTTTAAAATCATTTTTTCAAGCTTTTATTACAAAAGTATTCTAATTTACTGAGATAATGACTTTTGGGTTTTCATTGGCTGTAAGCCATAATTATCAACATTAACAGAAATAAACACTTGAAATAGATCACTCTGTTTGTAATGACTCTATATAATATGAGTTTCACTTTTTGTATTGAAGAACTGAAATAAATTAACTTTTTGATGATATTCTAATTTTATATATATACACAGTACATAAGTGATTGATATTTGCCCAATAATTAAGGTTAAATGAGTGTAGCGATATATCCATGAATTATTATATCACTGTTTCCCTTTTCCTTCCATCTAGGGTCCTGGAAAAGCTGGCACTGACTTTGCCCTTGATTGTGGTTCAGGGATTGGAAGAGTAAGCAAACATGTTCTGTTACATTTTTTTAATAACATCGAGCTGGTGGACATGACAGAGACCTTCTTAGAAGAAGCCCAAAACTATTTGGAAGATGAAGCAGATCGTGTAGAAACACTCTTCTGTTACTGTCTGCAAGACTTTACTCCTACTGTTGGGAAGTACGATGTAATCTGGATGCAGTGGGTTTCAGGTTGGTATAATGATCCTTCACTAGTTAATGACCATGCTATTTACCCCCTTTTCTGACAAGTGACGTTTTTAGCTTTCATCGTACAGCATGTTTAATGGCTCTATATATTTTTTTCTAATTCGGCTATTCAAATGATTTTTGCCTCTTTTTTTATGTCATGTTTATATTCCTGTTTTTTTTTATTTTGGGGAAAAATGTGAAGAAAAATAAGAAATGCGTGTCTATTTTTCACAATTTTTAATTTATTATTTTTTAAGACCACAAAAGACTGCTAAAAGCATTTTAAATTACTTTCCTCTTTCTGTGGAAAATTATTTTTATATATTGGCCTTTTTTTTAACTATGTATGCTTTTTTATATATTTTTTTGCTGTTTCTATTTATTTATGCTTTCATTTATTTTGTACATTATTGCCCCTCCATGAGGTCTTAAAAAGATCCATCCCCTCCCCCAAAGATATTTTAACATATCAATACATTGTTTTTTTTTTTTTTACTGATTTCTCTTATAACCGGAGCTGCTATATTAGATGCAGCTACAAAGGAATTTCAGCCTACAAACCACATATCAGAGCTGTTTGGGTTCCCTAGGACTCAGCAGCTTTGGTTACCGCCCCACACCCAGTGAGTACATGTTCACCAAGTGAAAACATGGTGCTTCCTAATTTATGTACGGAGCCAGGGCTGCCATCAGGGAATTACTGACTGGCGTATGGGGCCCGGTGGGCAAAGGGGGCCCGCATCGGGCCCCGTCTCATCTGCTCACCGGGCCCTACCGGCAGGCTAAACCGGGCCCTAGCGGCACTGCTGCAGTTCATGTCTATTGACATGTGGGCCCGGGCCCGCACATCAATAGATAACAGCCACCAGCCAATCGAAGGCTGGCAGCTGACATCAGCCGCAGCGCGCACGTCGCCGGCATCTGACGTGATTGTCATTTGCCGGGGAGTGCGCACTTCAGCTGCGTGGAGGGAGCTTCCCCGCAGGAGCACGGCAAGGTAAGAAGAACGTGTTTTTTATTTTTATTGAAAGCAGCAATCCGGGGGCCCGGGGCAGAATGTGAGACACAGGGGCAGAATGGACAAGGGGCAGAATGTGAGACATGGGGGCAGCATGTGAGACATGGGGGCAGAATGTGAGACACGGTGGCAGAATGTGAGACACGGGGGCAGAATATGACAGTAAGACACATGAGGGGCAGAATGGACACGGGGCAGCATGTGAGACACAGGAGGGGGCAGAATGTGAGACACATGGTGCAGGATCATGGGGCAGGATGGATATGATGTAGACAGATGGGGCAGGATCGGAAAAGTGAATGGGGGCAGAATGGATACTCATGAGGGCAGGATGAGAGAAAATATGGCTGGAGCCAGGAATGAGACACACGGGTCCAGGATGCGGGATATTATTACCATAGGGGCTAATTAAGGGATATTATTACTGCAGTGATGTATTTATTTCATTTTTTGAGGATACTGTTTTAAATGGGGGGAGGTCCTGTTACTGTGCAGAGGGACACTATGTCACCTTTTTTTCTTCATCTGGTTTAGTGTAGAAGTTGGGAAAAAAATAAGTAATGTGTTCTGCAAGTGGAGCTCTAGATAAATGTGTTATTTCCTGCAGAGACGAGCCCTGGCTGGAAGACGTGATGGCGGTCTGTGCAGGATGAAAGATGAAAAGCGAAGCTGAAGGACTTCACCTAGAGTCGTCACTGGTGAGTCAGTGTGTTACCTGTACACTGACACTATACACTATATGCAGAGTGCCTTTGTACAATGTCATCACACCAGTGATCACTGCATTACCTGTACACTGGCACTATATATAGAGGTCCTGTGCATAATGTCACCAGTGATCACCTGTACACAGACACTGCATACTAAGTACAGATCTCCTGTGTATAATGGCATTTATGGTGATAGTATTATGTTTTTTTATTAATGATCAGTATTGTAGTATTCAGTCACCATGTGGTGGTAATATGTGGTCTGGGCATGGTGTGGCTGTGGTTTTTCCTTGTATGTGGTATTATAGGTCACTATGTGATGGTAACATGTGGTCTGGACATGGTGCGGTGGTATTTGTCCCTTTGGATGTGATATTATTGGTCATTTTAAAAATTGAAAAATAAATAAAAATATACCTAAATTGTATTGGATATTTTAACAAATGTTTAATAGGTTAGGGTAGAGTAGGGTCTGGCCAAAAGAGCCTACCTTGTCGTGGTAAGAAAAGGGGGAAACAGGGCGCTTCCAATGCGTTGGTCTGTATGGAAAGTAGATGAGTGCACAGCAAGTGTTAGGCTCACCTGATAGGGTTGTGAGAGTCACAACACCTATAATCGCATAAAACAGCTGCAGCAGTCTGCACGAGGTCCAAGGACTTGTCGTGGTGGCAGATTTAAAAAATCTTTTGGCCAAAACAAGAGCTGCTGGCTATGTGAGTGATCTGGAGCTGGGAACTTTTAATGTGTGATTGGTGAGAAGTGGAGTTTTTCCAAGAGAGAGCGGCGGGACTGTGGAAAGTTTGAGGGGTGGAGGGCGGGGCTGGGGTGGAGCCTGGGTAGAGTCTCAAGGGGGCCCCCAAAATTTTGCCAGTATGTGGCCTGGAAATTCCTAGTGGCAGCCCTGTACAGAGCACTAGTTTGATGCTGTGCATACAGAGATTGAGACATAAACATGGTAATAAATCATGTTTGTCTTTTCTCTAGAAAGTCTGATTGTGTCGGAAAACCAATTTTCTTCTGCCACAGCCTCAAAATCTATCAAAAGCTACTTAGACTGTATTGATGTTTTAAGAGTCAGCAATTTGCAAAAGACTCCTTTATATTCAGTGTGAACGCGCAGCACTGTGATCAGAGTTCAGGCAGTGCTTGCTCTGACCAAATTAGTGCTGTCAATCAAAATCAGGGAAATTACTCAGTATGCAAATGTAGGGGTCAGAAAAGTGTATTAAGCTCTTGGGCATGCCAAGGTTGGGCCAAAGCCACCTAATTTGCACATGGAATATGAGTTTTAAAGTTAATATCTATGAAATATATATTGCATGTATGATTTTCATAGGGACTACGTCCCCTATAAAACTATTTATTTAGCTTAATTTACATTTCGGGGGTGACAAACACCCTTTAAAAGCCCAATTCCCCAGAGAAATTTTAGAAACCTTATACTCACCTTCCCCATCGGTCTCTCGACACTTCTACGATGTTGGTACAGCTGTGCTCAAACGTTTACATACCCTGGCAGAATTTTTGCTTTCTTGGCCTTTTTTCAGAGAATATGAATGATAACCCAAAAAGTTTTTCTCCACTAATGGTTAGGGGTTGCATAAAGCCATTTATTGTCAAACTACTGTGTTTTCTCTTTTGAAATCATAATGACAACCTAAAACATCCATGTTGGATGTTGGAAACACACAGAAGAAACCCAGGGGATTACAGTCCGACACATTTTGACTGTGAGGTCTTAATCATGGTCTACGTCAAAAATCAACTGTGGGGGTTTAAATACATTTCTTAAGTCAAAAATGTGTATCTCATTCAGATATTTACAACCAGATGGGAGGGGAAAATTAGCCAATAACTATAGTCCTGTATGCACATTGAAAGAATTAACATATAAACATATTAAAAACAATGCAAATATGGAGAAATTATGAAAAAAAACACACAATACTGACATTAGATATATTAAATTATCAGATCTTACTGTATATTGAGTCCTTGCGGTATTCTTGTTTGTAATTTAAAAATTCAATATGACTCCCGTTTTAACATTTTTCTTCTCAAGTCACCTCCTCTGGTTGGCTTGAAAAAGGGTTAGTATACCTAATAGCATGCACCTTGTGCAAGTTGCAATATGTAGGTTGCACTATAGGGCCATTGAAAAAACACATCAGAATGCATCACTCTGATGTGAGTAGGACAACGGCTCACAACATTTCTGTGGTTTCCAGACACTTACAAAAAGAATACTGCAAGGACTCAATATTCCACAAGATCTGATACTTCAATATAACTAATGTCAGCATTGTGTGTTTTTTATAACAATTTTTCCATATTTGCATTGTTTTTAATTTGTTTTTATGTTAATTCTTTCTATGTGCAGACGGGACTATAGTTATTGGTTACTTTTCCCCTCCCATCTGGTTGTAACTATCTAAATGAGATACACCTGTCTGACTTAAGAAATGTATTTAACCCCTTAACGACCAGGGGTATTTTTGGTTTTGCATTTTCATTTTTTGCTCCCCTTCTTCCCAGCACCATAACTTTTTTATTTTTTATTTATACAAAATAAATCAAATAATTAAGGTTGTTGTGTAACCTTAAATGCAATGAAACCAAAAACATGATACACAAGGCATATTATAAAATAATGACAATTTTATTAATAACTAGCTGAAGAGCCCAGCATTGCCTGGGCATAGTAACCAACTGTGGTTAGTTATAACAAATTATAATGATTATATTGCACATAAAAACATTTCAAATCATATATTCAACACTACAGATTTGCAACACAAATTAACTAAACGATTACCCAAGTATTGATAGTATTTTATTTTCAACTCATTCAAGATTTTTGGTTTTTCCTTTCGGTGCAATGATGAACAGATTTTTGGCAGTTCCAACTCTTGAACAGACCACGTAAAGTTGACCATGAGAAAAGCATGGAGATTGCAAATCGATCCCTACTACTTTCAAGGACTGTCAAATGATCATTGTTAATGGACATTGCAAATAGCAGTTGAACTGGAAACTGGAGGCGTTTAAAATCAAAAAACAAATCAGATGGAATGAGTGGAATTTTTGGAATGAAAATGTCCTCTCCTTTGGCACATCCTGTTTCTGAGCTGTGTATCTAACCCTATCCTGTGTGATAATGTCTTCTGAGCTATGTACCTAATCCTCTCCTGTGTGATACTTTCTGCTGAGCTGTGTATCTAATCCTATCCTGTGTGATACTGACTGCTGAGCAGTGTATCTAACCTATCCTGTGTGATACCATCTGCTGAGCCGTGTATCTAACCCTATCCTGTGTGATACTGACTGCTGAGCTGTGTACCTAATCCTATCATATGTGTTACTGACTGCTCAGCCATATATCTAATCCTATCCTGTGTGATACTGACTGCTCAGCCATGTATCTAATCCTATCCTGTGTGATACTGACTGCAGAGCTGTGTATCTAATCCTATTCTGTGTGATACTGTCTGCTGAGCCGTGTATCTAATACTATTCTGTGTGATACCGTGTGCTGAGCTGTGTCTCTAATCCTATCCTGTGTGATACTGTCTGCTGAGCCGTGTATCTATTCCTATCCTGTGTGATACTGACTGCTGAGCTGTGTATCTAATCCTACCCTGTGTGATACTGACTGCTGAGCTGTGTATCTAATCCTATCCTGTGTGATACTGACTGCTGAGCCGTGTATCTATTCCTATCCTGTGTGATACTGGGCTCCCCCTGCAGTCTGTGTCAGAGGGTGGTCTGTGTTGGCACGGTAATAAATTGTGTTATTTCCAGCTTTATGGAAGGACGATAACACCATAGAAATGATAAGAATAATTGTTTGTTGAATTGGAATGCGCGGTGTTAAAATTTCGCCTCACAACATAGCCTATGACGCTCTCGGGGTCCAGACGTGTGTCTTTGCAAAATTTTGTGGCTGTAGCTGCGACGGTGCAGATGCCAATCCCGGACATACACACATACATACATACACTTTTTCCCCATTATGTACCTAGTGGCAAAATTGTTTGGTGAATTGGAACGCGCGGGGTTAAAATTTCACCTCACAACATAGCCTATGACGCTCTCGAGGTCCAGACGTGTGACTGTGCAAAATTTTGTGGCTGTAGCGGCGACGGTGCAGATGCCAATTCCGGACATACACACCTACATACATACAAACATACACACATTCAGCTTTATATATTAGATGAAATAACAGAACCAAAATAATACAGAAAAAAAGACTCAACAAGACAATGTATTAAATGAGCACAGGAGGAGAGTTAGGACTACAAAAAAGGGCCAAATAATAATAACAATGATGTGCAAAAGGCCCAAAAAGGTCTTATGTTGAAAAATTCATTCTGTGATAAATTGGACCTGAAATAATAAACCAAGAACAGCGAAAAATGATAAAAAAGTTCAAAAAATTTTTTGAAAAAGAAGGGGAAATACAAAGATTTTACATGGTGACTATACCAAAATTATCTGTTATATATGAAAAAAACATGATACAGGTGTATGAGAAGCAGCCAAAATCAATAGTTCACAAGTTGTTTTTTTTTTTATTTTTTTAGTCAAAATCGCCATGTGAAAGCTTGTTTTTTGCAGAATGAGTTGTACTTTTGAACGTCATCATTGGTTTTACCATGTCATGTAAAAGAAAACCGGAAAAAAATTCCAATTGTGGTGAAATTGCAAAAAAAGTGCCATATACAGCAGCCCTACCCTGCCTCAGCCCTGTGCACCTGTGTCTGGGCCTGTTTCACCCTTCATCTGTGGTTGCTGGTTTGGCAGTGTGGAGGTTAGACCTGAGATGTCCTTGTCTGGACCTGGTCAGCCTTTATCTGAGCGCCCTTTCTGGTGCCATAGGAGTGATTCAGAAAGCTTCAGGTACATTTTGCATTTTATACAGTCTTGCTTTTAATTCATTTAGGAAACCGTAATGGCACAGCGAATATAAAAAACATAGACTAGGACTGCCCCATATGAGAATGCCATGGCGGGGTGGCTCAAAGCATTGATCAATTGTTTGCTAAATGTCTCATTTTAAAGTACAGTTAAAAATTAATATGCACTTTATGCATTGCATTCTGACCATAGGTAGCGCTGGCTTCTCCCTTTTCTTATTTGATATTGGTTGTGGCTGACCACCACAGTTTGCCGTGCACGCTGGGTTATGTACGCCATTCTTTCTGTCTTTGTTGTAATTGATCTAGGCTACTGTACACACATGCAGCCGCTCTGCCCTGCCCCAGGCTCTATTTGATTGTGCACCTGTGTCTGGGCCTGTTTCACCCTTCATCTGTGGTTGCTGGTTTGGAGGTTAGACCTGAGATTTCCAAGTCCGGACATGGTCAGCCTTTATCTGTGCTCGCTTTCTGGCGCCATGGGAGTGATTCAGTAAGGCCGGGGTCACATTAACCGATGCAAAATACGGTCCGTAGTTTACATGCGTAATACGGATGAATGACCCCTAAATTGTGCTCCGTATGTCATCCGTAAGCAAGGTGTGGTCGCGTATTTTGCGCATGTCAGCATCCGTACGGAATCCGTATGGAATCCGTATTGCGAGATTTTCTCGCAGGCTTGCAAAATGGACATTTAACGGTTTTGAGGCCTGCTAACTATTTAAATCATTAGCCTGCACCCTATTTATTGCCTCAGGAACAGGTGGCTGCCTCCATTCTGTCCATTTGTGACCTTGCCTTCACAAGGTGTGTTGGTGTTGTATGTGCAACATGGAAGACAGTCTGACTTTCAACACAACTGAGCAGGTTTTCTTCAACTGGCTTTTGTCACGCCGCTTTGGTCAACCATACCCAGTGATAGTGGATCCGCGGAGGAGGAGACGCATGTGGGTCCATCCACTTTTGAGGCAACGACTCACAAGAGGTCATTTTCACCGCCTCTATTCTTCTCTGCGGGAGCATCCTGCAAAATTCTACCAATATTGTTGCATGAGCCTTGCAACATTTGATTGACTCTTGGAGACAGTGCGCCCTGGGATAACCTTTTAGGACACAAGGATGCGCAAAGCTATATCTGCAGAGGAGCGACTTCTACTCACATTACGGTATGTACTACACAGCCACATTCTCTATGTTCATGATGTGTTGCCAAAAGTAGGTATTTATTGCTTCATGGACTAATTTTAATGCCCTCATCTTATTCCAGATATGTTGAAACTTACAGACCAGAATGTTATGTGTAATATGTACTGAATATCACTTAGTCATTGCACAACCAAATATGTGTTTGCTAGTAGATCTGAAATCCTAACAAGTTTGGTATGTATGTACCTGTTTTATTTTAAATTTGTGCATTCTAAATTTTCCCTTTTATGTTGTTTTTCAGCTTCCTGTCCACTGACCTGTCTTATGCCGCCCTCCACCATGACTTTCTGATTGGAAGATCTACCATTTCTGGCATAGTCAGGTCGACATGTAGTGAAATATGGTCAACACTACATCAACTCGTCATGCCCGAGCCAAGGATGGGGGCAAGCTGCCACCTCTCCAGATATTCAAATAATTCATATGGGGTATTGGGGTGTGTGCAAGCATCAAGCAGGATCTGAAAACATGCTCGAATACGGAGCCTCACCTCACGGGAAAGGGCACGAAGGTAAAGGGCCAGGCTGCGCGAGTATGCCTCCTCGCCATCATCAGTATTGACTCTAGCCAAATAGTTGAGGAGCTTTCCCCCAAGAATCTGAAGCGCCTTAGACACCCCACACACATGCTTGCTCAAGCAGGCTCTGAGGATCCTCAAATACGTGGGCCTACACCTTACCCCCTTCCTCCCCCTATCCAACCTTCCCAACAGCAGCCACATATGTCTGCCTCTAGCCAACCTCACCAATATGGCCACTTGTTCCCACCCAGTGCTGGAGGCTGGTCCCAACCTGGTTGGGGACGACATGGATATATTTGAGGGTATGAGACACGGGCCTACCAGACCCAACAAGATGCCCCTCTTCAGTCTCACTATGGCCAGTACCCACAGCAATCCCAGGAGGCAGTACATTACCCACATCATGGGTAACAGTATGCCCCCACACAGGGCGATGTTGGGCAAAGTAGCCAGCAGCAACCACAGGCTGGTCTTCCGCCTTCTCTTTCCCCAACTTTCCACAATTTATAATTTAGCCATTTTGTTATGGCATAATGTTTTGTTTTTATTTTTGTGTCTATGTGTGCAAATGTTATTTGGAACAAATGTTGACATCTGCAAAAAGGCCAATTTGGCCCATTGCCACAGTTCTCATATGGCAATAATATGTTTGGCTTAAAAAAAAAACAACAAAAAAATAGGCAAAGGTAAACATTTGTCTACTACATTTAATGTCTCTGTGTCAATTATAAAAAACAGTGTCAGCATACTAACATACGCTTACCAATGCAAAAAAGCACTCAAAGAATCATAAGGGGTAGAAATATATATATATATATATATATATATAGACACACATGAACCAAAAAATTATAACATAGACAAAGCATGCTCTTGCCAAGAAGTTTCACCCTCAGGTGACATAAAGTAATTTGTGAAAATATCACGCACATTGATCCCAGAGAGCGGTCTACCTTGAGGATTGATAGGTGGTCTCGCCCTACGCACATTGTCCAACCCACGCACAACACCAGCAGAGGAGGAACAATCATGTATCCTGGTGAAGTTATGAAGAACCACACAGGCTTTAACTACTTCATTAACATTTTGTTCACTCAGCTGAAAGGCAGACTGGAGTACCCGCTATTTGGCACAAAGAATGCCAAAGGAACACTCCACCAGTCGCCGAGCACGTGATAGGCGCAAGGTGAAAATTCTGCACCGGTTTTCAAGGTTGCGCCGGGGATATGGCCTCATGACATTGCGCGTTAACTGAAATGCCTCATCTGCCACAAGGACGTAAGGGACAGATTCTTGAGTGGAGCCTGGTAGCTGGCGTGGTGGTGGTAGATCCAACTGGATGGTGCGTAGCCGACGAGCCATAATGGAAGTATTGAAGACTCGAGAGTCTCCCGTCCTTCCATAGGCCCCAATGTCAACAATTATAAACTTATATTGAGGATCGACCAGAGCCAACAATACAACAGAAAAGTATTGTTTATAATTGAAGAATTGGGAACCAGAGTTCGGCGGCTTACGCACCCGGATGTTTGCGATCAAGGGCCCCAATACAATTAGGAAAGTGGCATTCCTCCTCAAAGTCCCTTGATATCCTCAACCAGTCTTCCATCCTTGGCTCGGGCATGACGAGTTGATGTAGTCTTGACCATATTTCACTACATGTCGACCTGACTATGCCAGAAATGGTAGATCTTCCAATCAGAAACTCATGGTGGAGGGCGGCATAAGACAGGCCAGTGGACAGGAAGCTGAAGAACAACATAAAAGGGAGATTTTAGAATGCACAAATTTAAAAAAAACCAGGTACATACATACCAAACTTGTTAGGATTTTAGATCTACTAATAAACACATATTTGGTTGCACAATGACTAAGTGATATTCAGTACATATTACACATAACATTCTGGTCTGTAAGTTTCAACATATCTGGAATAAGATGAGGGCATTAAAATTAGTCCATGAAGCAATAAATTCATACTTTTGGCAACACATCATGAACATAGAGAATGTGGTTGTGTAGTACATACCGTATTGTGAGTAGAAGTCGCTCCTCTGCAGATATACTGTAGCTTTGCGCATCCTTGTGTCCTGAAAGGTTATCCAAGGGCGCACTGTCTCCAAGAGTCTATGAAATGTTGCAAGGCTCATGCGACAATATTGGTAGAATTTTGCAGGATGCTCCCGCTGAGAAGAATAGAGGCGGTGACAATGACCTCTTGTGAGTCGTTGCCTCAAAAGTTGATGGACCCACATGCGTCTCCTCCTCCGTGGATCCACTATCACTGGGTATGGTTGACCAAAGCGGCGTGACAAAAGCCAGTTGAAGAGAACCTGCTCAGTTGTGTTGAAAGTCAGACTGTCTTCCATGTTGCACATACAACACCAACACACCTAGTGAAGGCAAGGTCACAAATGGACAGAATGGAGGCAGCCACCTGTTCCTGAGGCAATAAATAGGGTGCAGGCTCAGGCTAATGATTTAAATAGTTAGCAGGCCTCAAAACTGTTAAATGTCCATTTTGCAAGCCTGCAAGAAAATCTCGCAATACGGATGCTGACATGCGCAAAATACACGACCACACCTTGCTTACGGATGACATACGGAGCACAATTTAGGGGTCATTCATCCGTATTATGCATGTAAACTACGGACCGTATTTTGCGTCGGTTAGTGTGACCCCGGCCTTACACTTCAGGTACATTTTGCATTTTATACTGTCTTGCTTTTAATTAATTTAGGAGGCCGTAATGGCACAGCGAATATAAAAAAACATAGAGTAGGACTGCCCCATATGAGAATGCCTTGGCATGGCCATGTTTGCTAAATGTCTCATTTTAAAATACAGTTTGAAATTAATATGTGCATATGCACTTTACAGTGGTGGCCAAAAGTATTGGCACCCCTGCAAGTCTGTCAGATAATACTTATTTTCTTCCTGAAAATGATTGCAATCACAAATTCTTTGCTATTATTATCTTCATTTAATTTGCTTGCAAGGAAAAAACACAAAAGAGAATGAAGCAAAAATCAAATCATTGAACATTTCACGCAAAACTCCAAAAATGGGCTAGACAAAAGTATTGGCACCCTCAGCCTAATACTTGGTTGCACAACCTTTAGCCAAAATAACTGCCAACAACCGCTTCCAGTAACCATCAATAAGTTTCTTACAATGCACCGCTGGAATTTTAGACCATTCTTCTTTGGCAAACTGCTCCAGGTCCCTGATATTTGAAGGGTGCCTTCTCCGAACTGCCATTTTTAGATCTCTCCACAGGTGTACTATGGGATTCAGGTCTGGACTCATTGCTGGCCACCTTAGAAGTCTCCAGTGCTTTCTCTCAAACCATTTTCTAGTGCTTTTTGAAGTGTGTTTTGGGTCATTGTCCTGCTGGAAGACCCATGACCTCTGAGGGAGACCCAGCTTTCTCACACTGGGCCCTACATTATGCTGCAAAATTTGTTGGTAGTCTTCAGACTTCATAATTCCATGCACACGGTCAAGCAGTCCAGTGCCAGAGACAGCATAGCAACCACAAAACATCAGGGAACCTCCGCCATGTTTGACTGTAGGGAGCGTGTTCTTTTCTTTGAATGCCTCTTTTTTTTTTTCCTGTAAACTCTATGTTGATGCCTTTTCCCAAAAAGCTCTACTTTTGTCTCATCTGACCAGAGAACATTCTTCCAAAACGTTTTTGGCTTTCTCAGGTAAGTTTTGGCAAACTCCAGCCTGGCTTTTTTATGTCTCGGGGGTAAGAAGTGGGGTCTTACTGGGTATCCTACCATACAGTTCCTTTTCATTCAGACGCCGACAGATAGTACGGGTTGACACTGTTGTACCCTTGGACTGCAGGGCAGCTTGAACTTGTTTGGATGTTAGTCGAGGTTCTTTATCCACCATCCGCACAATCTTGCGTTGAAATCTCTCGTCAATTTTTCTTTTCCGTCCACATCTAGGGAGGTTAGCCACAGTGCCATGAGCTTTAACCTTCTTGATGACACTGCGCACGGTAGACACAGGAACATTCAGGTCTTTGGAGATGGACTTGTAGCCTTGAGATTGCTCATGCTTCCTCACAATTTGGTTTCTCAAGTCCTCAGACAGTTCTCTGGTCTTCTTTCTTTTCTCCATGCTCAATGTGGTACACACAAGGACACAGGACAGAGGTTGAGTCAACTTTAATCCACGTCTACTGGCTGCAAGTGTGATTTAGTTATTGCCAACACCTGTTAGGTGCCACAGGTAAGTTACATGTGCTGTTAATTACACAAATTAGAGAAGCATCACATGATTTTTCAAACAGTGCCAATACTTTTGTCCACCCCCTTTTTTATGTTTGGTGTGGAATTATCTCCAATTTGGCTTTAGGACAATTCTTTTGCTTTTTTTTCATTGAAGACAAATTAAATGAAGATAATAATACCAAAGAATTTGTGATTGAAATCATTTTCAGGAAGAAAATGAGTATTATCTGACAGAATTGCAGGGGTGCCAATACGTTTGGCCACCACTGTATGTATTGAGTTCTCACCATAGACAGCGCTGACTTCTCCCCTTTCTTATTTCATTATTTTTATATATTGATTGTGTGATTCTGCTTGCGGCGATGCCAAATATGTGCATATTTCTTTTTTTAATTGTTTTATTTTGAATGGGTCGAAAGGAGGGTGATTGAACTTTTATATTTTTTTAAATAGTTTTAAAAACATTTTTTTACTTTTTACTTGCTTCAATAGTCTTCATGGAAGACTTGAAGCTGCAGTAGTCCGATCACCGATGCTACATAGAGCAGGGCTGCAGCCCTGCTATGTGTAGCAGAAATGCGCACTTGCTTTGAGCGCCGACCACTAGGTGGCGATCATAGTGATCCAGCAATGAAAACCACAGGAGTCGTCTCCTGACTCCGGGTTGTCATGCCAACGCATAGGCGATACGAGTCCATGTGACATGACGCGCTTCCTGCGTGTGCATGTTAAATGCCGCTGTCAGAGATTCCACCCTCAGCTGTTCCGGGCATATGTCAGCTGTACAGATTAGCTGTCATGTCCCAGAAAAGGTGTGAGCTCTTCACTGGAGCACGCACCATGCAGGGTGAGGGGTCCAATGATGGACTCTGTCCGTCTTTGGATGTTAAGGGGTTAAATCCCCACAGTTAATTTTTGACGTAGACCATGATTAAGACCTCACAGTCTAAATGTGTTGGTCTGAAGTACCCTTGGATTCTTCTTTGTGTTCCCAACATGCCTTTATAATGTGTTACCAATAAACGTGAAATTTAATTTCACTATGCTGGACGTTCTCCTTTCTATATTGCTCTCTGCAAACACCCCGGACCGGGGCAGCTCCATGTATAGATTCTACATCTCCGAAGAGGCATCAAATGGTGAGCTGAATCTCCCATTTGCCTTTCTTTTCATAAAAATGTTCTGATCCACTCACACTTCCCTAAAACGGCACTAACTGACTGCAGCGCTCCCATGACCATTTATTATGGTGTTTGAACCTCTAGATTCAAGCAACATATTGTAATCCGATTTCTTATATTTTTGTGCTTTGAAGAAAGCACTATCATGTAATCCGAACGCTGCTAACTTATTATAGTGCTTTGAAAAAAACACTATGTTGTAATCCGAACGCTGCTAACTTATTCTTATTATTCAGTTGATTTCCGCAATTAATGCGGCCCGAACCGCTACACGCAGACTCCGTTGAGGTGTCGTTTCGAAGTCAGCGTCCACGAGTGGCGTGCTAAGTAATTTTCGTGTCGATCGGATTTGTAGTTTTTGTGCAATTTGCGCTTGAAATTTTTTTTTCCCGTCATTGGAATGCATTGTCTCAATGCTTTTCAATGGGGAAATGTTGCCACAGACAAAAAATGCCCTGAGGCGATTGAAGTGGCAGTTAAGCTCTTTGATATGCGCAGGCAGACCCAGTAACTATGCCAACGCCTGCGAACTATGTATGACCTCTCCAGGACAGAGTTTCTGGCAGATAATATCAGCTCTTAAAGCGAAACCCACAGCACAAATGCAAATCTAGCTTCATCACATGACACACGCCCCTGAGAGAGAATGTTCGCCAAAGTGGATTGAGAAGCTCAGTGAGCCAAACTAGCTCTTAAATGGCCGACACGCCTAAGTGATTCTTAAAGGGCCGGCGCACCAAAATGAGTCTTAAAGGGCCAGCGCGCCAAATCGAAAGCTGAGTGACCCCAGGCTCCAAATCGGAGGCTGAGCCACCCCGGCCTCCAATCGGAGGCTGATCGACCCTGGCCTACAAATGGGAGGCTGAGCCACCCTGGTCACCAAATCGGACCCAGAGTGGCCCCGCCCACCAAATTGGACACAGAGGGGCCCCGTCCACCAAATCAGACCCTGAGGGGCCCCAAAGGCCAAAGTGACCCCTGAGAGGCACCCACAGTTAAAAGGGATCCTGAGTTGAAAGTCTTGCAGGGGCAGCAGGCAAGTCTCTCTTAAAGGGGCAGCCCGGGCTCCATTTCAAAGCACTATCTGTACTTCCTTCTGGAAATACACATCTAGTTCTTCTTCTTATTATTATAGTGGTTTGAAAAAACCACTATATTGTAATACAAACTTCTTCTTCTTCTTCCGCTGCTAACTTATTCTTCTTATTATTATTCATTTGATTTCCGCAATTAATGTGGCCCGAACCGCTACACGCACAGACTCCGTTGAGGTGTCGTTTCGAAGCCAGCGTCCATGAGTGGTGTGCTAAGTATTTTTCTTGTCGATCGGATTTGTAGTTTTTGCGCAATTTGCGTATGAAATTTTTTTTTCCCATCATTGGAATGCATTGTCTCAATGCTTTTCAATGGGGAAATGTTGCCACAGACAAAAAATGCCCTGAGGCGATTGAAATGGCAGTTAAGCTCATTGATATGCGCAGGCAGACCCAGTTACTATGCCAACGCCTACGAACTATACATGACCTCTCCAGGACAGAGTTTCTGGCAGATAATATCAGCTCTTAAAGCGAAACCCACAGCACAAATGCAAATCTAGCTTCATCACATGACGCATGCCCCTGAGAGAGAATGTGCGCCAAAGTGGATTTAGAAGCCCATTGAGCCAAACTAGCTCTTAAACGGCTGACGCTCCTAAGTGATTCTTAAAGGGCCGGCGCACCAAAATGAGTCTTAAAGGGCCAGCGCGCCAAATCAAAAGCTGAGTGACCCCAGGCTCCAAATCGGAGGCTGAGCCACCCCGGCCTCCAAATTGGAGGCTGATCCACGCCGGCCTCCAAATCGGAGGCTGATCCACCCCGGCCTCCAAATCGGAGGCTGATCCACCCCGGCCTCCAAATCAGAGGCTGAGCCACCCCGGCCTCCAAATCGGAGGCTGAGCCACCCCGGCCTCCAAATATGAGGCTGAGCCACCCCGGCCTCCAAATCGGAGGCTGAGCCACCCCAGCCTCCAAATCGGAGGCTGAGCCATCCCGGCCTCCAAATCAGAGGCTCAACGACCCCAGCCTCCAAATCGGAGGCACATCGACCCCGGCATGAAAATCGGAAGCTCATCGACACCGGCCTCCAAATCAGAGGCTGACCGACCCCAGCCTCCAAATCTTACTCAGGGTGGCCCCACCCACCAAATCGGACCCAGAGAGGCCCTGCCCACCAAACCGGACCCTGAGGGGCCCTGCCCACCAAACCGGACCCTAAGGGGCCCTGCCCACCAAATCGGACCCTGAGTGGCCCCACCCACCAAATCGGACCATGAGGGGCTCCGCTCACCAAATCGGGCCCTGAGGGGCTCCGCCCACCAAATCGGACCCTGAGGGGCCCCACTCACCAAATCAGACTCTGAGGGGCCCCGCCCACCAAATCGTATTCTGAAAGGCCCCAACCACGAAATCGCACCCTGAGGGGCCCCACCCAGCAAATCAGACCATGAGGGGCCCCACCCACAAAATCGGACCGTGAGGGGCCCCACCCACAAAATTAGACCCTGAAAGGACCCACCCACAAAATCGGACCCTGAGGGGCCACACCCACAAAATCGGACCCTGAGGGGCCACACCCACAAAATCAGACCCTGAGGGGCCACACCCACAAAATTGGACCCTGAGGGATCCCGGCCACCAATTCGAACCCTGAGGAGCCCAGTCCACCGACTCGGATCCTGAGGGGCCCCACCCACCAAATCAGACCCTGAGGCCAAAGTGGCCCCTGAGAGGCACCCACACTTAAAACGGATCCTGAGTTGAAAGTCTTGCTGGGGCAGCAGGCAAGTCTCTCTTAAAGGGGCAGCCCGGGAACCATTTCAAACCACTATCTGTACTTCCTTCAGGAAATACACATCTAGTTATAGTGGTTTGAAAAAACCACTATATTGTAATCTGAACGCTGCTAACTTCTTCTTCTTATTATTCAGTTGATTTCCGCAATTAATACAGCCCGAACCGTTACACGCACAGACTCCATTGAGGTGTCGTTTCGAAGCCAGCGTCCATGAGAGGTGTGCTAAGTATTTTTCGTGTCGATCGGATTTGTAATTTTTGCGCAATTTGCGTTTGAAATTTTTTTTTCCCGTCATTGGAATGCACTGTCTCCAATGCTTTTCAATGGGAAGCTTAAAACATGCCCTGAGGCGATTGAAATGGCAGTTTAGCTCATTGATATGCGCAGGCACACCCAGTTACTTTGCCAACGCCTACGAACATCACATGACGCCCCCAGGAGAGAGCTTCTGCCACATAATATCAGCTCTTAAAGCGAAACCCACAGCACAAATGCAAATCTAGCTTCATCACATGACGCATGCCCCTGAGAGAGAATGGGCGCCAAAGTGGATTTAGAAGCCCAGTGAGCCACCCTGGCTCTTAAAGGGTCGACGCGCCAAAGTGATTCTTAAAGAGCCGGCGCACCAAAATAAGTCTTAAAGGGCCGGCGCGCCAAATCGAAAGCTGAGTGACCCAAGGCTCCAAATCGGAGGCTGATAGACCCTGGCCTACAAAAAGGAGGCTGAGCCACCCTGGCATCCAAATTGGACCCAGAGTGGCCCCGCCCACCAAATCAGACCCAGAGTGGCCCCGCCCACAAAATTGGACCCTGAGGGGCCCCACCCACCAAATCGGACCCTAAGGGGCCCCACCCAAAAAAATCGGACCCTGAGGGGCCTCGGCCACAGAATCGGACCCTGAGGGGCCCCACCCACCAAATCAGACCCTGAGGCCAAAGTGGCCCCTGAGAGGCACCCACACTTAAAACGGATCCTGAGTTGAAAGTCTTGCTGGGGCAGCAGGCAAGTCTCTCTTAAAGGGGCAGCCCGGGAACCATTTCAAACCACTATCTGTACTTCCTTCAGGAAATACACATCTAGTTATAGTGGTTTGAAAAAACCACTATATTGTAATCTGAACGCTGCTAACTTATTCTTCTTATTATTCAGTTGATTTCCGCAATTAATACAGCCCGAACCGCTACACGCACAGACTCCATTGAGGTGTCGTTTCGAAGCCAGCGTCCATGAGAGGTGTGCTAAGTATTTTTCGTGTCGATCGGATTTGTAATTTTTGCGCAATTTGCGTTTGAAAATTTTTTTTCCCGTCATTGGAATGCACTGTCTCCAATGCTTTTCAATGGGAAGCTTAAAACATGCCCTGAGGCGATTGAAATGGCAGTTTAGCTCATTGATATGCGCAGGCACACCCAGTTACTATGCCAACGCCTACGAACATCACATGACGCCCCCAGGAGAGAGCTTCTGCCACATAATATCAGCTCTTAAAGCGAAACCCACAGCACAAATGCAAATCTAGCTTCATCACATGACGCATGCCCCTGAGAGAGAATGGGCGCCAAAGTGGATTTAGAAGCCCAGTGAGCCACCCTGGCTCTTAAAGGGCCGACGCGCCAAAGTGATTCTTAAAGAGCCGGCGCACCAAAATAAGTCTTAAAGGGCCGGCGCGCCAAATCGAAAGCTGAGTGACCCAAGGCTCCAAATCGGAGGCTGATAGACCCTGGCCTACAAAAAGGAGGCTGAGCCACCCTGGCATCCAAATTGGACCCAGAGTGGCCCCGCCCAACAAATCAGACCCAGAGTGGCCCCGCCCACAAAATTGGACCCTGAGGGGCCCCACCCACCAAATCGGACCCTAAGGGGCCCCACCCACAAAATCGGACCCTGAGGGGCCCCGGCCACAGAATCGGACCCTGAGGGGCCCCACCCACAAAATCAGACCCTGAGGGGCCCCAACCACAAAATCGGACCCTGAGGGGCCTCGGCCACAAAATCGGACCCTGAGGGGCCCCACCCACAAAATCGGACCCTGAGCGGCCCAACCACAAAATCGGACCCTGAGGGGCCCCGGCCACAAAATCGGACCCTGAGGGGCCCCAGCCAAAAAATCAGACCCTGAGGGGCCCCGGCCACAAAATCGGACCCTGAGGGGCCCCGGCCACAAAATCGGACCCTGAGGGGCCCCACCCACAAAATCAGACCCTGAGGGGCCCCGGCCATAAAATCGGACCCTGAGGGGCCCCGGCCATGAAATCGGACCCTGAGGGGCCCCGGCCACAAAATCGTACCCTGAGGGGCCCCACCCACAAAATCGGACCATGAGGGGCCCCACCCACAAAATCGGACCCTGAGGGGCCCCACCCACAAAATCAGACCCTGAAAGGACCCACCCACAAAATCATACCCTGAGGGGCCACACCCACAAAATCGTACCCTGAGGGGCCACACCCACAAAATCAGACCCTGAAAGGCCCCACCCACAAAACTGTACCCTGAGGAATCCCGGCCACTAATTCAAATCCTGAGGAGCCCAGGCCACCGAATGGGATCCTGAGGGGCCCCACCCACCTAATCAGACCCTGAGGCCAAAGTGGCCCCTGAGAGGCACCCACATTTAAAACGGATCCTGAGTTGAAAGTCTTGCAGGGGCAGCAGGCAAGTCTCTCTTAAAGGGGCAGCCCAGGCACCATTTCAAACCACTATCTGTACTTCCTTCAGGAAATACACATCTAGTTCTTCTTCTTATTATTATTATTAAGTTGATTTCCGCAATTAATACAGCACGAACCGCTACACGCACATACTCCGTTGAGGTGTCGTTTTGAAGCCAGCGTCCACGAGAGGTGTGCTAAGTATTTTTCTTGTCAATCGGATTTGTAGTTTTTGCGCAATTTGCGTTTGAAATTTTTTTTTCCCGTCATTGGAATGCACTGTCTCCAATGCTTTTCAATGGGAAATGGCAAAACATGCCCTGAGGCGATTGAAATGGCAGTTAAGCTCATTGATATGCGCAGGCAGACCCAGTTACTATGCCAACGCCTACGAACGTCACATGACCTCTCCAAGACAGAGCTTCTGCCACATATTAGCTCTTAAAGCAAAACTCACAGCACAAATGCAAATCTAGCTTCATCACATGACGTATGCCCCTGAGAGAGAATGTGCGCCAAAGTGGATTTAGAAGCCCAGTGAGCCACCCTGGCTCTTAAAGGGCCGACGCGCCAAAGTGATTCTTAAAGAGCCGGCGCACCAAAATGAGTCTTAAAGGGCCGGCGCGCCAAATCGAAAGCTGAGTGACACAAGGCTCCAAATCGGAGGCTGATAGACCCGGCCTACAAAAAGGAGGCTGAGCCACCCTGGCATCCAAATTGGACCCAGAGTGGCCCCGCCCACCAAATCGGACGCAGAGTGGCCCCGCCCACCAAATCAGACCCAGAGTGGCCCCACCCACCAAATTGGACCCTGAGGGGCCCCGGCCACAAAATCGGACCCTGAGGGGCCCCACCCACAAAATCGGACCCTGAGGGGATCCGTCCAAAAAATCAGACCCTGAGGTGACACGGCCACATCGGACCCTGAGGGGCCCCACTCACAAAATCGGACCCTGAGGGGCCCCACCCACAAAATCGGACCCAGAGGGGCCCCAACCACAAAATCGGACCCTGAGGGGCCCCGGCCACAAAATCGGACCCTCACGGCCCCGGCCACAAAATCGGACCCTGAGGGGCCCCGGCCACAAAATCGGACCCTGAGGGGCCCCGCCTACAAAATTGAACCCTGAGGGGCCCCAACCACAAAATCGGATCCTGAGGGGCCCCACCCACAAAATCAGATCCTGAGGGGCCCCAACCACAATATCGGACCCTGAGGGGCCCCACCCACAAAATCAGACCCTGAGGGTCCGGGTCACAAAATTGGATCCTGAGGGGCCCCAACCACAAAATGGAACCCTGAGGGGCCCCAACCACAAAATCGAACCCTGAGGGGCCCCAACCACAAAATCAGACCCTGAGGGGCCCCACCCACAAAATTGGACCCTGAGGGGCCCCACCCACAAAATTGGACCCTGAGGGGCCCCGGCCAAAAAACTGGACCCTGAGGGGCCCCACCCACAAAATTGGACCCTGAGGGGCCCCGGCCACAAAATCGGACCCTGAGGGGCCCCGGCCACAAAATCAGATCCTGAGGGGCCCCACCCACAAAATCGGACCCTGAGGGGATCCGTCCAAAAAATCAGACCCTGAGGGGACACGGCCACAACATCGGACCCTGAGGGGCCCCACTCACAAAATCGGACCCTGAGGGGCCCCACCCACCAAATCAGACCCAGAGTGGCCCCACCCACCAAATTGGACCCTGAGGGGCCCCGGCCACAAAATCGGACCCTGAGGGGCCCCACCCACAAAATCGGACCCTGAGGGGATCCGTCCAAAAAATCAGACCCTGAGGGGACACGGCCACAACATCGGACCCTGAGGGGCCCCACTCACAAAATCGGACCCTGAGGGGCCCCACCCGCAAAATCAGACCCAGAGGGGCCCCAACCACAAAATCGGACCCTGAGGGGCCCCGGCCACAAAATCGGACCCTCACAGCCCCGGCCACAAAATCGGACCCTGAGGGGCCCCGGCCACAAAATCGGACCCTGAGGGGACCCGCCTACAAAATTGAACCCTGAGGGGCCCCAACCACAAAATCGGATCCTGAGGGGCCCCACCCACAAAATCAGATCCTGAGGGGCCCCAACCACAATATCGGACCCTGAGGGGCCCCAACCACAAAATGGAACTCTGAGGGGCCCCAACCACAAAATCGAACCCTGAGGGGCCCCAACCACAAAATCAGACCCTGAGGGGCCCCACCCACAAAATTGGACCCTGAGGGGCCCCACCCACAAAATTGGACCCTGAGGGTCCCCGGCCAAAAAAACTGGACCCTGAGGGGCCCCACCCACAAAATTGGACCCTGAGGGGCCCCGGCCACAAAATCGGACCCTGAGGGGCCCCGGCCACAAAATCAGATCCTGAGGGGCCCCAACCAGAAAATCGGACCCTGAGAGGCACCAACCACAAAATCGGACCCTGAGGGGCACCAATCACAAAATCGGACCCTGAGAGGCACCGGCCACAAAATCGGACCCTGAGGGGCCCCGGACACAAAATCAGACCCTGAGGGGCCCCGGACACAAAATCGGACCCTGAGGGGCCCAACCCACAAAATCGGACCCTGAGGTGCCCCACCCGCAAAATCAGACCCAGAGGGGCCCCAACCACAAAATCGGACCCTGAGGGGCCCCGGCCACAAAATCGGACCCTCACGGCCCCGGCCACAAAATCGGACCCTGAGGGGCCCCGGCCACAAAATCGGACCCTGAGGGGACCCGCCTACAAAATTGAACCCTGAGGGGCCCCAACCACAAAATCGGATCCTGAGGGGCCCCACCCACAAAATCAGATCCTGAGGGGCCCCAACCACAATATCGGACCCTGAGGGGCCCCAACCACAAAATGGAACTCTGAGGGGCCCCAACCACAAAATCGAACCCTGAGGGGCCCCAACCACAAAATCAGACCCTGAGGGGCCCCACCCACAAAATTGGACCCTGAGGGGCCCCACCCACAAAATTGGACTCTGAGGGGCCCCGGCCAAAAAAACTGGACCCTGAGGGGCCCCACCCACAAAATTGGACCCTGAGGGGCCCCGGCCACAAAATCGGACCCTGAGGGGCCCCGGCCACAAAATCAGATCCTGAGGGGCCCCAACCAGAAAATCGGACCCTGAGAGGCACCAACCACAAAATCGGACCCTGAGGGGCACCAATCACAAAATCGGACCCTGAGAGGCACCGGCCACAAAATCGGACCCTGAGGGGCCCCGGACACAAAATCGGACCCTGAGGGGCCCCGGACACAAAATCGGACCCTGAGGGGCCCAACCCACAAAATCGGACCCTGAGGTGCCCAACCCACAAAATCAGACTCAGTTTCCCCGCCCACCAAATTGGACCCTGAAGTGCCCCGCCCACCAAATCGGACCCAGAGTGGCCCCGCCCACCAAATCGGACCCAGAGTGGCCCCGCTCACCAAATCAGACCCAGAGTGGCCCCGCCCACCAAATCAGACCCTGAGGGGCCCCGCCCACCAAATCGGACCCCAAGGGGCCCCGCCCACCAAATCGGACCCCGAGGGGCCCCGCCAACCAAATCGGACCCTGAGGGGCCCCGCCCACCAATTCGGACCCTGAGGGGCCCTGCCCACCAATTCAGAACCCTGAGGGGCCCCGCCCACAAAATTGGACCCTGAGGGGCCCCACCCACAAAATCGGACCCTGAGGGGCCCCGCTGACCAAATTGAACTCTGAGTGGCCCCGCCCACCAAATTGGACCCTGAGTGGCCCCGTAAACCAAATCGGACCCTAAGGGGCCCCACCCACAAAATCGGACCCAGAGGTGCCCCGGCCACAAAATCGGACCCAGAGGGGCCCCACCCACAAAATCGGACCCTGAGGCCAAAGTGGCCCCTGAGAGGCACCCACAGTTAAAACGGATCCTGAGTTGAAAGTCTTGCAGGGGCAGCAGGCAAGTCTCTCTTAAAGGGGCAGCCCGGGCACAATTTCAAACCACTATCTGTACTTCCTTCAGGAAATACACATCTAGTTATTAAGTTGATTTCCGCAATTAATACAGCCCGAACCGCGACACGCACAGACTCCGTTGAGGTGTCGTTTCGAAGCCAGCGTCCATGAGAGGTGTGCTAAGTATTTTTCGTGTCGATCAGATTTGTATTTTTTGCACAATTTGCGTTAGAAATTTTTTTTTCCCGTCATTGGAATGAATTGTCTCAATGCATTTGAATGGGGAAATGGCAAAACGTGCCCTGAGGCGATTGAAATGGCAGTTGAGCTCATTGATATGCGCAGGCAGAACCAGTTACTATGCCAACGCCTACGAACGTCACATGACATCTCCAGGACAGAGCTTCTGCCACATAATATCAGCTCTTAAAGCGAAACCCACAGCACAAATGCAAATCTAGCTTCATCACATGACACATGCCCCTGAGAGAGAATGTGCGCCAAAGTGTATTTAGAAGCCCAGTGAGCCAAACTGGCTCTTAAAGGGCCGAAGCGCCAAAGTGATTCTTAAAGGGCCGCCGCACCGAAATGAGTCTTAAAGGGCCGACGCGCCAAATCGAAAGCTGAGTGACCCCAGGCTCCAAATCGGAGGCTGAGCCACCCCGGCCTTAAAATCGGAGGCTGAGCCACCCTGGCCTCCAAATCGGACCCAGAGTGGCCCCGCCCACCAAAAACGGACCCAGAGTGGCACAGCCCACCAAATCGGACATTGAGGGCCCCCGCCCACCAAATCAGACTCAGAGTGGCCCCACCCACCAAATCGGAACCTGAAGGGCCCCGCCCACCAAATCGGACCCAGAGGGGCCCTGCCCACCAAATCGGACCCTGAGGAGCTCCGTCCACCAAATCGGACCCAGAGTGACCCCGCCCACCAAATCGGACCATGAAGGGCCCCGCCCACCAAATCAGAAGCAAAGGGGCCCCAGCCACAAAATCAGACCCTGAGGGGCCCCGGCCACAAAATCGGACCCTGATCGGCCCAACCCACAAAATCGGACCCTGAGGTGCCCAACCCACAAAATCAGACTCAGTTTCCCCGCCCACCAAATTGGACCCTGAAGTGCCCCGCCCACCAAATCGGACCCAGAGTGGCCCCGCCCACCAAATCGGACCCAGAGTGGCCCCGCTCACCAAATCAGACCCAGAGTGGCCCCGCCCACCAAATCAGACCCTGAGGGGCCCCGCCCACCAAATCGGACCCCAAGGGGCCCCGCCCACCAAATCGGACCCCGAGGGGCCCCGCCAACCAAATCGGACCCTGAGGGGCCCCGCCCACCAATTCGGACCCTGAGGGGCCCTGCCCACCAATTCAGAACCCTGAGGGGCCCCGCCCACAAAATTGGACCCTGAGGGGCCCCACCCACAAAATCGGACCCTGAGGGGCCCCGCTGACCAAATTGAACTCTGAGTGGCCCCGCCCACCAAATCGGACCCTGAGTGGCCCCGTAAACCAAATCGGACCCTAAGGGGCCCCACCCACAAAATCGGACCCAGAGGTGCCCCGGCCACAAAATCGGACCCAGAGGGGCCCCACCCACAAAATCGGACCCTGAGGCCAAAGTGGCCCCTGAGAGGCACCCACAGTTAAAACGGATCCTGAGTTGAAAGTCTTGCAGGGGCAGCAGGCAAGTCTCTCTTAAAGGGGCATCCCGGGCACAATTTCAAACCACTATCTGTACTTCCTTCAGGAAATACACATCTAGTTATTAAGTTGATTTCCGCAATTAATACAGCCCGAACCGCGACACGCACAGACTCCGTTGAGGTGTCGTTTCGAAGCCAGCGTCCATGAGAGGTGTGCTAAGTATTTTTCGTGTCGATCAGATTTGTATTTTTTGCACAATTTGCGTTAGAAATTTTTTTTTCCCGTCATTGGAATGAATTGTCTCAATGCATTTGAATGGGGAAATGGCAAAACGTGCCCTGAGGCGATTGAAATGGCAGTTGAGCTCATTGATATGCGCAGGCAGAACCAGTTACTATGCCAACGCCTACGAACGTCACATGACATCTCCAGGACAGAGCTTCTGCCACATAATATCAGCTCTTAAAGCGAAACCCACAGCACAAATGCAAATCTAGCTTCATCACATGACACATGCCCCTGAGAGAGAATGTGCGCCAAAGTGTATTTAGAAGCCCAGTGAGCCAAACTGGCTCTTAAAGGGCCGAAGCGCCAAAGTGATTCTTAAAGGGCCGCCGCACCGAAATGAGTCTTAAAGGGCCGACGCGCCAAATCGAAAGCTGAGTGACCCCAGGCTCCAAATCGGAGGCTGAGCCACCCCGGCCTTAAAATCAGAGGCTGAGCCACCCTGGCCTCCAAATCGGACCCAGTGTGGCCCCGCCCACCAAAAACGGACCCAGAGTGGCACAGCCCACCAAATCGGACATTGAGGGCCCCCGCCCACCAAATCAGACTCAGAGTGGCCCCACCCACCAAATCGGAACCTGAAGGGCCCCGCCCACCAAATCGGACCCAGAGGGGCCCTGCCCACCAAATCGGACCCTGAGGAGCTCCGTCCACCAAATCGGACCCAGAGTGACCCCGCCCACCAAATCGGACCATGAAGGGCCCCGCCCGCCAAATCAGAAGCAAAGGGGCCCCAGCCACAAAATCAGACCCTGAGGGGCCCCGGCCACAAAATCGAACACTGAGGGGCGCTGGCTTCAAAATCGGACCCTGAGGGGCCCCAACCACGAAATCAGACCCTGAGGGGCCCCGGCCACAAAATCGGACCCTGAGGGCCCCCAACGTCAAAACCGGACCCTGAAGGGCCCCAACCACAAAATCGGACCCTGAGGGGCCCAACCACAAAATCGAACCCAGTGGGGCCCCACCCACAAAATTGGACCGTGAGGGGCCCCAACCACAAAATCGGACCCTGAGGGGCCCCGCCCTCAAAATCGGACCCTGAGGGGCCCCGCCCACCAGATCGGACCCTGAGGGGCCCCGCCAACCAAATCGGACTCTGAGGGTCCCCACCCACAAAATCGGACCCTGAGGGCCCCCAATCACAAAATCGGACCCTGAGGGGCCACAACCACAAAATCGGATCCTGAGGGGCCCACCCACAAAATCGGACCCTCAGGGGCCCCACCCACAAAATTGTACCCTCAGGGACCCCGGCCACAAAATCAAATCCTGAGGGCCCCCAACCACAAAATCGTACCCTGAGAGGCTCCGGCCGCAAAATCGGACCCTGAGGGGCCCCAACCACAAAATCGGACCCTGAGAGGCACCGGCCACAAAATCGGACCCTGAGGGGCCCCGCTCACAAAATCGGACCCTGAGGGGCCCCGCCCCAAGAAATCGGACCCTGAGGGGCCCCGCCCACCAAATCGGACCATGTGGGGCCCCGCCCACCAAATCAGACCCTGAGTGGCCCCGTAAACCAAATCGGACCCTAAGGGGCCCCACCCACAAAATCGGACCCTGAGGGGCCCCAGCCACAAAATCGGACCCTGAGGGGCCCCAACCACAAAATCGGACCCTGAGGGGCCCCAAACACTAACTCGGACCATGAGGGTCCCCAACCACAAAATCGGACCCTGAGAGACCCCGGCCACAAAATCGAACCCAGAGGGACCCCAGTCACAAAATCGGACCCTGAGCCCCAACCCACAAAATCGGACCCTGAGGGGTTCCACCCACAAAATCGGACCCTGAGGGGCCCCGGCCACAAAATCGAACCATGAGGGGCCCCGCCCACGAAATCCGACCCTGAGGGGCCCCGCCCACGAAATCGGACCCTGAGGGGCCTGGCCCACAAAATCAGACTCTGAGGGGCCCTGCCCACAAAATCGGACCCTGAAGGGCCCCGCCCACCAAACCGGACCCTGAGGGGCCCCGGCCGCAAAATTGGACCCTGAGGGGCCCCAACCACAAAATCGGACCCTGAGAGGCACAGGCCACAAAATCGGACCCTGAGGGGCTCCGCTCACAAAATCGGACCCTGAGGGGCCCCGCCCCAAGAAATCGGACCCTGAGGGGCCCCGCCCACCAAATCGGACCATGTGGGGCCCCGCCCACCAAATCAGACCCTGAGGGGCCCCAACCACCAAATCAGACCCTGAGGGGCCCCGGCCACAAAATCAGACCCTGAGGGGCCCCAACCACAAAATCGGACCCTGAGGGGCCCCAAACACTAACTCGGACCATGAGGGTCCACGACCACAAAATCGGACCCTGAGAGACCCCGGCCACAAAATCGAACCCAGAGGGACCCCAGTCACAAAATCGGACCCTGAGCCCCAACCCACAAAATCGGACCCTGAGGGGCTCCACCCACAAAATCGGACCCTGAGGGGCCCCGGCCACAAAATCGAACCATGAGGGGCCCCGCCCACGAAATCCGACCCTGAGGGGCCCCGCCCACGAAATCGGACCCTGATCGGCCCAACCCACAAAATCGGACCCTGAGGTGCCCAACCCACAAAATCAGACTCAGTTTCCCCGCCCACCAAATTGGACCCTGAAGTGCCCCGCCCACCAAATCGGACCCAGAGTGGCCCCGCCCACCAAATCGGACCCAGAGTGGCCCCGCTCACCAAATCAGACCCAGAGTGGCCCCGCCCACCAAATCAGACCCTGAGGGGCCCCGCCCACCAAATCGGACCCCAAGGGGCCCCGCCCACCAAATCGGACCCCGAGGGGCCCCGCCAACCAAATCGGACCCTGAGGGGCCCCGCCCACCAATTCGGACCCTGAGGGGCCCTGCCCACCAATTCAGAACCCTGAGGGGCCCCGCCCACAAAATTGGACCCTGAGGGGCCCCACCCACAAAATCGGACCCTGAGGGGCCCCGCTGACCAAATTGAACTCTGAGTGGCCCCGCCCACCAAATCGGACCCTGAGTGGCCCCGTAAACCAAATCGGACCCTAAGGGGCCCCACCCACAAAATCGGACCCAGAGGTGCCCCGGCCACAAAATCGGACCCAGAGGGGCCCCACCCACAAAATCGGACCCTGAGGCCAAAGTGGCCCCTGAGAGGCACCCACAGTTAAAACGGATCCTGAGTTGAAAGTCTTGCAGGGGCAGCAGGCAAGTCTCTCTTAAAGGGGCATCCCGGGCACAATTTCAAACCACTATCTGTACTTCCTTCAGGAAATACACATCTAGTTATTAAGTTGATTTCCGCAATTAATACAGCCCGAACCGCGACACGCACAGACTCCGTTGAGGTGTCGTTTCGAAGCCAGCGTCCATGAGAGGTGTGCTAAGTATTTTTCGTGTCGATCAGATTTGTATTTTTTGCACAATTTGCGTTAGAAATTTTTTTTTCCCGTCATTGGAATGAATTGTCTCAATGCATTTGAATGGGGAAATGGCAAAACGTGCCCTGAGGCGATTGAAATGGCAGTTGAGCTCATTGATATGCGCAGGCAGAACCAGTTACTATGCCAACGCCTACGAACGTCACATGACATCTCCAGGACAGAGCTTCTGCCACATAATATCAGCTCTTAAAGCGAAACCCACAGCACAAATGCAAATCTAGCTTCATCACATGACACATGCCCCTGAGAGAGAATGTGCGCCAAAGTGTATTTAGAAGCCCAGTGAGCCAAACTGGCTCTTAAAGGGCCGAAGCGCCAAAGTGATTCTTAAAGGGCCGCCGCACCGAAATGAGTCTTAAAGGGCCGACGCGCCAAATCGAAAGCTGAGTGACCCCAGGCTCCAAATCGGAGGCTGAGCCACCCCGGCCTTAAAATCAGAGGCTGAGCCACCCTGGCCTCCAAATCGGACCCAGTGTGGCCCCGCCCACCAAAAACGGACCCAGAGTGGCACAGCCCACCAAATCGGACATTGAGGGCCCCCGCCCACCAAATCAGACTCAGAGTGGCCCCACCCACCAAATCGGAACCTGAAGGGCCCCGCCCACCAAATCGGACCCAGAGGGGCCCTGCCCACCAAATCGGACCCTGAGGAGCTCCGTCCACCAAATCGGACCCAGAGTGACCTCGCCCACCAAATCGGACCATGAAGGGCCCCGCCCGCCAAATCAGAAGCAAAGGGGCCCCAGCCACAAAATCAGACCCTGAGGGGCCCCGGCCACAAAATCGAACACTGAGGGGCGCTGGCTTCAAAATCGGACCCTGAGGGGCCCCAACCACGAAATCAGACCCTGAGGGGCCCCGGCCACAAAATCGGACCCTGAGGGCCCCCAACGTCAAAACCGGACCCTGAAGGGCCCCAACCACAAAATCGGACCCTGAGGGGCCCAACCACAAAATCGAACCCAGTGGGGCCCCACCCACAAAATTGGACCGTGAGGGGCCCCAACCACAAAATCGGACCCTGAGGGGCCCCGCCCTCAAAATCGGACCCTGAGGGGCCCCGCCCACCAGATCGGACCCTGAGGGGCCCCGCCAACCAAATCGGACTCTGAGGGTCCCCACCCACAAAATCGGACCCTGAGGGCCCCCAATCACAAAATCGGACCCTGAGGGGCCACAACCACAAAATCGGATCCTGAGGGGCCCACCCACAAAATCGGACCCTCAGGGGCCCCACCCACAAAATTGTACCCTCAGGGACCCCGGCCACAAAATCAAATCCTGAGGGCCCCCAACCACAAAATCGTACCCTGAGAGGCTCCGGCCGCAAAATCGGACCCTGAGGGGCCCCAACCACAAAATCGGACCCTGAGAGGCACCGGCCACAAAATCGGACCCTGAGGGGCCCCGCTCACAAAATCGGACCCTGAGGGGCCCCGCCCCAAGAAATCGGACCCTGAGGGGCCCCGCCCACCAAATCGGACCATGTGGGGCCCCGCCCACCAAATCAGACCCTGAGTGGCCCCGTAAACCAAATCGGACCCTAAGGGGCCCCACCCACAAAATCGGACCCTGAGGGGCCCCAGCCACAAAATCGGACCCTGAGGGGCCCCAACCACAAAATCGGACCCTGAGGGGCCCCAAACACTAACTCGGACCATGAGGGTCCCCAACCACAAAATCGGACCCTGAGAGACCCCGGCCACAAAATCGAACCCAGAGGGACCCCAGTCACAAAATCGGACCCTGAGCCCCAACCCACAAAATCGGACCCTGAGGGGTTCCACCCACAAAATCGGACCCTGAGGGGCCCCGGCCACAAAATCGAACCATGAGGGGCCCCGCCCACGAAATCCGACCCTGAGGGGCCCCGCCCACGAAATCGGACCCTGAGGGGCCTGGCCCACAAAATCAGACTCTGAGGGGCCCTGCCCACAAAATCGGACCCTGAAGGGCCCCGCCCACCAAACCGGACCCTGAGGGGCCCCGGCCGCAAAATTGGACCCTGAGGGGCCCCAACCACAAAATCGGACCCTGAGAGGCACAGGCCACAAAATCGGACCCTGAGGGGCCCCGCTCACAAAATCGGACCCTGAGGGGCCCCGCCCCAAGAAATCGGACCCTGAGGGGCCCCGCCCACCAAATCGGACCATGTGGGGCCCCGCCCACCAAATCAGACCCTGAGGGGCCCCAACCACCAAATCAGACCCTGAGGGGCCCCGGCCACAAAATCAGACCCTGAGGGGCCCCAACCACAAAATCGGACCCTGAGGGGCCCCAAACACTAACTCGGACCATGAGGGTCCACGACCACAAAATCGGACCCTGAGAGACCCCGGCCACAAAATCGAACCCAGAGGGACCCCAGTCACAAAATCGGACCCTGAGCCCCAACCCACAAAATCGGACCCTGAGGGGCTCCACCCACAAAATCGGACCCTGAGGGGCCCCGGCCACAAAATCGAACCATGAGGGGCCCCGCCCACGAAATCCGACCCTGAGGGGCCCCGCCCACCAAACCGGACCCTGAGGGGCCCCGGCCACAAAATCGGACTCTGAGGGGCTCCAACCACAAAATTGGACCCTGAGGGGCGCCGGCCACAAAATCAGACCCTGAGGGGGCCCAACCACAAAATCAGACCCTCAAGGGCCCCGGACACAAAATCGGACCCTGAGGGCCCCAACCACAAAACCGGACCCTGAGGGGCCCCACCCACAAAATCGGACCCTGAGGGGCCCCACCCACAAAATCGGACCCTGAGGGGCCCCAACCACAAAATCGGACCCTGAGGGGCCCCGGCCACAAAATCAGACCCTGAGAGACCCCGGCCACAAAATTGAACCCAGAGGGGCCCCAGTCACAAAATCGGACCCTGAGGGGCCCCTCCCACTAAATCGGACCCTGAGGAGCTCCACCCACCAAATCGGACCCTGAGGGGCCCCACCCATCAAATCGGACCCTGAGTGGTTCCGGCCACAAAATCGGACCCTGAGGGGCCCCGAATACAAAATTGGACCCTGAGGGGCCCCGGCCACAAAATCGGGCCCTGAGGGGCCCCGCCCACCACATCGGATCCTAAGAGGCCCCACCCACCAAATCAGACCCTGAGGGGCCACGGCCACAAAATCAGACCCTGAGGGCCCCGGCCACAAAATTGGACCCTGAGGGGCCCCACCCACCAAATCGGACCCTGGCCACAAAATTGGACCCTGAGGGGCCCACCCACAAAATCAGACTCTGAGGGGTTCCGGCCACAAAATCGGACCCTGAGGGGCCCCGGCCACAAAATCGGACCCTGAGGGGCCCCGCCCACCAAATCGGACCATGTGGGGCCCCGCCCACCAAATCAGACCCTGAGTGGCCCCGTAAACCAAATCGGACCCTAAGGGGCCCCACCCACAAAATCGGACCCTGAGGGGCCCCAGCCACAAAATCGGACCCTGAGGGGCCCCAACCACAAAATCGGACCCTGAGGGGCCCCAAACACTAACTCGGACCATGAGGGTCCCCAACCACAAAATCGGACCCTGAGAGACCCCGGCCACAAAATCGAACCCAGAGGTACCCCAGTCACAAAATCGGACCCTGAGCCCCAACCCACAAAATCGGACCCTGAGGGGTTCCACCCACAAAATCGGACCCTGAGGGGCCCCGGCCACAAAATCGAACCATGAGGGGCCCCGCCCACGAAATCCGACCCTGAGGGGCCCCGCCCACGAAATCGGACCCTGAGGGGCCTGGCCCACAAAATCAGACTCTGAGGGGCCCTGCCCACAAAATCGGACCCTGAAGGGCCCCGCCCACCAAACCGGACCCTGAGGGGCCCCGGCCGCAAAATTGGACCCTGAGGGGCCCCAACCACAAAATCGGACCCTGAGAGGCACAGGCCACAAAATCGGACCCTGAGGGGCCCCGCTCACAAAATCGGACCCTGAGGGGCCCCGCCCCAAGAAATCGGACCCTGAGGGGCCCCGCCCACCAAATCGGACCATGTGGGGCCCCGCCCACCAAATCAGACCCTGAGGGGCCCCAACCACCAAATCAGACCCTGAGGGGCCCCGGCCACAAAATCAGACCCTGAGGGGCCCCAACCACAAAATCGGACCCTGAGGGGCCCCAAACACTAACTCGGACCATGAGGGTCCACGACCACAAAATCGGACCCTGAGAGACCCCGGCCACAAAATCGAACCCAGAGGGACCCCAGTCACAAAATCGGACCCTGAGCCCCAACCCACAAAATCGGACCCTGAGGGGCTCCACCCACAAAATCGGACCCTGAGGGGCCCCGGCCACAAAATCGAACCATGAGGGGCCCCGCCCACGAAATCCGACCCTGAGGGGCCCCGCCCACGAAATCGGACCCTGATCGGCCCAACCCACAAAATCGGACCCTGAGGTGCCCAACCCACAAAATCAGACTCAGTTTCCCCGCCCACCAAATTGGACCCTGAAGTGCCCCGCCCACCAAATCGGACCCAGAGTGGCCCCGCCCACCAAATCGGACCCAGAGTGGCCCCGCTCACCAAATCAGACCCAGAGTGGCCCCGCCCACCAAATCAGACCCTGAGGGGCCCCGCCCACCAAATCGGACCCCAAGGGGCCCCGCCCACCAAATCGGACCCCGAGGGGCCCCGCCAACCAAATCGGACCCTGAGGGGCCCCGCCCACCAATTCGGACCCTGAGGGGCCCTGCCCACCAATTCAGAACCCTGAGGGGCCCCGCCCACAAAATTGGACCCTGAGGGGCCCCACCCACAAAATCGGACCCTGAGGGGCCCCGCTGACCAAATTGAACTCTGAGTGGCCCCGCCCACCAAATCGGACCCTGAGTGGCCCCGTAAACCAAATCGGACCCTAAGGGGCCCCACCCACAAAATCGGACCCAGAGGTGCCCCGGCCACAAAATCGGACCCAGAGGGGCCCCACCCACAAAATCGGACCCTGAGGCCAAAGTGGCCCCTGAGAGGCACCCACAGTTAAAACGGATCCTGAGTTGAAAGTCTTGCAGGGGCAGCAGGCAAGTCTCTCTTAAAGGGGCATCCCGGGCACAATTTCAAACCACTATCTGTACTTCCTTCAGGAAATACACATCTAGTTATTAAGTTGATTTCCGCAATTAATACAGCCCGAACCGCGACACGCACAGACTCCGTTGAGGTGTCGTTTCGAAGCCAGCGTCCATGAGAGGTGTGCTAAGTATTTTTCGTGTCGATCAGATTTGTATTTTTTGCACAATTTGCGTTAGAAATTTTTTTTTCCCGTCATTGGAATGAATTGTCTCAATGCATTTGAATGGGGAAATGGCAAAACGTGCCCTGAGGCGATTGAAATGGCAGTTGAGCTCATTGATATGCGCAGGCAGAACCAGTTACTATGCCAACGCCTACGAACGTCACATGACATCTCCAGGACAGAGCTTCTGCCACATAATATCAGCTCTTAAAGCGAAACCCACAGCACAAATGCAAATCTAGCTTCATCACATGACACATGCCCCTGAGAGAGAATGTGCGCCAAAGTGTATTTAGAAGCCCAGTGAGCCAAACTGGCTCTTAAAGGGCCGAAGCGCCAAAGTGATTCTTAAAGGGCCGCCGCACCGAAATGAGTCTTAAAGGGCCGACGCGCCAAATCGAAAGCTGAGTGACCCCAGGCTCCAAATCGGAGGCTGAGCCACCCCGGCCTTAAAATCAGAGGCTGAGCCACCCTGGCCTCCAAATCGGACCCAGTGTGGCCCCGCCCACCAAAAACGGACCCAGAGTGGCACAGCCCACCAAATCGGACATTGAGGGCCCCCGCCCACCAAATCAGACTCAGAGTGGCCCCACCCACCAAATCGGAACCTGAAGGGCCCCGCCCACCAAATCGGACCCAGAGGGGCCCTGCCCACCAAATCGGACCCTGAGGAGCTCCGTCCACCAAATCGGACCCAGAGTGACCCCGCCCACCAAATCGGACCATGAAGGGCCCCGCCCGCCAAATCAGAAGCAAAGGGGCCCCAGCCACAAAATCAGACCCTGAGGGGCCCCGGCCACAAAATCGAACACTGAGGGGCGCTGGCTTCAAAATCGGACCCTGAGGGGCCCCAACCACGAAATCAGACCCTGAGGGGCCCCGGCCACAAAATCGGACCCTGAGGGCCCCCAACGTCAAAACCGGACCCTGAAGGGCCCCAACCACAAAATCGGACCCTGAGGGGCCCAACCACAAAATCGAACCCAGTGGGGCCCCACCCACAAAATTGGACCGTGAGGGGCCCCAACCACAAAATCGGACCCTGAGGGGCCCCGCCCTCAAAATCGGACCCTGAGGGGCCCCGCCCACCAGATCGGACCCTGAGGGGCCCCGCCAACCAAATCGGACTCTGAGGGTCCCCACCCACAAAATCGGACCCTGAGGGCCCCCAATCACAAAATCGGACCCTGAGGGGCCACAACCACAAAATCGGATCCTGAGGGGCCCACCCACAAAATCGGACCCTCAGGGGCCCCACCCACAAAATTGTACCCTCAGGGACCCCGGCCACAAAATCAAATCCTGAGGGCCCCCAACCACAAAATCGTACCCTGAGAGGCTCCGGCCGCAAAATCGGACCCTGAGGGGCCCCAACCACAAAATCGGACCCTGAGAGGCACCGGCCACAAAATCGGACCCTGAGGGGCCCCGCTCACAAAATCGGACCCTGAGGGGCCCCGCCCCAAGAAATCGGACCCTGAGGGGCCCCGCCCACCAAATCGGACCATGTGGGGCCCCGCCCACCAAATCAGACCCTGAGTGGCCCCGTAAACCAAATCGGACCCTAAGGGGCCCCACCCACAAAATCGGACCCTGAGGGGCCCCAGCCACAAAATCGGACCCTGAGGGGCCCCAACCACAAAATCGGACCCTGAGGGGCCCCAAACACTAACTCGGACCATGAGGGTCCCCAACCACAAAATCGGACCCTGAGAGACCCCGGCCACAAAATCGAACCCAGAGGGACCCCAGTCACAAAATCGGACCCTGAGCCCCAACCCACAAAATCGGACCCTGAGGGGTTCCACCCACAAAATCGGACCCTGAGGGGCCCCGGCCACAAAATCGAACCATGAGGGGCCCCGCCCACGAAATCCGACCCTGAGGGGCCCCGCCCACGAAATCGGACCCTGAGGGGCCTGGCCCACAAAATCAGACTCTGAGGGGCCCTGCCCACAAAATCGGACCCTGAAGGGCCCCGCCCACCAAACCGGACCCTGAGGGGCCCCGGCCGCAAAATTGGACCCTGAGGGGCCCCAACCACAAAATCGGACCCTGAGAGGCACAGGCCACAAAATCGGACCCTGAGGGGCCCCGCTCACAAAATCGGACCCTGAGGGGCCCCGCCCCAAGAAATCGGACCCTGAGGGGCCCCGCCCACCAAATCGGACCATGTGGGGCCCCGCCCACCAAATCAGACCCTGAGGGGCCCCAACCACCAAATCAGACCCTGAGGGGCCCCGGCCACAAAATCAGACCCTGAGGGGCCCCAACCACAAAATCGGACCCTGAGGGGCCCCAAACACTAACTCGGACCATGAGGGTCCACGACCACAAAATCGGACCCTGAGAGACCCCGGCCACAAAATCGAACCCAGAGGGACCCCAGTCACAAAATCGGACCCTGAGCCCCAACCCACAAAATCGGACCCTGAGGGGCTCCACCCACAAAATCGGACCCTGAGGGGCCCCGGCCACAAAATCGAACCATGAGGGGCCCCGCCCACGAAATCCGACCCTGAGGGGCCCCGCCCACGAAATCGGACCCTGAGGGGCCTGGCCCACAAAATCAGACTCTGAGGGGCCCTGCCCACAAAATCGGACCCTGAAGGGCCCCGCCCACCAAACCGGACCCTGAGGGGCCCCGGCCACAAAATCGGACTCTGAGGGGCTCCAACCACAAAATTGGACCCTGAGGGGCGCCGGCCACAAAATCAGACCCTGAGGGGGCCCAACCACAAAATCAGACCCTCAAGGGCCCCGGACACAAAATCGGACCCTGAGGGCCCCAACCACAAAACCGGACCCTGAGGGGCCCCACCCACAAAATCGGACCCTGAGGGGCCCCACCCACAAAATCGGACCCTGAGGGGCCCCAACCACAAAATCGGACCCTGAGGGGCCCCGGCCACAAAATCGGACCCTGAGGGGCCCCGAATACAAAATTGGACCCTGAGGGGCCCCGGCCACAAAATCGGGCCCTGAGGGGCCCCGCCCACCACATCGGATCCTAAGAGGCCCCACCCACCAAATCAGACCCTGAGGGGCCACGGCCACAAAATCAGACCCTGAGGGCCCCGGCCACAAAATTGGACCCTGAGGGGCCCCACCCACCAAATCGGACCCTGGCCACAAAATTGGACCCTGAGGGGCCCACCCACAAAATCAGACTCTGAGGGGTTCCGGCCACAAAATCGGACCCTGAGGGGCCCCGGCCACAAAATCGGACCCTGAGGGGCCCCACCCACCAAATCGGACCCTGAGGGGCCCCGGCCACAAAATCGGACCCTAAGGGGCCCCACCCACCAAATCGGGCCCTGAGGGGCCCCGGCCACCAAATCAGACCCTGATGGGCCCCACCCACAAAATCGCACCCTGGGGCCAAAGTGGCCCCTGAGAGGCACCCACAGTTAAAACGGATCCTGAGTTGAAAGTCTTGCAGGGGCATCAGGCAAGTCTTTCTTAAAGGGGCAGCCTGGGCACCATTTCAAACCACTATCTGTACTTCCTTCAGGAAATACACATCTAGTTATAGTGGTTTGAAAAAACCACTATATTGTAATCCGAACGCTGCTAACTTCTTCTTCTTATTATTATTAAGTTGATATCCGCAATTAATGCGGCCCGAACCGCTACACGCACAGACTCCGTTGAGGTGTTGATTCGAAGCCAGCGTCTATGAGAGGTGTGCTAAGTATTTTTCGTGACGATCGTATTTGTAGTTTTTGCGCAATTTGCATTAAAAAAATTTTTTTCCCGTCATTGGAATGAATTGTCTCAATGCATTTGAATGGGGAAATGGCAAAACGTGCCCTGAGGCGATTGAAATGGCAGTTGAGCTCATTGATATGCGCAGGCAGAACCAGTTACTATGCCAACGCCTACGAACGTCACATGACATCTCCAGAACAGAGCTTCTGCCACATAATATCAGCTCTTAAAGCGAAACCCACAGCACAAATGCAAATCTAGCTTCATCACATGACACATGCCCCTGATAGAGAATGTGCGCCAAAGTGTATTTAGAAGCCCAGTGAGCCAAACTGGCTCTTAAAGGGCCGAAGCGCCAAAGTGATTCTTAAAGGGCCGCCGCACCGAAATTAGTCTTAAAGGGCCGACGCGCCAAATCGAAAGCTGAGTGACCCCAGGCTCCAAATCGGAGGCTGAGCCACCCCGGCCTTAAAATCGGAGGCTGAGCCACCCTGGCCTCCAAATCGGACCCAGAGTGGCCCCACCCACCAAATCGGACACTGAAGGGCCCCGCCCACCAAATCGGACCCAGAGGGGCCCTGCCCACCAAATCGGACCCTGAGGAGCTCCGTCCACCAAATCGGACCCAGAGTGACCCCGCCCACCAAATCGGACCATGAAGGGCCCCGCCCACCAAATCGGAAGCAGAGGGGCCCCGCCCACCAAATCGGACCCTGAGGGGCCCCGCCCACCAAATCGGACCCTGAGGGGCACTGCCCACTAAATCGGACCGAGAGATGCCATGCCCACCAAATCGGACCCTGAGGAGCCCCGCCCACCAAATCAGACCCCGAGGGGCCTCGCCCACCAAATCAGACCTTGAGGGGCCCCGCCCACCAAATCGGACCCAGAGTGGCCCTGCCCACCAAAATGGACCCAGGGGGCCCCACCCACAAAATCAGACCCTAAGGGGCCCCACCCACAAAATTGGACCCTGAGTAGACCCAGCCACAAAATCAGACCCTGAGGGGCCCCAACCACAAAATCATACCCTGAGGGGCCCCAACCACAAAATCGGACCCTGAGGGGCCCCACCCACAAAATCGGACCCTGAGGGGCCCCGGCCACAAAATCGGAACCTGAAGGGCCCCGGCCACAAAATCGGACCCTGAGGGGCCCCAGCCACAAAATCAGACCCTAAGGGGCCCCACCCACAAAATCAGACCATGAGGGGCCCCACCCATAAAATCGGACCCTGAGGGGACCCACCCACAAAATAGGACCCTGAGGGGCCATACCCACAAAATCGGACGCTGAGAGGCCACACCCACAAAATCAAACCCTGAGGGGCCCCACCCACAAAATTGGACCCTGAGGAATCCCGGCCACTAATTCAAATCCTGAGGAGCCCAGGCCACCGAATTGGATCCTGGGGGCCCCACCCACCAAATCAGACCCTGAGGCCAAAGTGGCCCCTGAGAGGCACCCACATTTAAAACGGATCCTGAGTTGAAAGTCTTGCAGGGGCAGCAGCCAAGTCTCTCTTAAAGGGGCAGCCCAGGCACCATTTCAAACCACTATCTGTACTTCCTTCAGGAAATACACATCTAGTATTATTATTATTATTCAGTTGATTTCTGCAATTAATGCGGCCCGAACCGCTACATGCACAGACTCCGTTGAGGTGTTGTTTCGAAGCCAGCGTTCACGAGAGGTGTGCTAAGTATTTTTCATGTCGATCAGATTTATAGTTTTTGCACAATTTGCATTTGAAAAAACATTTTCCGGTCATTGAAATGCATTGTCTCAATGCATTTCAATTGGAAAATTTTGCCATAGGTAAAACATGTGAGTAGTGAGGCGATTCAAATAGCAGTTAAGCTCATTGATATGCGCAGGCACACCCAGTTACTATGCCAACGCCTACGAACTTTTCATGACCCCTCCAGGACAGAGTTTCTGGCAGATAATATCAGCTCTTAAAGCGAAACCCAGAGCACAAATGCAAATCTAGCTTCATCACATGACGCATGCCCCTGAGAATGTGCGCCAAAGTGGATTTAGAAGCCCAGTGCGCCAAACTGGCTCATAAACGGCTGACACGCCTAAGTGATTCTTAAAGGGCCGGCGCACCAAAATGAGTCTTAAAGGGCCGGCGCGCCTAATCGAAAGCTGAGTGACCCCAGGCTCCAAATCGGAGGCTGATTGACCCTGGCCTACAAATCGGAGGCTGATCGACCCTGGCCTACAAATCGGAGACTGAGCCACCCTGGCCTCCAAATCGGACCCTGAGGGGCCCTGCCCACCAAATCAGACCCTGAAGGGCCCCGCCCACCAAATTAGACCCAGAGTGGCCCCGGCCACAAAATCGGACCCTGAGGGGCCCCACTCACAAAATCGGAACCTGAGGGGCCCCACCCACAAAATCGGACCCTGAGGGGCCACACCCACAAAATCGGAGCCTGAGAGATCCCCGCCAACAATTCAAGCCCTGAGGAGCCCAGGCCAAGGAATCGGATCCTGAGGGGCCCCACCCTCCAAATCAGACCCTGAGGCCAAAGTGGCCTCTGAGAGGCACTCACAGTTAAAACGGATCCTGAGTTGAAAGTCTTGCAGGGGGAGCAGGCAAGTCTCTCTTAAAGGGGCAGCCCGGGCACCATTTCAAACCACTATCTGTACTTCCTTCAGGAAATACACATCTAGTATTATTATTATTCAGTTGATTTCCGCAATTAATGCGGCCCGAACCGCTACATGCACAGACTCCGTTGAGGTGTTGTTTCGAAGCCAGCGTTCACGAGAGGTGTGCTAAGTATTTTTCATGTCGATCAGATTTATAGTTTTTGCACAATTTGCATTTGAAAAAACATTTTCCGGTCATTGAAATGCATTGTCTCAATGCATTTCAATTGGAAAATTTTGCCATAGGTAAAACATGGGGCAGTCGTGAGGCGATTCAAATAGCAGTTAAGCTCATTGATATGCGCAGGCACACCCAGTTACTATGCCAACGCCTACGAACTTTTCATGACCCCTCCAGGACAGAGTTTCTGGCAGATAATATCAGCTCTTAAAGCGAAACCCAGAGCACAAATGCAAATCTAGCTTCATCACATGACGCATGCCCCTGAGAATGTGCGCCAAAGTGGATTTAGAAGCCCAGTGCGCCAAACTGGCTCATAAACGGCTGACACGCCTAAGTGATTCTTAAAGTGCCGGTGCACCAAAATGAGTCTTAAAGGGCCGGCGCGCCTAATCGAAAGCTGAGTGACCCCAGGCTCCAAATCGGAGGCTGATTGACCCTGGCCTACAAATCGGAGGCTGATCGACCCTGGCCTACAAATCGGAGACTGAGCCACCCTGGCCTCCAAATCGGACCCTGAGGGGCCCTGCCCACCAAATCAGACCCTGAAGGGCCCCGCCCACCAAATTAGACCCAGAGTGGCCCCGCCCACCAAATCGGACCCTGAGGAGCCCCGCCCACCAAATCAGACCCAGAGTGGCGCCGCCCACCAAATCAGACCCTGAGGGGCCCCACTCACCAAATCGGACCGTGAGGGACCCCGCCCACCAAATCAGACCCTAAGGGGCCCCACCCACCAAATCGGACCCTGAGGGGCCCTGGCCACAAAATCAGACCCTGAGGGGCCCCAGCCACAAAATACACCTCTAGTTCTTCTTATTATTCAGTTGTTTTCCGCAATTAATATGGCCCGAACCGCTACACGCACAGACTCCGTTGAGGTGTCATTTCGAAGCCAGCGTCCACGAGAGGTGTGTTTAAGTATTTTTCGTGTCGATCGGATTTGTAGTTTTTGCGCAATTTGCGTTAGAAATTTTTTTTTCCCGTCATTGGAATGAATTGTCTCAATGCATTTGAATGGGGAAATTTTGCCATAGACAAAACATGCCCTGAGGCGATTGAAATGGCAGTTGAGCACATTGATATGCGCAGGCAGACCCAGTTACTATGCCAACGCCTACGAACGTCACATGATGCCCCAAGGACAGAGCTTCTGCCACATAATATCAGCTCTTAAAGCGAAACCCACAGCACAAATACAAATCTAGCTTCATCACATGACGCATGCCCCTGAAAGAGAATGTGCGCCAAAGTGGATTTAGAAGCCCAGTGAGCCAAACTGGCTCTTAAAGGGCCAACGCGCCAAAGTGATTCTTAAAGGGCCGGCGCACCGAAATGAGTCTTAAAGGGCCGGCGCGCCAAATCGAAAGCTGACCGACCCAAGGCTCCAAATCGGAGGCTGATCCACCCCGGCCTCCAAATCGGAGGCTGATCGACCCCGGCCTCCAAATCGGAGGCTGATCGACCCCGGCCTCCAAATCGGAGGCTGATCGAACCCGGCCTCCAAATCGGAGGCTGAGTTACCCCAGGCTCCAAATCGGAGGCTGATCCACCCCGGCCTCCAATTCGGAGGCTGATCGACCCCGGCCTCCAAATCGGAGGCTGAGCCACCCCGGCCTCCAAATCGGAGGCTGAGCCACCCCGGCCTCCAAATCGGAGGCTGAGCCACCCCGGCCTCCAAATCGGAGGCTGATCCACCCCGGCCTCCAAATCGGAGGCTGATCCACCCCGGCCTCCAAATCGGAGGCTGAGCCACCCCGGCCTCCAAATCGGAGGCTGAGCCACCCCGGCCTCCAAATCGGAGGCTGAGCCACCCCGGCCTCCAAATCGGAGGCTGAGCCACCCCGGCCTCCAAATCGGAGGCTGATCCACCCCGGCCTCCAAATCGGAGGCTGATCCACCCCGGCCTCCAAATCGGAGGCTGATCCACCCCGGCCTCCAAATCGGAGGCTGAGCCACCCCGGCCTCCAAATCGGAGGCTGAGCCACCCCGGCCTCCAAATCGGAGGCTGAGCGACCCCGGCCTCCAAATCGGAGGCTGAGCGACCCCGGCCTCCAAATCGGAGGCTGAGCCACCCCGGCCTCCAAATCGGAGGCTGAGCGACCCCGGCCTCCAAATCGGAGGCTGAGCCACCCCGGCCTCCAAATCGGAGGCTGAGCGACCCCGGCCTCCAAATCGGAGGCTGATCCACCCCGGCCTCCAAATCGGAGGCTGAGCCACCCCGGCCTCCAAATCGGAGGCTGAGCCACCCCGGCCTCCAAATCGGAGGCTGAGCCACCCCGGCCTCCAAATCGGAGGCTGAGCCACCCCGGCCTCCAAATCGGAGGCTGAGCGACCCCGGCCTCCAAATCGGAGGCTGAGCGACCCCGGCCTCCAAATCGGAGGCTGAGACATCCCGGCATCCAAATCGGAGGCTGATCCACCCTGGCCTCCAAATCGGAGGCTGAGCCACCCCGGCTTCCAAATCGGAGGCTGATCCACCCCGGCCTCCAAATCGGAGGCTGAGCCACCCCGGCCTCCAAATCGGAGGCTGAGCCACCCCGGCCTCCAAATCGGAGGCTGAGCCACCCCGGCCTCCAAATCGGAGGCTCATCGACCCCGGCCTCCAAATCGGAAGCTGATCGACCCCGGCCTCCAAATCGGAGGCTGATCGATACCGGCCTCCAAATCGGAGGCTGATCGACCTCGGCCTCCAAATCAGAGGCTGAGTGACCCCAGCCTGCAAATCTTACCCAGAGTGGCCCCACCCACCAAATCGGACCCAGAGAGGCCCTGCCCACCAAACCGGACCGTGAGTGGCCCCGCCCACAAAATCCGACACAGAGGGGCCCCGCCCACCAAATTGGACCCTGAGGGACTCCGCCCACAAAATCGGACCCTAAGGGGCCCCACCCACAAAATCAGACCGAGAGGCCCCAGCCACAAAATCTGACCCTGAGGGATCCTGTCCACCATTTCAAGCCCTGAGGAACCCAGGCCACTGAATTGGATCCTGAGGGGCCCCACCCACAAAATCAGACCCTGAGGGGCCCCGCCCACAAAATTGGACCCTGATGGGCCCCTGCCACAAAATCAGACCCTGAGGGGCCAAAACAAAATCGGACCCTGAGAGGCATTGGCCACAAAATCGGACCCTGTTGGGCCCCAGCCACAAAATCGGACCCTGAGGGGCCCCGGCCACAAAATCGGACCCTGAGGGGCCCCAACCACAAAATCAGACCCTGAGGGTTCCAACCACAAAATCGGACCCTGAGGGGCCCCGGACAAAAAATCGGACCCTGAGGGACCCCGGCCACAAAATCGGACTCTGAGGGGCCCAACCCACAAAATCGGACCCTGAGGGGCCCCGCCCACCAAATCAGACCCTAAGGGGCCCCGGCCACCAAATTAGACCCTGAGGGGCCCCGCCCACCAAATCAGACCCTGATGGGACACGCCCGCCAAATCGGACCCTGAGGCGCCCCGCCCACCACATCGGACCCTGAGTAGCCGCGCCCAACAAAACGGACCCAGAGTAGCCCCACCCACCAAATCGGACCCAGAGTGGCCCCACCCACAAAATCAGACCCTGAGGGGACCCAACCACAAAATCGGACCCTGAGGGGACCCGGCCACTAAATCGGGCCCTGAGGGGCCCCGGCCACAAAATCGGACCCTGGAGGGCCCCACCCACCAAATCGGACCATGAGGGGCCCCGGCCACCAAATCGCACCCTGTGGGGCCCCACCCACCAAATTAGACCCTGAGGGGCCCCGCCCACCAAATCAGACCCTGACGGGACACGCCCGCCAAATCGGACCCTGAGGGGCCCCGCCCACCAAATCAGACCATGACGGGACACGCTTGCCAAATCGGACCCTGATGGGACAAGCCCACCAAATCGGACCCTGAGGGGCCCCGCCCACCACATCGGACCCTGAGTGGCCAAACCCACAAAATCGGACCCTGACGGGACACGCCTGCCAAATCGGACCCTGAGGGGCCCCGCCCACCAAATCAGACCCTGACGGGACACGCCTGCCAAATCGCACCCTGAGGGGCCCCGCCCACCACATCGGACCCTGAGTAGCCCCGCCCAACAAAACAGACCCAGAGTAGCCCCACCCACCAAATCGGACCCAGAGTGGCCCCACCCACAAAATCGGACCCTGAGGGGACCCAACCACAAAATCGGACCCTGAGGGGACCCGGCCACTAAATCGGGCCCTAAGGGGCCCCGGCCACAAAATCGGACCCTGGAGGGCCCCTCCCACCAAATCGGACCCTGAGGGGCCTCGGCCACCAAATCGAACCCTGTGGGGCCCCACCCACAAAATCAGACCCTGAGGGGCCCTGGCCACAAAATCGGACCCTGAGGGGCCCTACCCACAAAATCAAACCCTGAGACCAACGTGGCCCGTTGAGAGGCACCCACAGTGAGAACGGATCCTGATTTGAAAGTCTTGCAGGGGCAGCAGGCAAGTCTCTCTTAAAGGGGCAGCCCGGGCACCATTTAAAACCACTATCTGTACTTCCTTCAGGAAATACACATCTAGTTATAGTGGTTTGAAAAAACCACTATATTGTAATCCGAACGCTGCTAACTTATTCTTCTTCTTCTTATTATTATAGTGGTTTGAAAAAACCACTATATTGTAATCCGAACGCTGCTAACTTATTCTTCTTATTATTATTATTAAGTTGATTTCCGCAATTAATGCGGCCAGAACCGCTACACGCACAGACGCCATTGAGGTGTCGTTTCGAAGCCAGCGTCCATGAGAGGAGTGCTAAGTATTTTTCGTGTCGATCGGATTTGTAGTTTTTGCGCAATTTGCGTTTGAAATTTTTTTTTCCTGTCATTGGAATGCACTGTCTCCAATGCTTTTCAATAGGAAATGGCAAAACGTGCCCTGAGGCGATTGAAATGACAGTTGAGCTCATTGATATGCGCAGGCAAACCCAGTTACTATGCCAACGCCTACGAACTTCACTTGAACCCCAGCACAGAGCCTCTGCCACATATTATCAGCTCTTAAAGCAAACCCACAACACAAATGCAAATCTAGCTTCATCACATGACACATGCCCCTGAGAGAGAATGTGTGCGCCAAAGTGGATTTAAAAGAAGCCCAGTGAGCCAAACTAGCTCTTAAAGGGCCAACGCGCCAAAGTGATTGTTAAAGGGCCAGCGCACCCAAATGAGTCTTAAAGGGCCAACACACCAAATTGGAGACTGAGCCACCCCGGCCTCCAAATCGGAGGCTGAGCCACCCTGGCCTCCAAATCGGAGCCTGATCCACCCCGGCCTCCAAATCGGACAATGAGCCACCCCGGCCTCCAAATCGGAGGCTGATCCACCCCGGCCTCCAAATCGGAGCCTGATCCACCACGGCCTCCAAATCGGAGGCTGATCGACCCCGGCCTCCAAATCGGAGGCTGATCGACCCCGGCCTCCAAATCGGAGGCTGATCGACCCCGGCCTCCAAATCGGAGGCTGATCCACCCCGGCCTCCAAATCGGAGGCTGAGCCACCCCGGCCTCCAAATAAGAGGCTGAGCCACCCCGGCCTCCAAATCGGAGGCTGAGCCACCCCGGCCTCCAAATCGGAGGCTGATCGACCCCGGCCTCCAAATCGGAGGCTGAGCCACCCCGGCCTCCAAATCGGAGGCTGATCGACCCCGGCCTCCAAATCGGAGGCTGAGCCACCCCGGCCTCCAAATCGGAGGCTGATCGACCCCGGCCTCCAAATCGGAGGCTGAGCCACCCCGGCCTCCAAATCGGAGGCTGAGCCACCCCGGCCTCCAAATCGGAGGCTGAGCCACCCAGGCCTCCAAATCGGAGGCTGAGCCACCCCGGCCTCCAAATCGGAGGCTGAGCCACCCCGGCCTCCAAATCGGAGGCTGAGCCACCCAGGCCTCCAAATCGGAGGCTGAGCCACCCCGGCCTCCAAATCGGAGGCTGAGCCACCCCGGCCTCCAAATCGGAGGCTGAGCCACCCAGGCCTCCAAATCTGAGGCTGAGCCACCCCGGCCTCCAAATCGGAGGCTGAGCCACCCCGGCCTCCAAATCGGAGGCTCATCGACCCCGGCCTCCAAATCGGAGGCTTTTTGTCCTCGGCCTCCAAATCGGAAGCTCAACGACCCCGGCCTCCAAATTGGAGGCTGAGCGACCCCAGCCTCCAAATCTTACCCAGAGTGGCCCCGCCCACCAAATCGGACCCTGTGGGGCCCCGCCCACCAAATCGGACCCTGAGAGGTCCCGCCCACCAAATCGGACCCAGAGTGGTCCCGCCCACCAAATTGGACCCAGAGTGGTCCCGCCCACCAAATTGGACCCAGAGGGGCTCCTCCCACAAAATCAGACCCAGAGGGGCCCCTGCCACAAAATCAGACCCTGAGGGGCCGCGGCCACAAAATCGGACCCTGATGGGCCCCAGTCACAAAATTGGACCCTGATAGGCCCCGGCCACAAAATCGGACCCTGAGGGGCCCCAACCACAAAATCGGACCCTGAGGGGACCCAACCACAAAATCGGACCCTGAGAGGCCCCGCCCACCAAATTGGACCCATAGTGGTCCCGCCCACCAAATTGGACCCAGAGGGGCCCCACCCACAAAATCGGACCCAGAGGGGCCCCTGCCACAAAATCGGACCCTGAGGGGCCGCGGCCACAAAATCAGACCCTGAGGGGCCGCGGCCACAAAATCGGACCCTGAGGGGCCCCAACCACAAAATCGGACCCTGAGGGGACCCAACCACAAAATCGGACCCTGAGGGGCCCCTGACACAAAATCGGACCCTGAGGGGCCCCGGCCACAAATTGGACCCTGAGGGGCCCAACCCACAAAATAGGACCCTGAGGGGCCCTGCCCACCAAATTGGACCCTGAGGGGCCCCGCCCACCAAATCGGACCCTGAGAGGTCCCACCCACAAAATCGGACCCTGAGGGGCCCCAGCCACAAAATCGGACCTTGAGGGGCCCCACCCACCAAATCAGACCCTGAGGGGCCCCGGCCACCAAATCGGACCCTGAGGGGCCCCGGCCACCAAATCGGACCCTGAGTGGCCCCGGCCACAAAATCGGACCCTGAGGGGCCCCACCCACAAAATCGGACCCTGAGGGGCCCCACCCACAAAATCAGGCCCTGAGGGGCCCCACCCACAAAATCAGACCATGAGGCCAAAGTGGCCCCTGAGAGGCACCCACAGTTAAATCGCATCCTGAGTTGAAAGTCTTGCAGGGGCAGCAGGCAAGTCTCTCTTAAAGGGGCAGCCCGGGCACCATTTCAAACCACTATCTGTACTTCCTTCAGGAAATACACATCTAGTGTTAATTTTGTTATCTTTATTCAGTTGATTTCCGCAATTAATGCGGCCCGAACCGCTACACGCACAGACGCCGTTGAGGTGTCATTTCGAAGCCACCGTCCACTAGAGGTGTGCTAAGTATTTTTCGTGTCAATCGGATTTGTAGCTTTTGAGCAATTTGCATTTGAAACATTTTTTTCCCGTCATTGGAATGCACTGTCTCCAATGCTTTTCAATGGGAAATGGCAAAACGTGCCCTGAGGCGATTGAAATGGCAGTTAAGCTCATTGATATGCGCAGGGACACCCAGTTACTATGCCAACGCCTACGAACATCACATGACGCCCCGAGGACAGAGCTTCTACCACATAATATCAGCTCTTAAAGCGAAACCCACAGCACAAATGCAAATCTAGCTTCATCACATGACACATGCCCCTGAGGGAGAATGTCCGCCAAAGTTGATTTAGAAGCCCAGTGAGCCAAACTAGCTATTAAAGGGCCAACGCGCCAAAGTGATTGTTAAAGGGCCGACGCACCAAAATGAGTCTTAAAGGGCATACACGCCAAATCGGAGGCTGAGCCACCCCGGCCTCCAAATCGGAGGCTGATCAACCCCCGGCCTCCAAATTGGAGGCTGATCGACCCCAGCCTCCAAATCGGAGGCTGAGCCACCCCGGCCTCCAAATCGGAGGCTGAGCCACCCCGGCCTCCAAACCGGAGGCTGAGCCACCCCGGCCTCCAAACCGGAGGCTGAGCCACCCCGGCCTCCAAATCGGAGGCTGAGCCACCCCGGCCTCCAAATCGGAGGCTGAGTCACTCCGGCCTCCAAATCGGAGGCTGATCGACCCCAGCCTCAAAATTGGAGGCTGAGCCACCTCTGCCTCCAAATCAGATGCAGAGCCACCCCGACCTCCAAATAGGAGGCTGAGCCAAACCGGCCTCCAAATCGGACGATGAACCACCCCGGCCTCCAAATAGGAGGCTGCGCCACCCCGGCCTCCAGATAGGAGGCTGCGCCACCCCTGCCTCCAAATCGGACGATGAGCCATCCTGGCCTCCAAATCGGAAGCTGAGCAACCCCAGCCCGGGCACCATTTCAAACCACTATCTGTACTTCCTTCAGGAAATACACATCTAGTATTATTATTACTATTCAGTTGATTTCCGCAATTAATACGGCCCGAACAGCTACACGCACAGACTCCATTGAAGTGTCGATTCGAAGCCAGCGTCCAAGAGAGGTGTGCTAAGTATTTTTCGTGTCGATCGGATTTGTAGTTTTTGCGCAATTTGCGTTTGAAAAAACATTTTCCTGTCATTGGAATGCACTGTCTCAATGCATTTTAACGGGAAAATGTTGCCATAGGGAAAACATGGGGCAGTCGTGAGGTGGCAGTTATGCTCATTGATATGCATAGGCCAGGGCCAGCGTGAGCACTCGGGCAATTGCCGGGGCCCTGGCGAGATGGGAGGGCCCACTCACGCTGTCTGGGATACCCGCCAGCCGGCACAGGCCCCCATTTACTGACCAAATCCTGCACCCTCCACGAGGGACCCACGCAGTGATTCAGCACCTTAGGCTGAGCGCAGATGACTTTTTAGCCCTGCGGATTTCTTCCATTTTTCCTGCGGTTTTTGTGCGGTTTTCCCCCTGCGGATTTGGAGACAGGGGAGATGGAAAACCGTACAAAAGAAGTAACATGCTGCGGATTTTGTACCGCAGGAAAACCGCGCTGAAAAATCGGCAGCATCTGCACAGCGTTTTTTTTTTCCATTGATTTTAATGCTACTGTACATCACAATGCGGATATGCAACGTTTCTGCCCGGTAAAATCTGCTGCGGATCTGCTGCAAATCTGCATCGTGTGCACACAGCCTTAGGGCAAGCAATGATCATCGCTTCCTTCGGCTGTAATCTTGTGTGCGGTGCTGGCACAGGACCTGTGATGAGGTCACAGGAGGGGAGGAGTCAGGGGTCACATGATCAGGGCAGCTGCAGGACTCTGCTGTGCTGGTCGCTTGTCATTATGGTGCTAGTCTGGATGGATGAGGTAACTTTTATGTGTGGGACAGTGGGGTCAGGGAGGGGTTTTACAAGGTGGATGTAGCAGAGCCGTGTGTGTACTTTGTGTGGGGTTAGGAGGGGTTTACAAGGTGGATGTAGCAGAGCCGCGTGTGTACTTGTGTGGGGTCAGGAGGGGTTTTACAAGGTGGATGTAGCAGAGACGTGTGTGTACTTGTGTGGGGTCAGGAGGGGTTTTACAAGGTGGATGTAGCAGAGCCGTGTGTGTAGTTGTGTGGGGTCAGGAGGGGTTTTACAAGGTGGATGTAGCAGAGCCGTGTGTGTACTTTGTGTGGGGTCAGGAGGGGTTTACAAGGTGGATGTAGCAGAGCCGTGTGTGTATTTTGTGTGGAGTCATGAGGGGTTTTACGAGGTGGATGTAGCAGAGCCGTGTGTGTACTTGTGTGGGGTCAGGAGGGGTTTTACAAGGTGGATGTAGCAGAGCCGTGTGTGTACTTGTGTGGGGTCAGGAGGGGTTTTACAAGGTGGATGTAGCAGAGCCGTGTGTGTACTTGTGCGGGGTCAGGAGGGGTTTTACAAGGTGGATGTAGCAGAGCCGTGTGTGTACTTTGTGTGGGGTCAGGAGGGGTTTACAAAGTAGATGTAGCAGGGCCGTGTGTGTACTTGTGTGGGGTCAGGAGGGGTTTTACAAGGTGGATGTAGCAGAGCCGTCTGTGTACTTCTGTGGGGTCAGGAGGGGTTTTACAAGGTGGATGTAGCAGAGCCGTGTGTGTACTTTGTGTGGGGTCAGGAGGGGTTTACAAGGTGGATGTAGCAGAGCCGTGTGTGTACTTTGTGTGGAGTCAGGAGGGGTTTTACGAGGTGGATGTAGCAGAGCCGTGTGTGTACTTGTGTGGAGTCAGGAGGGGTTTACAAGGTGGATGTAGCAGAGCCGTGTGTTTACTTGTGTGGGGTCAGGAGGGGTTTTACAAGGTGGATGTAGCAGAGCCGTGTGTGTACTTTGTGTGGGGTCAGGAGGGGTTTACAAAGTGGATGTAGCAGAGCCGTGTGTGTACTTGTGTGGGGTCAGGAGGGGTTTTACAAGGTGGATGTAGCAGAGCTGTGTGTGCACTTGTGTGGGGTCAGGAGGGGTTTTACAAGGTGGATGTAGCAGAGCCGTGTGTGTACTTTGTGTGGGGTCAGGATGGGTTTACAAAGTGGATGTAGCAGAGCCTTGTGTGTGCTTGTGTGGAGTCAGGAGGGGTTTTACGAGGTGGATGTAGCAGAGCCGTGTGTGTACTTGTGTGGAGTCAGGAGGGGTTTACAAGGTGGATGTAGCAGAGCCGTGTGTGTACTTGTGTGGGGTCAGGAGGGGTTTTACAAGGTGGGTGTAGCAGAGCCGTGTGTGTACTTGTGTGGTGTCCGGAGGGGTTTACAAGGTGGATGTAGCAGAGCCATGTGTGTACTTGTGTGGGGTCAGGAGGGGTTTTACAAGGTGGATGTAGCAGTGCCATGTGTGTACTTGTGTGGGTCAGGAGGTGTTTTACGAGGTGGATGTAGCGGGAGCCGTGTGTGTACTTGTGTGGGGTTAGGAGGGGTTTACAAGGTGGATGTAGCAGAGCCATGTGTGTACTTGTGTGGGGTCAGGAGGGGTTTTACAAGGTGGATGTAGCAGAGCCGTGTGTGTACTTGTGTGTTGTCAGGAGGGGTTTACAAGGTGGATGTAGCAGAGTCGTGTGTGTACTTGTGTGGGGTCGGGAGGGGTTTACAAGGTGGATGTAGCAGAGCCATGTGTGTACTTGTGTGGGTCAGGAGGTGTTTTACGAGGTGGATGTAGCAGAGCCGTGTATGTACTTGTGTGGAGTCAGAAGGGGTTTTTCAAGGTGGATGTAGCAGATCCGTGTGTGTACTTGTGTGGGGTCAGGAGGGGTTTAGAAGGTGGATGTAGCAGAGCCGTGTGTGTACTTGTGTGGGGTCAGGAGGGGTTTTACAAGGTGGAAGTAGCAGAGCCGTGTGTGTACTTGTGTGGGTCAGGAGGTGTTTTACAAGGTGGATGTAGCAGAGCCGTGTGTGTTCTTGGGTGGGGTCAGGAGGGGTTTACAAGGTGTACGGAGCAGAGCCGTGTGTGTACGAGGTGTACAGAGCGGAGCCCTGTGTGTATGGAGCTGAGCCGTGTGTTTATGGAGCGGAGCAGAGCCGGGGGTGTACGGAGTGAAGCCGCGTGTGTACAAGGTGTACAGAGCGGAGCCGTGTGTGTACGAGGCATTCAAAGTGGAGCCGTGCGTGTACGGGGTGTATGGTGGGGCGCATTTATACCTCCCGAGTCCCAAACATCCCGGATCCAGCGAGACAGTCTCGATTTTGAGAGAGAGACTGCCCCAGCCGGGAGCATACTTTCCCCGCGGGACACAGGAGTACACAACGGAGCCCCAAGGAGCAATTTAAAACTCGCACATAACGTTATACCGGAAGTGACGGGCTGGAAGCTGCCCAGAAATTAGGTAATTTCAGTAGGAGATTGTGATGGAACCATGGAGGCACTTCAGGGAATGCTTCAGATCCATCACCGTGTCCTCCTCTGACAGCGCGGATAGCAGGATCACCTTGGAATCGGGGATGTCAGCCATGTGAGCAGATCATGATATGTCCTGCACCAGGAGGCTCAGGTGGGCACTACAATGGGAGCCGGGCTGCTATAGTATCTTTATAGAATCTTTCTGTCTCTGTTCTTTCTCTCTCTCTCTGGCCCCGCCCACCAAATCGGCCCCCGAGTGGCCCTCACAGTTAAAGTGGATCCTGAGTTGAAAGTCTTGCAGGGACAGCAGGCAAGTCTCTCGTAAAGGGGCAGCCCGGGCATCATTTCAAACCACTATCTGTACTTCCTTCAGGAAATACACATCTAGTTATAGTGGTTTGAAAAAAACCACTATATTGTAATCCGAACGCTGCTAACTTATTCTTCTTATTATAGTGGTTTGAAAAAACCACTATATTGTAATTATTCAGTTGAGTTCCGCAATTAATACGGCCCGAACCGGTACATGCACAGACTCCGTTGAGGTGTCGTTACGAAGCCAGCGTCCACGAGAGGTGTGCAAAGTATTTTTCGTGTCGATTGGATTTGTAGTTTTTGCGCAATTTGCGTTTGAAAATTTTTTTCCCGTCATAGGAATGCTCTGTCTCCAATGCTTTTCAATGGGAAATGGCAAAACGTGCCCTGAGGCGATTGAAATGGCAGTTAAGCTCATTGATATGCGCAGGCAGACCCAGTTACTATGCCAACGCCTACGAACGTCACATGACGCCCCCAGGACACAGATTCTGCCACATAATATCAGCTCTTAAAGCGAAACCCACAGCACAAATGCAAATCTAGCTTCATCACATGACACATGCCCCTGAGAGAGATTGTCCGCCAAAGTTGATTTAGAAGAAGCCCAGTGAGCCAAACTAGCTCTTAAAGGGCCGACGCACCAAAGTGATTGTTAAAGGGCCGGCGCACCAAAATGAGTCTTAAAGGGCCGACACGCCAAATCAAAAGCTGAGTGACCCCAGGCTCCAAATCGGAGGCTGAGCCACCCCGGCCTCTAAATTGGAGGCTGATCGACCCCGGCCTTCAAATAGGAGGCTGAGCTACCCCGGCCTGCAAATCGGAGGCTGAGTCACCCCAGACTCCAAATCGGAGGCTGAGCCACCCGGCCTCCAAATCGGAGGCTGAGCCACCCCGGCCTCCAAATCGGAGGCTGAGCCACCCCGGCGTCCAAATCGGAGGCTGATCGACCCCGGCCTCCAAATCGGAGGCTGAGCCACCCCGGCTTACAAATCGGAGTCTGATCGACCCCGGCCTCCAAATCGAAGGCTGATCGACCCCGGCCTCCAAATCGGAGGCTGAGCCACCTCGGCCTCCAAATCGGAGGCTAAGCCACCCTGGCCTCCAAATGGGAGGCTGATCGACCCCGGCCTCCAAATCGGAGGCTGATCGACCCCGGCCTCCAAATCGGAGGCTGAGCCACCCCGGCATCCAAATCAAAAGCTGAGCCACCCCAGCCTCCAAATCAGAGGCTGAGCCACCCCGACCTCCAAATCAGAGGCTGAGCCACCCCGGCCTCCAAATCAGAGGCTGAGCCACCCCGGCCTCCAAATCGGAGGCTGAGCCACCCCGGCCTCCAAATCAGAGGCTGAGCCACCCCGGCCTCCAAATCGGAGGCTGAGCCACCCCGGCCTCCAAATCGGAGGCTGATTGACCCTGGCCTCCAAATCGGAGGCTGAGGGGCCCCGCCAGCCAAATTGGACTCTGAGGGGCCCCACCCACAAAATCGGACCCTAAGGGGCCCCAACCACAAAATCGGACCCTGAGGTGCCCCTGACACAAAATCGGACCCTGAGGGGCCCCGGCTACAAAATAGGGCCCTTAAGGGCCCCACCCACAAAATTGGACCCTGAGGGGCCCGGCCACAAAATCGGACCCTGAGGGGCCCCACCCACAAAATCGGACCCTGAGGGGATCCGGCCACAAAATCAGACCCTGAGGGGCCCCGGCCACAAAATCGGACCCTGAGGGGCCCCACTCACAAAATTGGACCCTGAGGGGCCCCACCCACAAAATCGGACCCTGAGGGGCCACACCCACAAAATCGGACCCTGAGGGGCCACACCCACAAAATCGGAGCCTGAGGGATCCCCGCCAACAATTCAAGCCGTGAGGAGCCCAGGCCAAGGAATCAGATCCTGTGGGGCCCACCCACCAAATCAGACCCTGAGGCCAAAGTGACCCCTGAGAGGCACTCACAGTTAAAACGGATCCTGAGTTGAAAGTCTTGCCGGGGAAGCAGGCAAGTCTCTGTTAAAGGGGCAGCCCAGGCACCATTTCAAACCACTATCTGTACTTCCTTCAGGAAATACACATCTAGTATTATTATTACTATTCAGTTGATTTCCGCAATTAATACGACCCGAACCGCTGCACGCACAGACTCCGTTGAGGTGTCGTTTCGAAGCCAGTGTCCACGAGTGGTGTGCTAATTATTTTTCATGTCGATCGGATTTGTAGTTTTTGTGCAATTTGCGTTTGAAAAAACATTTTTCTGTCATTGGAATGCATTGTCTTAATGCATTTTAATGGGAAAATGTTGCCATAGGGAAAACATGGGGCAGTCGTGAGGTGGCAGTTATGCTCATTGATAAGCGCAGGCACACCCAGTTACTATGCCAACGCCTACGAACTTCTCAAGACCCCTCAGGACACAGTTTCTGCTAGATAATTTCAGCTCTTAGGCTGGAGTCACATACAACCATTAAAAAAATCGGTCCGATTTTAACGGTACAAAATCGCGCAAAGAATTCTTGTCCAGGGATCCGTCTGTCATCCCATTTTCCGGCGATGATCCGATTTTATTCGCATCTAAGCATCAAATTGACATCCAATGCCAATGCCTGATGCTCTTTCCTGTTGACCTGGAGAAGTCTTGCGATTTAATCGCAAGTCACACGTGTGGTGCGTTTTCAATGCGATTTTTAATCGCATCCATAGACTTGCATTGGCGAATCTGATCCGAAAATCGGTGATAATCGCAGCATGCTGCGATTGTCTCGGTCCGAAGAACAGATCCGATAAAAAAACGCATGAAGGGAGCAGCAACATAGAATAACAATGGGACGAATGCCCCGCCCACCAAATCGGACCCTGAGGGGCCCCACCTACCAAATCGGACACTGAGGGGCCCCGCTCACCAAATCGGACCCTGACGGGCTCTGCCCACCAAATCGGACCCAGAGTGGCGCCGCCCACCAAATCGGGCCATGTGGAGCCACACCCACCAAATCGGACCCTCAGGGGCCCCGCCCACAAATCGGACCCTAACGGCCTCGCCCACCAAATCGGACCCTGAGGGGCCCCGCTCACCAAATGGGACCCTGAGGGGCCCAACCCACCAAATCGGACCCAGAGTGGCGCCGCCCACCAAATTGGACCCTGAGGGGCCCCGCCCACCAAATCGAACCCTGAGGGGCCCCGCTCACCAAAATCGGACACTGAGGGGCCCCGCCCACGAAATTGGACCCTGAGGGGACCCACCCACCAAATCGGACCCTGAGGGGCCCCCCACCAAATTGGACCCAGAGTGGCCTCGCCCACCAAATTGGACCCAGGGGGCTCCGCCCACAAAATCAGACCCTAAGGGGCCCCGGCCACAAAATCAGACCCTGAAGGGCCCCAACCACAAAATCAGACCCTGAGGGGTCCCGGCCACAAAATCGGACCCTGAGGGGCCCCAGCGACAAAATTGAACCCTGAGGGGCCCCGGCCACAAAATCGGACCCTGAGGGGCCCCACCCACAAAATCGGACGCTGAGGGGCCCCACCTACAAAATCGGACCCTTAGGGGCCCCACCCACAAAATTCGACCCTGAGGGGCCCCGGCCACAAAATCCGACCCTGAGGGGCTCTGGCCACAAAATTGGACCCTGAGGGGCCCCGGCCACAAAGTCGGACCCTGAGGGGCCCCGGCCACAAAATCGGATCCTGAGGGGCCCCACCAACAAAATCGGACCCTGAGGGGCCCCGGCCACAAAATCGGACCCAGAGTGGCCCCGCCCACCAAATCGGACCCAGAGTGGCCCTGCCCACCAAATCGGAACCTCAGGGGCCCCGCCCACCAAATCGGACCCTGAGGGGCCCCTCACACCAAATCAGATTCTGAGTGGCCCCAACCACAAAATCAGAACCTGAGGGGCCCTGGACACAAAATCGGACCCTGAGTGGCCCCACCCACCAAATCGGACCCTGAGGGGCCCCGCCCACCAAATCTGACCCTTGAGGGGCCCCGTCCACCAAATCGGACCCTGAAGGGCCCCGCTCACCAAATCGCACCCTGAGGGGCCCCGCTCACCAAATCAGACCCTGAGTGATCCCTTCCACCAATTCAAGCCCTGAGGAGCCCAGGCCACCGAATCGGATCCAGAGGGGCTCCACCCACCAATTCAGACCCTGAGGGGCCCCGTAGGCCAAAGTGGCCCCTGAGAGGCACCCACAGTTAAAACGGATCCTGAGTTGAAAGTCTTGCAGGGGCAGCAAGCAAGTCTCTCTTAAAGCGGCAGCCCGAACCGCTACATGCACAGACTCCGTTGAGGTGTCATTTTGAAGCCAGCATCCACGAGAGGTGTGCTAAGTATTTTTCGTGTCGATCGGATATGTAGTTTTTGCGCAATTTGCGTTTGAAAATTTTTTTTCCCGTCATTGGAATGCACTGTCTCAATGCATTTGAATGGGAAATGGCAAAACGTGCCCTGAGGCGATTGAAATGGCAGTTAAGCTCATTGATGTGTGCAGGGACACCAAGTTACTATGTCAACGCCTACGAATGTCACATGACGCCCCCAGGACAGAGCTTCTGCCACATAATATCAGCTCTTAAAGCGAAACCCACAGCACAAATGCAAATCTAGCTAAATCACATGACGCATGCCCCTGAGAGAGAATGTGCGCCAAAGTGCGACCCCGCCCACCAAATCGGACCGTGAGGGGCCCTGCCCACCAAATTGGACCCTGAGGGGCCCCGCCCACCAAATCGGACCATGAGGGGCCCTGCTCACCAAATCGGACCATGAGGGGCCCCGCCCACCAAATCGGACCCTGAGGGGCCCCGGCCACAAAATCGGACCCTGAGGGGCCCAAAACCACCAAATCGGACCCTGAGGGGCCCCGGCCACAAAATCGGACCCTGAGGGGCCCCAACCACCAAATCGGACCCTGAGGGGCCCCGGCCACAAAATCAGACCCTGAGGGTCCCCGCCCACCAAATCGGACCCTGTTGGTCCCCGCCCACCAAATCGGACCCTGAGGGCCCCGCCAAACAAATCGGACCCTAAGGGGCCCCGCCCAGCAAATCGGACCCTGAGGGGCCCCACCCACCAAATAGGACCCTGAGGGACCCCGCCCAGCAAATCAGACCATGAGGGGCCCTGCCCACCAAATCGGACCCTGAGGGGCCCCGCCCACCAAATCAGACCCTGAGGGGCCCCGCCCACCAAATCAGACCCTGAGGGGCCCCGCCCACCAAATCAGACCCTGAGGGGCCCCGCCCACCAAATCGGACCCTGATGGGCCCCACTCACCAAATCGGACCCTGAGGGGCCCTGCTCACCAAATTGAACTCAAAGGCCCCGCTCACCAAATCGGACCCTGAGGGGCCCCGGACACAAAATCGGACCCTGAGGGGCCACGGACACAAAATCGGACCCTGAGGGGCTCTACCCACAAAATCGGACCCTGAGGGGCCCCAACCACAAAATCAGACCCTGGGGGGCCCCGCCCACCAAATTTGATCCTATGGGGCGATGCTAACCCAATCGGACCCTGAGGGGCCCGACTGACCAAATCGGACTCTGAGGGGCCCCGCTCACCAAATCGGACCCTGAGTGGCCCCACCCACCAAATCGGACCCTGAGGGGCCTCAGCCACCAAATCGGACCCTGAGGGGCTCCACCCACAAAATCGGTCCCTGTGGGGCCCCGGCCACAAAATCGGACCCTGAGTGGCCCCGCCCACCAAATCGGACCCTGAGGGGCCCCACCCACAAAATCGGGCTCTTAGGGGCCCCACCCACAAAATCGGACCCTGAGGGGCCCTCCCACCAAATTAGACCCTGAGGGGCCCCGGCCACAAAATCGGACCCTTAGGGGCCCTGGCCACAAAGTCAGACCCTGAGGGGCCCCAACTACCAAATCGGACCCTGAAGGGCCCCACCCACCAAATCAGACCCTGAGGGACCCCGGCCACTAAATTGGACCCTGAGGGGCCCCAAACACAAAATCGAACCCAGAGTGGCCCAGCCCACCAAATCGGACCCTGAGAGGCCCCAGCCACAAAATCGGACCTGAGGGGCCCCGGCCACAAAATCTGACCCTGAGGGGCCCCACCCACAAAATCAGACCCTGAGGGGCCCCGCCCAACAAATCAGACCCAGAATGGCCCCCGCCCTCCAAATCGGACCCTGAGGGGCCCCGCTCACCAAATTGGACCCTGAGGGGCCCCGCTCACCAAATTGAACTCTGAGGGCCCGCTCACCAAATTGGACCCTGAGGGGCCCCACCCACCAAATCGGATTCTGAAAGGCCACAACCACAGAATCGGACCTTAAGGGGCCCCAGACACAAAATCTGACCCTGAGGCCAAAGTGGCCCCTGAGAGGCACCCACAGTTAAAACGGATCCTGAGTTGAAAGTCTTGCAGGGGCAGCAGGCAAGTCTCTGTTAAAGGGGCAGCCTGGGCACCATTTCAAACCACTATCTGTACTTCCTTCAGGAAATACACATCTAGTTATAGTGGTTTGAAAAAACCACTATATTGTAATCCGAACACTGCTAACTTATTCTTCTTCTTATTATTAAGTTGATTTCCGCAATTAATACAGCCCGAACCGCTACACGCACAGACTCCGTTGAGGTGTCGTTTCGAAGCCAGCGCCCATGAGAGGTGTGCTAAGTATTTTTCGTGTCGATCAGATTTGTAGTTTTTGCGCAATTTGCGTTCGAAATTTTTTTTTCCCGTCATTGGAATGCACTGTCTCCAATGCATTTGAATGGGAAATGGCAAAACATGCCCTGAGGCGATTGAAATGGCAGTTGAGCTCATTGATATGCGCAGGCAGAACCAGTTACTATGCCAACGCCTACGAACGTCACATGACATCTCCAGAACAGAGCTTCTGCCACATAATATCAGCTCTTAAAGCGAAACCCACAGCACAAATGCAAATCAAGCTTCATCACATGACACATGCCCCTGAGAGAGAATGTGCGCCAAAGTGTATTTAGAAGCCCAGTGAGCCAAACTGGCTCTTAAAGGGCCGAAGTGCAAAAGTGACTGTTAAAGGGCTGGCGCACCGAAATGAGTCTTAAAGGGCCAACACGCCAAATCGAAAGCTGAGTGACCACAAGCTCCAAATGGGAGGCTGATCGACCCCCCGGCCTCCAAATCGGAGGCTGAGCCACCCCGGCCTCCAAATTGGAGGTTGAGCCACCCCGGACTCCAAATCGGAGGCTGAGCCACCCCGGCCTCCAGATCGAAGGCTGAGCCACCCCGGCCTCCAAATTGGAGGCTGAGCCACCACGGCCTCCAAATCGGAGGGTGATTGACCCCGGCCTTCAAATCGGAGGCTGAGCCACCCCGGCCTCCATATCGGAGGCTGAGCCACCCCGGCCTCCAAATCGGAGGCTGAGCCACCCCGGCCTCCAAATCTGAGGCTGAGCCACCCCGGCCTCCAAATCGGAGGCTGAGCCACCCCGGCCTCCAAATCGGAGGCTGAGCCACCCCGGCCTTCAAATCGGATGCTGAGCGACCCCGGCCTCCAAATCGGAGGCTGAGCCACCCCGGCCTCCAAATCGGAGGCTGAGCCACCCCGGCCTCCAAATCGGAGGCTGATCGACCCCGGCCTCCAAATCGGAGGCTGATCGACCCCGGCCTCCAAATCGGAGGCTGATCGACCCCGGCCTCCAAATCGGAGGCTGAGCCACCCCGGCCTCCAAATCGGAGGCTGAGCCACCCCGGCCTCCAAATCGGAGGCTGAGCCACCCCGGCCTCCAAATCGGAGGCTGAGCCACCCCGGCCTCCAAATCGGAGGCTGAGCCACCCCGGCCTCCAAATCGGAGGCTGAGCCACCCCTGCCTCCAAATCGGAGGCTGATCGACCCCAGCCTCCAAATGGGAGGCTGATCGACCCCGGCCTCCAAATGGGAGGCTGATCGACCCCGGCCTCCAAATGGGAGGCTGAGCCACCCCGGCCTCCAAATGGGAGGCTGAGCCACCCCGGCCTCCAAATCGGAGGCTGATCGACCCCGGCCTCGAAATCGGAGGCTGATCGACCCCGGCCTCCAAATGGGAGGCTGATCGACCCCGGCCTCCAAATGGGAGGCTGAGCCACCCCGGCCTCGAAATCGGAGGCTGAGCCACCCCGGCCTCCAAATCGGAGGCTGAGCCACCCCGGCCTCCAAATCGGAGGCTGAGCCACCCCGGCCTCCAAATCTGAGGCTGAGCCACCCCGGCCTCCAAATCGGAGGCTGAGCCACCCCGGCCTCCAAATCGGAGGCTGAGCCACCCCGGCCTTCAAATCGGATGCTGAGCGACCCCGGCCTCCAAATCGGAGGCTGAGCCACCCCGGCCTCCAAATCGGAGGCTGAGCCACCCCGGCCTCCAAATCGGAGGCTGATCGACCCCGGCCTCCAAATCGGAGGCTGATCGACCCCGGCCTCCAAATCGGAGGCTGATCGACCCCAGCCTCCAAATCGGAGGCTGAGCCACCCCGGCCTCCAAATCGGAGGCTGAGCCACCCGGCCTCCAAATCGGAGGCTGAGCCACCCCGGCCTCCAAATCGGAGGCTGAGCCACCCGGCCTCCAAATCGGAGGCTGAGCCACCCCGGCCTCCAAATCGGAGGCTGAGCCACCCCGGCCTCCAAATCGGAGGCTGAGCCACCCCGGCCTCCCAATCGGAGGCTGAGCCACCCCGGCCTCCAAATCGGAGGCTGAGCCACCCCGGCCTCCAAATCGGAGGCTGAGCCACCCCGGCCTCCAAATCGGAGGCTGAGCCACCCCGGCCTCCAAATCGGAGGCTGAGCCACCCCTGCCTCCAAATCGGAGGCTGATCGACCCCAGCCTCCAAATGGGAGGCTGATCGACCCCGGCCTCCAAATGGGAGGCTGATCGACCCCGGCCTCCAAATGGGAGGCTGAGCCACCCCGGCCTCCAAATGGGAGGCTGAGCCACCCCGGCCTCCAAATCGGAGGCTGATCGACCCCGGCCTCGAAATCGGAGGCTGATCGACCCCGGCCTCCAAATGGGAGGCTGATCGACCCCGGCCTCCAAATGGGAGGCTGAGCCACCCCGGCCTCGAAATCGGAGGCTGAGCCACCCCGGCCTCCAAATCGGAGGCTGAGCCACCCCGGCCTCCAAATCGGAGGCTGATCGACCCCGGCCTCCAAATCGGAGGCTGATCGACCCCGGCCTCCAAATCGGGGGCTGATCGACCCCGGCCTCCAAATCGGAGGCTGAGCCACCCCGGCCTCCAAATCGGAGGCTGAGCCACCCCGGCCTCCAAATCGGAGGCTGAGCCACCCCGGACTCCAAATCGGAGGCTGAGCCACCCCGGACTCCAAATCGGAGGCTCTTTGACCTCGGCCTCCAAATCGGAAGCTCATCGACCCCGGCCTCCAAATCTTACCCAGAGTGGCCCCGCCCACCAAATCTTACCGAGTGGCCCCGCCCACCAAATCGGACCCTGTGGGGCCCCGCCCACTAAATCGGACCCAGAGTGGTCCCGCCAACCAAATCGGACCCAGAGTGGCCCCGCCGACCAAATCGGACCCAGAGGGTCTCCGCCCACAAAATCAGACCCTAAGGGGCCCAACCCACCAAATCTGACCCTGAGGGGCCCCAACCACAAAATCGGACCCTGATTGGTCCCAACCACAAAATCAGACCCTGAGGGGCCCCGGCCACAAAATCGGACCCTGAGGGGCCCCGGCCACAAAATCGGACCCTGAGGGGCCCTGGCCACAAAATCGGACCCTGAGGGGCCCAACCCACATAATCGGACCCTGAGGGGCCACGGCCAGAAAATCGGACCCTGAGGGGATCCGGCCACAAAATCAGACCCTGAGGGGCCCCGGCCACAAAATCGGACCCTGAGGGGCCCCACTCACAAAATCGGACCTGAGGGGCCCCACCCACAAAATCGGACCCTGAGGGGCCACACCCACAAAATCGGAGCCTGAGAGATCCCCGCCAACAATTCAAGCCCTGAGGAGCCCAGGCCAAGGAATCGGATCCTGAGGGGCCCCACCCACCAAATCAGACCCTGAGGCCAAAGTGGCCTCTGAGAGGCACTCACAGTTAAAACGGATCCTGAGTTGAAAGTCTTGCAGGGGCAGCAGGCAAGTCTCTCTTAAAGGGGCAGCCCGGGCACCATTTCAAACCACTATCTGTACTTCCTTCAGGAAATACACATCTAGTTATAGTGGTTTGAAAAAACCACTATATTGTAATCCGAACGCTGCTAACTTATTCTTATTATTATTAAGTTGATTTCCGCAATTAATGCGGCCCGAACCGCTACACGCACAGACTCCGTTGAGGTGTCGTTTCGAAGCCAGCATCCATGAGAGGTGTGCTAAGTATTTTTCGTGTCGATCGGATTTGTAGTTTTTGCGCAATTTGCGTTTGAAAATTTTTTTTCCCGTCATTGGAATGCACTGTCTCCAATGCTTTTCAATAGGAAATGGCAAAACGTGCCCTGAGGCGATTGAAATGACAGTTGAGCTCATTGATATGCGCAGGCAGACCCAGTTACTATGCCAACGCCTACGAACTTCACTTGAACCCCAGCACAGGGCCTCTGCCACATAATATCAGCTCTTAAAGCGAAACTCACAGCACAAATGCAAATCTAGCTTCATCACATGACACATGCCCCTGAGAGAGAATGTGTGCGCCAAAGTGGATTTAAAAGAAGCCCAGTGAGCCAAGCTAGCTCTTAAAGGGCCAACGCGCCAAAGTGATTGTTAAAGGGCCAGCGCACCCAAATGAGTCTTAAAGGGCCGACACACCAAATCGGAGACTGAGCCACCCCGGCCTCCAAATCGGAGGCTGAGCCACCCCGGCCTCCAAATCGGACAATGAGCCACCCCGGCCTCCAAATCGGAGGCTGATCCACCCCGGCCTCCAAATCAGAGCCTGATCCACCCCGGCCTCCAAATTGGAGGCTGATCGACCCAGGCCTCCAAATCAGAGGCTGAGCCACCCCGGCCTCCAAATCGGAGGCTGATCCACCCCGGCCTCCAAATCGGAGGCTGATCCACCCCGGCCTCCAAATCGGAGGCTGATCCACCCCGGCCTCCAAATCGGAGGGTGATCCACCCCGGCCTCCAAATCGGAGGCTGAGCCACCCCGGCCTCCAAATCGGAGGCTGAGCCACCCTGGCCTCCAAATCGGAGGCTGATCCACCCCGGCCTCCAAATCGGAGGCTGATCCACCCCGGCCTCCAAATCGGAGGCTGAGCCACCCCGGCCTCCAAATCGGAGGCTGAGCCACCCCGGCCTCCAAATCGGAGGCTGATCCACCCCGGCCTCCAAATCGGAGGCTGATCCACCCCGGCCTCCAAATCGGAGGCTGATCCACCCCGGCCTCCAAATCGGAGGCTGAGCCACCCCGGCCTCCAAATCGGAGGCTGATCCACCCCGGCCTCCAAATCAGAGCCTGATCCACCCCGGCCTCCAAATCGGAGGCTGATCGACCCAGGCCTCCAAATCAGAGGCTGAGCCACCCCGGCCTCCAAATCGGAGGCTGATCCACCCCGGCCTCCAAATCGGAGGCTGAGCCACCCCGGCCTCCAAATCGGAGGCTGATCCACCCCAGCCTCCAAATCGGAGGCTGATCCACCCCGGCCTCCAAATCGGAGGCTGATCCACCCCGGCCTCCAAATCGGAGGCTGATCCACCCCGGCCTCCAAATCGGAGGCTGATCCACCCCGGCCTCCAAATCGGAGGCTGATCCACCCCGGCCTCCAAATCGGAGGCTGATCCACCCCGGCCTCCAAATCGGAGGATGATCCACCCCGGCCTCCAAATAGGACAATGAGCCACCCCGGCCTCCAAATCGGAGGCTGATCCACCCCGGCCTCCAAATCGAAGCCTGATCCACCCCGGCCTCCAAATCGGAGGCTGATCGACCCCGGCCTCCAAATCGGAGGCTGAGCCACCCCGGCCTCCAAATCGGAGGCTGAGCCACCCCGGCCTCCGAATCGGAGGCTGAGCCACCCCAGCCTCCGAATCGGAGGCTGATTCACCCCGGCCTCCGAATCGGAGGCTGATCCACCCCGGCCTCCGAATCGGAGGCTGATCCACCCCGGCCTCCGAATCGGAGGCTGAGCCACCCCGGCCTCCGAATCGGAGGCTGAGCCACCCCGGCCTCCGAATCGGAGGCTGAGCCACCCCGGCCTCCGAATCGGAGGCTGATCCACCCCGGCCTCCGAATCTGAGGCTGATCCACCCAGGCCTCCGAATCGGAGGCTGATCGACCCAGGCCTCCAAATCAGAGGCTGAGCCACCCCGGCCTCCAAATAGGAGGCTGAGCCACCCCGGCCTCCAAATAGGAGGCTGAGCCACCCTGGCTTCCAAATCGGAGGCTGAGCCACCCCGGCCTCCAAATCGGAGGCTGAGCCACCCCGGCCTCCAAATCGGAGGCTGATCGACCCCGGCCTCCAAATAGAAGGCTGATCGACCCCGGCCTCCAAATCGGAGGCTGAGCCACCCCGGCCTCCAAATAGGAGGCTGAGCCACCCCTTCCTCCAAATCGGAGGCTGAGCCACCCCGGCCTCCAAATCGGAGGCTGATCGACCCCGGCCTCCAAATGGGAGGCTGATCGACCCCGGCCTCCAAATGGGAGGCTGATCGACCCCGGCCTCCAAATCGGAGGCTGAGCCACCCCGGCCTCCAAATCGGAGGCTGAGCCACCCCGGCCTCCAAATCTGAGGCTGAGCCACCCCGGCCTCCAAATCGGAGGCTGAGCCACCCCGGCCTCCAAATCGGAGGCTGAGCCACCCCGGCCTTCAAATCGGATGCTGAGCGACCCCGGCCTCCAAATCGGAGGCTGAGCCACCCCGGCCTCCAAATCGGAGGCTGAGCCACCCCGGCCTCCAAATCGGAGGCTGATCGACCCCGGCCTCCAAATCGGAGGCTGATCGACCCCGGCCTCCAAATCGGAGGCTGATCGACCCCAGCCTCCAAATCGGAGGCTGAGCCACCCCGGCCTCCAAATCGGAGGCTGAGCCACCCGGCCTCCAAATCGGAGGCTGAGCCACCCCGGCCTCCAAATCGGAGGCTGAGCCACCCGGCCTCCAAATCGGAGGCTGAGCCACCCCAGCCTCCAAATCGGAGCCTGATCCACCCCGGCCTCCAAATCGGAGGCTGATCGACCCAGGCCTCCAAATCAGAGGCTGAGCCACCCCGGCCTCCAAATCGGAGGCTGATCCACCCCGGCCTCCAAATCGGAGGCTGAGCCACCCCGGCCTCCAAATCGGAGGCTGATCCACCCCAGCCTCCAAATCGGAGGCTGATCCACCCCGGCCTCCAAATCGGAGGCTGATCCACCCCGGCCTCCAAATCGGAGGCTGATCCACCCCGGCCTCCAAATCGGAGGATGATCCACCCCGGCCTCCAAATCGGAGGCTGATCCACCCCGGCCTCCAAATCGGAGGCTGATCCACCCCGGCCTCCAAATCGGAGGCTGATCCACCCCGGCCTCCAAATCGGAGGATGATCCACCCCGGCCTCCAAATAGGACAATGAGCCACCCCGGCCTCCAAATCGGAGGCTGATCCACCCCGGCCTCCAAATCGGAGCCTGATCCACCCCGGCCTCCAAATCGGAGGCTGATCGACCCCGGCCTCCAAATCGGAGGCTGAGCCACCCCGGCCTCCAAATCGGAGGCTGAGCCACCCCGGCCTCCGAATCGGAGGCTGAGCCACCCCAGCCTCCGAATCGGAGGCTGATTCACCCCGGCCTCCGAATCGGAGGCTGATCCACCCCGGCCTCCGAATCGGAGGCTGATCCACCCCGGCCTCCGAATCGGAGGCTGAGCCACCCCGGCCTCCGAATCGGAGGCTGAGCCACCCCGGCCTCCGAATCGGAGGCTGAGCCACCCCGGCCTCCGAATCGGAGGCTGATCCACCCCGGCCTCCGAATCGGAGGCTGATCCACCCAGGCCTCCGAATCGGAGGCTGATCGACCCAGGCCTCCAAATCAGAGGCTGAGCCACCCCGGCCTCCAAATAGGAGGCTGAGCCACCCCGGCCTCCAAATAGGAGGCTGAGCCACCCCGGCTTCCAAATCGGAGGCTGAGCCACCCCGGCCTCCAAATCGGAGGCTGAGCCACCCCGGCCTCCAAATCGGAGGCTGATCGACCCCGGCCTCCAAATAGAAGGCTGATCGACCCCGGCCTCCAAATCGGAGGCTGAGCCACCCCGGCCTCCAAATAGGAGGCTGAGCCTCCCCTTCCTCCAAATCGGAGGCTGAGCCACCCCGGCCTCCAAATCGGAGGCTGATCGACCCCAGCCTCCAAATAGGAGGCTGATCGACCCCGGCCTCCAAATAGAAGGCTGATCGACCCCGGCCTCCAAATCGGAGGCTGATCGACCCCGGCCTCCAAATCGGAGGCTGAGCCACCCCGGCCTCCAAATAGGAGGCTGAGCCACCCCGGCCTCCAAATCGGAGGCTGAGCCACCCCGGCCTCCAAATCGGAGGCTGATCGACCCCGGCCTCCAAATCGGAGGCTGATCCACCCCGGCCTCCAAATCGGAGGCTGATCCACCCCGGCCTCCAAATCGGAGGCTGAGCCACCCCGGCCTCCAAATCGGAGGCTCATCGACCCCGGCCTCCAAATCGGAAGTTCATCGACCCCGGCCTCCAAATCAGAGGCTCTTTGACCTCGGCCTCCAAATCGGAAGCTCAACGACCCCGGCCTCCAAATTGGAGGCTGAGCGACCCCAGCCTCCAAATCTTACCCAGAGTGGCCCCGCCCACCAAATCGGACCCTGTGGGGCCCCGCCCACCAAATCGGACCCTGAGAGGCCCCGCCCACCAAATCGGACCCAGAGTGGTCCCGCCCACCAAATTGGACCCAGAGTGGTTCCGCCCACCAAATTGGACCCAGAGGGGCTCCGCCCACAAAATCAGACCCAGAGGGGCCCCTGCCACAAAATCAGACCCTGAGGGCCCCCTGCCACAAAATCAGACCCTGAGGGGCCGCGGCCACAAAATCGGACCCTGATGGGCCCCAGTCACAAAATCGGACCCTGAGAGGCCCCGCCCAGCAAATTGGACCCAGAGTGGTCCCACCCACCAAATTGGACCGAGGGGACCCACCCACAAAATCGGACCCAGAGGGACCCCTGCCACAAAATCGGACCCTGAGGGGCCCCGGCCACAAAATCGGACCCTGAGGGGCTGCGGCCACAAAATCGGACCCTGAGGGGACCCAACCACAAAATTGGACCCTGAGGGGACCCAACCACAAAATCGGACCCTGAGGGGCCCCACCCACAAAATCAGGCCCTGATGGGCCCCACCCACAAAATCGCACCCTGGGGCCAAAGTGGCCCCTGAGAGGCACCCACAGTTAAATCGTATCCTGAGTTGAAAGTCTTGCAGGGGCAGCAGGCAGGTCTTTCTTAAAGGGGCAGCCCGGGCACCATTTCAAACCACTATCTGTACTTCCTTCAGGAAATACACATCTAGTATTATAATTATAATGCGTCAATCACAAGTTATTCAGTTGATTTCCGCAATTAATGCGGCCCGAACGGCTACACACACAGACTCCGTTGAGGTGTCGTTTCGAAGCCAGCGTCCACGAGAGGTGTGCTAAGTATTTTTTGTGTCGATCGGATTTGTAGTTTTTGTGCAATTTGTGTTTGAAAATTTTTTTTCCCGTCATTGGAATGCACTGTCTCAATGCTTTTCAATGGGAAACTTAAAAAGTGCCCTGAGGCGATTGAAATGGCAGTAAAACTCATTGATATGCGCAGGCACACCCAGTTACTTTGCCAACGCCTACGAACGTCACATGATGCCACCAGGACAGAGCTTCTGCCACATAATATCAGCTCTTAAAGCGAAACCCACAGCACAAATGAAAATCTACCTTCATCACATGACGCATGCCCCTGAGAGAGAATGTGCGCCAAAGTGTATTTAGAAGCCCAGTGAGCCAAACTGGCTCTTAAAGGGCCGAAGCGCCAAAGTGATTCTTAAAGGGCCGCCGCACCGAAATGAGTATTAAAGGGCCGACGCGCCAAATCGAAAGCTGAGTGACCCCAGGCTCCAAATCGGAGGCTGAGCCACCCCGGCCTTAAAATCGGAGGCTGAGCCACCCTGGCCTCCAAATCGGACCCAGAGTGGCCCCGCCCACCAAAAACGGACCCAGAGTGGCACAGCCCACCAAATCGGACCCAGAGGGGCCCTGCCCACCAAATCGGACCCTGAGGAGCTCCGTCCACCAAATCGGACCCAGAGTGACCCCGTCCACCAAATCGGATAATGAAGGGCCCCGCCCACCAAATCGGAAGCAGAGGGGCCCCGCCCACCAAATCGGACCCTGAGGGGCACTGCCCACTAAATCGGACCGAGAGATGCCATGCCCACCAAATCGGACCGTGAGGAGCCCCGCCCACCAAATCAGACCCTGAGGGGCCCCGGCCACAACATCGGACCCTGAGGGGCCCCACTCACAAAATCGGACCCTGAGGGGCCCCAACCACAAAATCGGATCCTGAGGGGCCCCACCCACAAAATCGGATCCTGAGGGGCCCCAACCACAAAATCGGACCCTGAGGGGCCCCACCCACAAAATTGGACCCTCAGGGGCCCCGGCCACAAAGTCGGACCCTGAGGGACCCCGGCCACAAAATCAGATCCTGAGGGGCCCCAACCACAAAATCGGACCCTGAGAGGCTGAGGCCGCAAAATCGGACCCTGAGGGGCCCCAACCACAAAATCGGACCCAGAGGGCCCCCACCCACAAAATCAGACCCTGAGGGGCCCTGGCCACAAAATCGGACCCTGAGGGGCCCCGGCCACAAAATCGGACCCGGACCCTGAGGGGCTCCGGCCACAAAATCGGACCCTGAGGGGCCCCACCCACAAAATCGGACCCTGAGGGGACCCACCCACAAAATCGGATCCTGAGGGGCCACACCCATAAAATCGGACCCTGAGAGTCCACACCCACAAAATTGGACCCTGAGGGATCCCAGCCACCAATTCAAACCTTGAGGAGCCCAGGCCACCGAATCGGATCCTGAGGGGTTCCACCCACCAAATCAGACCCTGAGGCCAAAGTGGCCCCTGAGAGGCACCCACACTTAAAACAGATCCTGAGTTGAAAGTCTTGCAGGGGCAGCAGGCAAGTCACTCTTAAAGGGCATCCCAGGTACCATTTCAAACCACTATCTGTACTTCCTTCAGGAAATACACATCTAGTTCTTTTTATTATTCAGTTGATGTCCGCAATTAATGCGGCCCGAACCGCTACACGCACAGACTCCGTTGAGGTGTCGTTTCAAAGCCAGCGTCCACGAGAGGTGTGCTAAGTATTTTTCGTGTCGATCGGATTTGTAGTTTTTGCGCAATTTGCGTTAGAAAATTTTTTTTCCCGTCATTGGAATGCACTGTCTCAATGCATTTGAATGGGGAAATTTTGCTATAGACAAAACATGCCCTGAAATGGCAGTTAAGCTCATTGATATGCGCAGGCAGACCCAGTTACTATGCCAATGCCTACGAACGTCACATGAACTCTCCAGGACAAAGTTTCTGGCAGATGATTTCAGCTCTTAGGCCGGGGTCACACTGGTGAGGAATATGGCCGAGTGAGAGGCGCTAAAAGCACGCATTAGACATGAACCAATGATTCTCTATGGGGTCCCTCGCACCAGCCTTATATATCTCATCCGTATTCTACGGTCCGTGTCAATCGTAGCATGCTGCGATTGTCAGCATACTACGACCGTAGTACGCCAATGCAAGTCTATGGGTGCGCAAAAAATACGGATTACACACGGACCACACATGTGACTTGCGTGAAATATGCACCCGGTGTCTTTTAGCAAAGGCTGCAATTCTGTGCGCTATACAGTAAACGCACACTGACAGGTTTAATAAAGAAACAAAAGAATAGATATAGACACATAGAATACATATATATATATATATGCATTCTATATGTCTATATCTATTCTTTAGATTCTGTTTAGAAACCCTGTCATAGGGCTCCATTATATGTCCATTTTGCAAGCCTGCGAGAAAATCTCGCCATACGGATGCCATACGGATTACAAAATACGCGACCACACCTTGATCACGGATGACATACGGAGCACTATTTAGGGGCCATTCATCCATATTACGCATGTAAAATACTGACCGTATTTTGTGTCGGTTAGTGTGACCCCGGCCTTAAAGCGAAACCCACAGCACAAATGCAAATCTAGCTTCATCACATGACGCATGCCCCTGAGAGAGAATGTGCGCCAAAGTGGATTTAGAAGCCCAGTGAGCCACCCTGTCTCTAAAACGGCCGACGCGCCAAAGTGATTCTTAAAGGGCTGGCGCACTAATATGAGTCTTAAAGGGCCGGCGCGCCAAATCGAAAGCTGAGTGACCCCAGGCTCCAAATCGGAGGCTGAGCCACTCCTGGCCTCCTAATTGGAGGCTGATCGACCCAGGCCTCCAAATCGGAGGCTGACCGACCCCGGCCTCCAAATCAGAGGCTGACCGACCCCGGCCTCCAAATCGGAGGTTGAGCCACCTCGGCCTCCAGATCGGAGCCTGAGCCACCCCGGCCTCCAAATAGGAGGCTGAGCCACCCCAGGCTCCAAATCGGAGGCTGAGCCACCCAGGCCTCCAAATCGAAGGCTGAGCCACCCCAGCCTCCAAGTCGGAGGCTGAGCGACCCAGGCCTCCAAATTGGAGGCTGAGTGACCCCAGGCTCCAAATCAGAGGCTAATTGACCCTGGGGTCCAAATCGGAGGTTGAGCGACCCCGGCCTCCACATCGGAGGCTGAGCGACCCCAGCTTCCAAATCGGAGGCTGATTGACCCTGGGGTCCAAATCGGAGGTTGAGCGACCCCGGCCTTCAAATCGGAGGTTCAACGACCCCAGCCTCCAAATCGGAGGCTCTTTGACCTCGGCCTCCAAATCGGAAGCTCATCGACCCCGGCCTCCAAATCGGAGGCTGAGCGACCCCAGCCTCCAAATCTTACCCAGAGTGGCCCCATCCACCAAATCGGACTCAGAGAGTCCCTGCCCACCAAACCGGACACTGAGGGGCCCCGCCCACCAAATCGGACCCAGAGGGGCCCCGCCCACCAAATAGGACCCAGAAGGGCTCCGCCCACAAAATCGGACCCTAAGAGGCCCCACCCACAAAATCGGACTGAGAGGGCCCAGCCACAAAATCTGACCCTGAGGGATCTTGTCCACCATTTCAAGCCCTGAGGAGCCCAGGCCACAGAATCGGATCCTGAGGGGCCCCACCCACGAAATCAGACCCTGAGGGGCCCCACCCACCAAATCGGACCCAGTGAGGCCCCGCCCACTAAATCGGACCCAGAGTGGCTCGCCCACCAAATCGGACCCTGAGAGGCCCCGCCCACCAAATTGAACCCAGAGTGGTCCCGCCCACCAAATCGGACCCAGAGTGGTCCCCCCACCAAATTGGACCCAGAGGGGCTCCGCCCACAAAATCAGACCTTAAGGGGCCCCACCCACAAAATCGGACCCTGAGGGGCCCCTGCCACAAAATCAGACCCTGAGGGGCCCCAACAAAATCGGACCCTGAGGGGCCTCGGCCACAAAATCGGACCCTTAAGGGCCCCAGCCACAAAATCGGACCCTGAGGGGCCCCGGCCACAAAATCGGACCCTGAGGGGCCCCAACCGCAAAATCGGACCCTGAGGGGTCCCAACCACAGAATCGGACCCTGAGGGGCCCCGGACACAAAATCGGACCCTGTGGGGCCCCAGCCACAAAATCGGACCCTGAGGGGCCCAACCCACCAAATTGGACCCTGAGGGGCCCCGCCCACCAAATTGGACCCTGAGGGGCCCCGCCAACCTAATCGGAACCTGAGGGGACCTGCCCGCCAAATCGGACCCTGAGGGGCCCCGCCCACCAAATCGGACCCTGAGTAGCACCGCCCAACAAAACGGACCCAGAGTGGCACCACCCAACAAATCTGACCCAGAGTGGCCCCACCCACAAAATCGTACCCTGAGGGGCCCCGGTCACAAAATTGGACCCTGAGCCACCCGGCCTCCAAATAGAAGGCTGAGCCACCCCAGCCTCCAAATCGGAGGCTGAGCCACCCCGGCCTCCAAATCGGAGGCTGAGCTACCCCAGCCTCCAAATCGGAGGCTGAGCTACTCCGGCCTCCAAATTGGATGCTGAGCCACCCCGGCCTCCAAATAGGAGGCTGAGCCACCTCAGCCTCCAAATCGAAGGCTGAGCCACCCCGGCCTCCAAATCTGAGGCTGAGCCACCCCGGCCTCCAAATCGGAGGCTGAGCCACCCCGGCCTCCAAATCGGAGGCTGAGCCACCCCAGCCTCCAAATCGGAGGCTGAGCCACCCCGGCCTCCAAATCGGAGGCTAAGCTACCCCGGCCTCCAAGTTGGAGGCTGAGCCACCCTGGCCTCCAAATAGGAGGCTGAGCCACCCCAGGCTCCAAATAGGAGGCTGAGCCACCCCGGCCTCCAAATCGAAGGCTGAGCCACCCCGGCCTCCAAGTCGGAGGCTGAGCGACCCCAGCCTCCAAATCGGAGGCTCATTGACCCCAGCCTCCAAATCGGAGGTTCAACGACCCCAGCCTCCAAATCAGAGGCTCTTTGACCTCGGCCTCCAAATCGAAGCTCATCGACCCCGGCCTCCAAAACGGAGGCTGAGCGACCCCAGCCTCCAAATCTTACCCAGAGTGGCCCCACCCACCAAATCGGACTCAGAGAGGCCCTGCCCACCAAACTGGACACTGAGTGGCCCCGCCCACCAAATCGGACCCAGAGGGGCCCCGCCCACCAAATAGGACCCAGAAGGGATCCGCCCACAAAATCGGACCCTAAGAGGCCCCACCCACAGAATCGGACTGAGAGGCCCCAGCCACAAAATTTGACCCTGAGGGATCTTGTCCACCATTTCAAGGCCTGAGGAGCCCAGGCCACCAAATCGGATCCCTAGGGGCCACACCCACGAAATCAGACCCTGAGGGCCCCGCCCACCAAAATGGACCCTGTGGGGCCCCGCCCACTAAATCGGACCCAGAGTGGCCCCACCCACCAAATCGGACCCTGAGAGGCCCCGCCCACCAAATTGAACCCAGAGTGGTCCCTCCCACCAAATCGGACCCAGAGTGGTCCCGCCCACCAAATCGGACCCAGAGTGGTCCCCCCACCAAATTGGACCCAGAGCTGCTCCGCCCACAAAATCAGACCTTAAGGGGCCCCACCCACAAAATCAGACCCTGAGGGGCCCCTGCCACAAAATCAGACCCTGAGGGGCCCCAACAAAATCGGACCCTGAGGGGCCTCGGCCACAAAATCGGACCCTTAAGGGCCCCAGCCACAAAATCGGACCCTGAGGGGCCCCAGACACAAAATCGGACCCTGTGGGGCCCCAGCCACACAATCGGACCCTGAGGGGCCCCGCCCACCAAATTGGACCCTGAGGGGCCCGGCCCACCGAATTGGACCCTGAGGGGCCCCGCCCACCTAATCGGACCCGGAGGGGACCTGCCCACCAAATCGGACCCTGAGGGGCCCCACCCACCAAATCGGACCCTGAGTTGCACCGCCCAACAAAACGGACCCAGAGTGGCACCACCCAACAAATCTGACCCAGAGTGGCCCCACCCACAAAATCGGACCCTGAGGGGCCCCGGCCACAAAATTGGACCCTGAGGGGCCCCGCCCACCTAATCGGACTCTGAGGGGACCTGCCCGCCAAATCGGACCCTGAGGGGCCCCGGCCACAAGATTGGACCCTGAGGGGCCCCACTCGCAAAATCGTACCCTGAGGGGCCACACCCACAAAATCAGACCCTGAGGGGCCACACCCACAAAATCGGACCCTGAGAGGCCACACCCTCAAAATCGGACCCTGAGGGGCCACACCCACAAAATAGGAGCCTGAGGGATCCTGGCCAACAATTCAATCCCTGAGGAGCCCAGGCCAAGGAATCAGATCCTGAGGGGCCCCACCCACCAAATCAAACACTCCAAATCGGAGGCTGACTGACCCCGGCCTCCAAATCGGAGTCTGAGCCAACCCGGCCTCCAAATCGGAGGCTGAGCCACCCTGGCCTCCAAATCGGAGGCTGAGCCACCCCGGCCTCCAAATCGGAGGCTGAGCAACCCCGTCCTCCAAATCAGAGGCTGAGCCAAACCTTCCTCCAAATTGGAGGCTGATCGACCCCGGCCTCCAAATCGGAGGCTGAGCCACCCCGGCCTCCAAATCAGATGCTGAGCCAAACCGTCCTCCAAATCGGACCCTGAGCCACCCCGGCCTGCAAATCGGAGGCTGAGCCACCAGGGCCTCCAAATCGGAGGCTGAGCGACCCCGTTCTCCAAATCGGAGGCTGAGCGACCCCAGCCTCCAAATCGGATGCTGATCGACCCTGGGGTCTAAATCAGAGACTGAGCGACCCCGGCCTCCAAATCGGCGGCTGAGCCACCCTAGCCTCTAAATAGAAGGCTCAATGACCCCAGCCTCCAAATCGGAAGCTCATCGACCCCGGCCTCCAAATCGGAGGCTCTTTGACCTCGACCTCCAAATCGGAAGCTCATCGACCCCAGCCTCCTAATCGAAGGCTGAGCGACCCAGCCTCCAAATCTTACCCAGAGTGGCCCCACCCACCAAATCGGACCCAGAGAGGACCTGCCCACCAAACCGGACCCTGAGGGGCCCCGCCCAACAAAACGGACCCAGAGTGGCACCACCCAACAAATCTGACCCAGAGTGGCCCCACCCACAAAATCGTACCCTGAGGGGCCCCGGTCACAAAATTGGACCCTGAGCCACCCGGCCTCCAAATAGAAGGCTGAGCCACCCCAGCCTCCAAATCGGAGGCTGAGCCACCCCGGCCTCCAAATCGGAGGCTGAGCTACTCCGGCCTCCAAATTGGATGCTGAGCCACCCCGGCCTCCAAATAGGAGGCTGAGCCACCTCAGCCTCCAAATCGAAGGCTGAGCCACCCCGGCCTCCAAGTCGGAGGCTGAGCCACCCCGGCCTCCAAATCGGAGGCTGAGCCACCCCGGCCTCCAAATCAGAGGCTGAGCCACCCCGGCCTCCAAATCGGAGGCTGAGCCACCCCAGCCTCCAAATCGGAGGCTGAGCCACCCCGGCCTCCAAATCGGAGGCTAAGCTACCCCGGCCTCCAAGTTGGAGGCTGAGCCACCCTGGCCTCCAAATAGGAGGCTGAGCCACCCCAGGCTCCAAATAGGAGGCTGAGCCACCCCGGCCTCCAAATCGAAGGCTGAGCCACCCCGGCCTCCAAGTCGGAGGCTGAGCGACCCCAGCCTCCAAATCGGAGGCTCATTGACCCCAGCCTCCAAATCGGAGGTTCAACGACCCCAGCCTCCAAATCAGAGGCTCTTTGACCTCGGCCTCCAAATCGAAGCTCATCGACCCCGGCCTCCAAAACGGAGGCTGAGCGACCCCAGCCTCCAAATCTTACCCAGAGTGGCCCCACCCACCAAATCGGACTCAGAGAGGCCCTGCCCACCAAACTGGACACTGAGTGGCCCCGCCCACCAAATCGGACCCAGAGGGGCCCCGCCCACCAAATAGGACCCAGAAGGGCTCCGCCCACAAAATCGGACCCTAAGAGGCCCCACCCACAGAATCGGACTGAGAGGCCCCAGCCACAAAATCTGACCCTGAGGGATCTTGTCCACCATTTCAAGGCCTGAGGAGCCCAGGCCACCAAATCGGATCCCTAGGGGCCACACCCACGAAATCAGACCCTGAGGGCCCCGCCCACCAAAATGGACCCTGTGGGGCCCCGCCCACTAAATCGGACCCAGAGTGGCCCCACCCACCAAATCGGACCCTGAGAGGCCCCGCCCACCAAATTGAACCCAGAGTGGTCCCGCCCACCAAATCGGACCCAGAGTGGTCCCGCCCACCAAATCGGACCCAGAGTGGTCCCCCCCACCAAATTGGACCCAGAGCTGCTCCGCCCACAAAATCAGACCTTAAGGGGCCCCACCCACAAAATCAGACCCTGAGGGGCCTCGGCCACAAAATCGGACCCTTAAGGGCCCCAGCCACAAAATCGGACCCTGAGGGGCCCCGGACACAAAATCGGACCCTGTGGGACCCCAGCCACAAAATCGGACCCTGAGGGGCCCCGCCCACCAAATTGGACCCTGAGGGGCCCGGCCCACCGAATTGGACCCTGAGGGGCCCCGCCCACCTAATCGGACCCGGAGGGGACCTGCCCACCAAATCGGACCCTGAGGTGCCCCGCCCACCAAATCGGACCCTGAGTTGCACCGCCCAACAAAACGGACCCAGAGTGGCACCACCCAACAAATCTGACCCAGAGTGGCCCCACCCACAAAATCAGACCCTGAGGGGCCCCGGCCACAAAATTGGACCCTGAGGGGCCCCGCCCACCTAATCGGACTCTGAGGGGACCTGCCCGCCAAATCGGACCCTGAGGGGCCCCGGCCACAAGATTGGACCCTGAGGGGCCCCACTCGCAAAATCGTACCCTGAGGGGCCACACCCACAAAATCAGACCCTGAGGGGCCACACCCACAAAATCGGACCCTGAGAGGCCACACCCTCAAAATCGGACCCTGAGGGGCCACACCCACAAAATAGGAGCCTGAGGGATCCCGGCCAACAATTCAAGCCCTGAGGAGCCCAGGCCAAGGAATCAGATCCTGAGGGGCCCCACCCACCAAATCAAACACTCCAAATCGGAGGCTGACTGATCCCGGCCTCCAAATCGGAGTCTGAGCCAACCCGGCCTCCAAATCGGAGGCTGAGCCACCCTGGCCTCCAAATCGGAGGCTGAGCCACCCCGGCCTCCAAATCGGAGGCTGAGCAACCCCGTCCTCCAAATCAGAGGCTGAGCCAAACCTTCCTCCAAATTGGAGGCTGATCGACCCCGGCCTCCAAATCGGAGGCTGAGCCACCCCGGCCTCCAAATCAGATGCTGAGCCAAACCGTCCTCCAAATCGGACCCTGAGCCACCCCGGCCTGCAAATCGGAGGCTGAGCCACCAGGGCCTCCAAATCGGAGGCTGAGCGACCCCGTTCTCCAAATCGGAGGCTGAGCGACCCCAGCCTCCAAATCGGATGCTGATCAACCCTGGGGTCTAAATCGGAGACTGAGCGACCCCGGCCTCCAAATCGGCGGCTGAGCCACCCTGGCCTCTAAATAGAAGGCTCAATGACCCCAGCCTCCAAATCGGAAGCTCATCGACCCTGGCCTCCAAATCGGAGGCTCTTTGACCTCGACCTCCAAATCGGAAGCTCATCGACCCCAGCCTCCTAATCGAAGGCTGAGCGACCCAGCCTCCAAATCTTACCCAGAGTGGCCCCACCCACCAAATCGGACCCAGAGAGGACCTGCCCACCAAACCGGACCCTGAGGGGCCCCGCCCACCAAACCGGACCCTGAGGGGCCCCGCCCACCAAATTGGACCCGGAGGGGCTCCGCCCACAATATCGGACCCTAAGGGGTCCCACCCACAAAATTGGACCAAGAGGCCCCGGCCACAAAATCTGACACTGAGGGATCCTGTCCACCATTTCAAGCCCTGAGGAGTCTAGGCCACCGTATCGGATCCTGAGGGGCCCCACCCACGATATCAGACCCTGTGGGGCCCCGCCCACCAAATTGGACCCTGTGGGGCCCCGCCCACTAAATCGTCCCAGAGTGGCCCCGGCGCCCACCAAATCGGACCCTGAGAGGCTCCGCCCACCAAATTGAACCCAGAGTGGTCCCACCCACCAAATCGGACCCAGAGTGGTCCCGCCCACCAAATTGGACCCAGAGGGGCTCCGCCCACAAAATCAGACCTTAAGGGGCCCCACCCACAAAATCGGACCCTGAGGGGCCCCTGCCACAAAATCAGACCCTGAGGGGCCCCAACAAAATCGGATCCTGAGGGGCCTCAGCCACAAAATCGGACCCTTAAGGGCCCCAGCCACAAAATCGGACCCTGAGGGGCCCCGGCCACAAAATCGGACCCTGAGGGGCCCCAACCACAAAATCGGACCCTGAGGGGTCCCAACCACAAAATCGGACCCTGAGGGTCCCCGGACACAAAATCGGACCCTGTGGGGCCCCAGCCACAAAATCTGACCCTGAGGGGCCCAACCCACAAAATCGGACCCTGAGGGGTCCCGGTCAGAAAATCGGACCCTGAGGGGCCCCGCCCACCAAATTGGACCCTGAGGGGCCCCACCCACAAAATCAGACCCTGAGGGGCCCCACCCACAAAATCAGACCCTGAGGGGCCACACCCACAAAATCAGACCCTGAGGGGCCCCGGCCACAAAATCAGACCCTGAGGGGCCCCGGCCACAAAATCAGGCCCTGAGGGACCCCGGCCACAAAATCAGACCCTGAGGGGCCCTACCCACAAAATCGGACCCTGAGGGGCCACACCCACAAAATCGGACCCTGAGGGGCCCCCCACTAAATTGGACCCAGAGTGGAACCACCCACCAAATCGGACCCTGAGTGGCCCTGCCCACCAAATCGGACCCTGAGGGGCCCCCCACTAAATTGGACCCAGAGTGGCCACACTCACAAAATCAGACCTTAAGGGCCCCCACCCACTAAAAAGGACATTGAGGGACCCCGGCCACAAATTCGGACCCTGAGGGGTCCCAACCACAAAATCGGACCCTGAGGGACCCCGGCCACAAAATCGGACCCTGAGGGGCCCCGGCAACAAAATCGGACCATGAGGGACCCAACCCACAAAATCGGACACTGAGGGGCCCCACCCACAAAATCGGACCCTGAGGGTCCCGCCCACAAAATCGGACTCTGAGGGGCCCCGCCCACCAAATTGGACCCTGAGGGACCCTGGCCACAAATTCGGACCCTGAGGGGCCCCAACCACAAAATCGGACCCTGAGGGACCCCGGCCACAAAATCGGACCCTGAGGGGCCCCGGCCACAAAATCGGACCCTGAGGGGCCCCGGCCACAAAATCGGACCCTGAGGGGCCCCAACCGCAAAATCAGACCCTGAGGGGCCCCACCCACAAAATCGGACCCTGAGGGGTCCCACCCACCAAATCGGACTCTGAGGGGCCCTGCCCACCAATTCAAGCCTGGAGGAGCCCAGGTCACTGAATCGGATCCTGAGGGGCGCCACCCACCAATTCAGACCTGGGGGGCCCCACAGGCCAAAGTGACCCCTGAGAGGCACCCACAGTTATTACAGATCCTGAGTTGAAAGTCTTGCAGGGGCAGCAGTCAAGTCTCTCTAAAAGGGGCTTATTCAGTTGCTTTTCCGCAATTAATGCGGCCTGAACCGCTACACCTACAAACTCCATTGAGGTGTCGTTTCGAAGCCAGCATCCACGAGTGGTGTGCTAAGTAATTTTCGTGTGGATCGGATTTGTAGTTTTTGCGCAATTTGCGCTTGAAAAAATTTTTCCCGTCTTTGGAATGCACTGTCTCATTGCATTTCAATGGAAAATTTTGCCACAGGGAAAACATGCCCTGAGGCGATTCAAATGGCAGTTAAGCTCATTGATATGCGCAGGCAGACCCAGTTACTATGCCAACGCCTACGAACTTTACATGACCCCCCAGGACACAGCTTCTGCCAGATAATTTCAGCTCTTAAAGCGAAACCCACAGCACAAATGCAAATCTAGCTTCATCACATGACGCATGCCCCTGAGAGAGAATGTGCGCCAAAGTGGATTTTGAAGCCCAGTGAGCCAAACTGGCTCTTAAAAGGCCGATGCAACAAAGTGATTCTTAAAGGGCCGGCGCACCGAAATGTGTCTTAAAGGGCCGGCGCGCCAAATCGAAAGCTGAGGACCCCAGGCTCCAAATCGGAGGCTGATTGACCCTGGCCTCCAAATCGGAGGCTGATTGACCCTGGCTTACAAATCAGAGGCTGAGCCACCCCGCCCACCAAATCAGACCCTATGGGGCCCCATCCATCTATCGGACCCAGAGTGGCCCCGCCCACTAAATCGGACCCAAAGTGGCCCCACCCACCAAATCGGACACTGAGAGTCCCCGCCCACCAAATTGAACCCAGAGTGGTCCCGCCCACCAAATCGGACCCAGAGTGGTCCCGCCCACCAAATCGGACCCAGAGTGGTCCCCCCCACCAAATTGGACCCAGAGGTGCTCCGCCCACAAAATCAGACCTTAAGGGGCCCCACCCACAAAATCAGACCCTGAGGGGCCCCTGCCACAAAATCAGACCCTGAGGGGCCCCAACAAAATCGGACCCTGAGGGGCCTCGGCCACAAAATCGGACCCTTAAGGGCCCCAGCCACAAAATCGGACCCTGAGGGGCCCCGGACACAAAATCGGACCCTGTGGGGCCCCAGCCACAAAATCGGACCCTGAGGGGCCCCGCCCACCAAATTGGACCCTGAGGGGCCCGGCCCACCGAATTGGACCCTGAGGGGCCCCGCCCACCTAATCGGACCCAGAGGGGACCTGCCCACCAAATCGGACCCTGAGGGGCCCCGCCCACCAAATCGGACCCTGAGTTGCACCGCCCAACAAAACGGACCCAGAGTGGCACCACCCAACAAATCTGACCCAGAGTGGCCCCACCCACAAAATCGGACCCTGAGGGGCCCCGGCCACAAAATTGGACCCTGAGGGGCCCCGCCCACCTAATCGGACTCTGAGGGGACCTGCCCGCCAAATCGGACCCTGAGGGGCCCCGGCCACAAGATTGGACCCTGAGGGGCCCCACTCGCAAAATCGGACCCTGAGGGGCCACACCCGCAAAATCAGACCCTGAGGGGCCACACCCACAAAATCGGACCCTGAGAGGCCACACCCTCAAAATCGGACCCTGAGGGGCCACACCCACAAAATAGGAGCCTGAGGGATCCCGGCCAACAATTCAAGCCCTGAGGAGCCCAGGCCAAGGAATCAGATCCTGAGGGGCCCCACCCACCAAATCAAACACTCCAAATCGGAGGCTGACTGACCCCGGCCTCCAAATCGGAGTCTGAGCCAACCCGGCCTCCAAATCGGAGGCTGAGCCACCCTGGCCTCCAAATCGGAGGCTGAGCCACCCCGGCCTCCAAATCGGAGGCTGAGCAACCCCGTCCTCCAAATCAGAGGCTGAGCCAAACCTTCCTCCAAATTGGAGGCTGATCGACCCCGGCCTCCAAATCGGAGGCTGAGCCACCCCGGCCTCCAAATCAGATGCTGAGCCAAACCGTCCTCCAAATCGGACCCTGAGCCACCCCGGCCTGCAAATCGGAGGCTGAGCCACCAGGGCCTCCAAATCGGAGGCTGAGCGACCCCGTTCTCCAAATCGGAGGCTGAGCGACCCCAGCCTCCAAATCGGATGCTGATCGACCCTGGGGTCTAAATCGGAGACTGAGCGACCCCGGCCTCCAAATCGGCGGCTGAGCCACCCTGGCCTCTAAATAGAAGGCTCAATGACCCCAGCCTCCAAATCGGAAGCTCATCGACCCCGGCCTCCAAATCGGAGGCTCTTTGACCTCGACCTCCAAATCGGAAGCTCATCGACCCCGGCCTCCTAATCGAAGGCTGAGCGACCCAGCCTCCAAATCTTACCCAGAGTGGCCCCACCCACCAAATCGGACCCAGAGAGGACCTGCCCACCAAACCGGACCCTGAGGGGCCCCGCCCACCAAACCGGACCCTGAGGGGCCTCGCCCACCAAATTGGACCCAGAGGGGCTCCGCCCACAATATCGGACCCTAAGGGGTCCCACCCACAAAATTGGACCAAGAGGCCCCGGCCACAAAATCTGACACTGAGGGATCCTGTCCACCATTTCAAGCCCTGAGGAGCCTAGGCCACCGTATCGGATCCTGAGGGGCCCCACCCACGATATCAGACCCTGAGGGGCCCCGTCCACCAAATTGGACCCTGTGGGGCCCCGCCCACTAAATCGTCCCAGAGTGGCCCCGGCGCCCACCAAATCGGACCCTGAGAGGCTCCGCCCACCAAATTGAACCCAGAGTGGTCCCACCCACCAAATCGGACCCAGAGTGGTCCCGCCCACCAAATTGGACCCAGAGGGGCTCCGCCCACAAAATCAGACCTTAAGGGGCCCCACCCACAAAATCGGACCCTGAGGGGCCCCTGCCACAAAATCAGACCCTGAGGGGCCCCAACAAAATCGGATCCTGAGGGGCCTCAGCCACAAAATCGGACCCTTAAGGGCCCCAGCCACAAAATCGGACCCTGAGGGGCCCCGGCCACAAAATCGGACCCTGAGGGGCCCCAACCACAAAATCGGACCCTGAGGGGTCCCAACCACAAAATCGGACCCTGAGGGGCCCCGGACACAAAATCGGACCCTGTGGGGCCCCAGCCACAAAATCTGACCCTGAGGGGCCCAACCCACAAAATCGGACCCTGAGGGGTCCCGGCCAGAAAATCGGACCCTGAGGGGCCCCGCCCACCAAATTGGACCCTGAGGGGCCCCGCCCACCAAATTGGACCCTGAGGGGCCCCACCCACAAAATCAGACCCTGAGGGGCCCCACCCACAAAATCAGACCCTGAGGGGCCACACCCACAAAATCAGACCCTGAGGGGCCCCGGCCACAAAATCAGACCCTGAGGGGCCCCGGCCACAAAATCAGACCCTGAGGGACCCCGGCCACAAAATCAGACCCTGAGGGGCCCTACCCACAAAATCGGATCCTGAGGGGCCACACCCACAAAATCGGACCCTGAGGGGCCCCCCACTAAATTGGACCCAGAGTGGAACCACCCACCAAATCGGACCCTGAGGGGCCCTGCCCACCAAATCGGACCCTGAGGGGCCCCCCACTAAATTGGACCCAGAGTGGCCACACTCACAAAATCAGACCTTAAGGGCCCCCACCCACTAAAAAGGACATTGAGGGACCCCGGCCACAAATTCGGACCCTGAGGGGTCCCAACCACAAAATCGGACCCTGAGGGACCCCGGCCACAAAATCGGACCCTGAGGGGCCCCGGCAACAAAATCGGACCATGAGGGACCCAACCCACAAAATCGGACACTGAGGGGCCCCACCCACAAAATCGGACCCTGAGGGTCCCGCCCACAAAATCGGACTCTGAGGGGCCCCGCCCACCAAATTGGACCCTGAGGGACCCCGGCCACAAATTCGGACCCTGAGGGGCCCCAACCACAAAATCGGACCCTGAGGGACCCCGGCCACAAAATCGGACCCTGAGGGGCCCCGGCCACAAAATCAGACCCTGAGGGGCCCCGGCCACAAAATCGGACCCTGAGGGGCCCCAACCGCAAAATCAGACCCTGAGGGGCCCCACCCACAAAATCGGACCCTGAGGGGTCCCGCCCACCTAATCGGACTCTGAGGGGTCCTGCCCACCAATTCAAGCCTGGAGGAGCCCAGGTCACTGAATCGGATCCTGAGGGGAGCCACCCACGAATTCAGACCCGGGGGGCCCCACAGGCCAAAGTGACCCCTGAGAGGCACCCACAGTTATTACAGATCCTGAGTTGAAAGTCTTGCAGGGGCAGCAGTCAAGTCTCTCTAAAAGGGGCTTATTCAGTTGCTTTTCCGCAATTAATGCGGCCCGAACCGCTACACCTACAAACTCCATTGAGGTGTCGTTTCGAAGCCAGCATCCACGAGTGGTGTGCTAAGTAATTTTCGTGTGGATCGGATTTGTAGTTTTTGCGCAATTTGCGCTTGAAAAAAATTTTCCCGTCTTTGGAATGCACTGTCTCATTGCATTTCAATGGAAAATTTTGCCACAGGGAAAACATGCCCTGAGGCGATTCAAATGGCAGTTAAGCTCATTGATATGCGCAGGCAGACCCAGTTACTATGCCAACGCCTACGAACTTTACATGACCCCCCCAGGACACAGCTTCTGCCAGGTAATTTCAGCTCTTAAAGCGAAACCCACAGCACAAATGCAAATCTAGCTTCATCACATGTCGCATGCCCCTGAGAGAGAATGTCCGCCAAAGTGGATTTTGAAGCCCAGTGAGCCAAACTGGCTCTTAAAAGGCCGACGCAACAAAGTGATTCTTAAAGGGCCGGCGCACCAAAATGTGTCTTAAAGGGCCGGCGCGCCAAATCAAAAGCTGAGTGACCCCAGGCTCCAAATCGGAGGCTGATTGACCCTGGCCTCCAAATCGGAGGCTGATTGACCCTGGCTTACAAATCAGAGGCTGAGCCACCCCGCCCACCAAATCAGACCCTATGGGGCCCCATCCATCTATCGGACCCAGAGTGGCCCCGCCCACAAAATCAGAACCAGCATGGCCCTGCCCACCAAATCGGACCCTATGGGACCCCGTCCACCAATCGGACCCAGAGTGGCCCTGCCCACCAAATCGGACCCTATGGGGCCCTGTCCACCAATCGGACCCAGAGTGGCCCCTCCTACAAAATCAGACCCAGAGTGGCCCCACCCACCAATTTGGTCACTATGGGGCCCTGCCCAACAAATTGGACCCAGAGTGACCCCGCCCACCAATATCGGACCCAGTGTGGCCCCGCCCACCAAATTGGACCCAGAGGGGCTCCACCCACAAAATCAGACCCTGAGGGGCCCTACCCACAAAATCTGACCCTGACGGGCCCCGGCCACAAAATCGGACCCTGAGGGATCCCGTCCACCAATTCAAGCCCTGAGGTGCCCCACCCACCAAATCAGACCCTGAGGGGCCCCACAGGTCAAAGTGGCCCCTGAGAGGCACCCACAGGTAAAACAGATCCTGAGTTGAAAGTCTTGCAGGGGCAGCAGGCAAGTCTCTCTTAAAGGGGCAGCCCGGGCACCATTTCAAAGCACTATCTGTACTTCCTTCAGGAAATACACATCTAGTTTTTATTCTACTTCTTCTCTGCGTTTTCTGCAATTAATGCGGCCCAAACCGCTCGACGCAGAGACCCCGTTCAGGCGGCGTTTCGAAGCCCTCGGTGGGAACAGGTGTGCTATGTATTTTTGGAGTCGATCCAATTTGTAGTTTTTTAAATAATCGCATTTTAAGTAAAAATTTTCCCATAGGAATTAATGGCGACCTTTCCATGACCCCCAACTGACATGGATTGAAGCCACAGCGCAGGTGCAGTGACCTTACAAAGATGACAGCTATACAAATGCAGCTTCCACACATGAACCGTATTAGCTAATTGAAGCTGACAGATCGCTGATTCAAGGTCTTAAAGGCGCAGAGCGCCAATGGTTTCTGAAAAGCCCCACCCAGTGATGGCTAACCTTGGCACTCCAGCTGTTGTAAAACTACAACTCCCAGCATGCCCTTGCAACCTTCAGCAGTTGAGTCAGCAGTTGAGGCATGCTGGGAGTTGTAGTTCTCCAACAGCTGGTGTGCCAAGGTTCGCCATCACTGAGTCGGACGCCAAAGTGGCTTTAGAAGCCCAGTGTGCCAAAGTGGCCCCTGAGGGGCCCGGAGCGCAAAGGTGGCCCCCGAGGCAAAGTGGCAGCATGTGTCAACATGGCTTAAGTGGCTACCAAGTGGCCAAAGTGGCTACTGAGGTGCCGAATGTGCCAAAGTGGCTTAACACAACATTCATATTCTAACTTTACTTTCTTACAGTCGACACCTGATACACTGCTGTAAAGCTGGCATCGCTGTTCAAGCACCATATATTTCCTTCAGCTGGCATTCTACTAATGGCCCATCTAGTTGTGAGTGCTGCCATTAGTAGAATGCCAGCAATGTGAGAGGCTAGTATAAGCTTTTCTAATTTTACTTTGGGGACCTGGGCATTTAGGAAGGGGTTGTCCAAGTAACTTGGGGGCTCACTCTTATCTTACATCCAGAATAACCAAGTCCTCTTACACCATATAGTATTTTACAGTGAACTGTGGCAAACTGCACTGTCAACAGTTTAATTATAGTATTGTCTTTATTAGAGATCTTTTGTTTAATTACTCTTAACATTTTGCTTCTGTTTTTTTTTTCTCTCTTTTTTTAAGGTTACCTGACAGACAAGGATCTACTAGTGTTTCTGCTACGTTGCAAAAATGCTTTAAAAGACAATGGAATTATTGTTTTGAAAGATAATGTAGCAAGGGAAGGATGCAGGCTTGATCCCATTGACAGCAGCGTGATCAGAGACATTCATATATTAAGAAACATCATTAAGAAGACTGGAATGTCAATTATTGCAGAAGAAAGACAACAGGGTTTCCCAGATCTATGTGTTCCTATTTGGATGCTTGCTATACAGTAGATGTTCATTCTTCTTTGGGCTTCATAGAAGTAACTCATTAGATGAAAATAGAAAAATAGGAAAACTCTATTGCCTTGTTTCATCATTTACGTTTTTATTTAAGTCACTTTCCTTTTTTGTCTTGAGATATTAGTTGCCGTTTTTAGTTCCAAATTCATGAAAATGACACAAGCAATTCATTAATTTGGCACAAATTAAAATATTAGGTTTCTTCCTATGGTAAACACAGGAATGGATAGAACCCACTGGCGCTCTCAGGTAGAAAATGAGCTGAAGTAACTGGTATCTAGAAAGTTTCTGTGCTTATTCAGTCAAAGTGAGCATGAAGATAAGTGGAAAAATACCGCGCTACAGTCCTTGATGTAAAGTATATGTACTGTATGCAATCACAGGTAAACTAGAGGCTTATAAGGTGATGGCATACAGAAATATATTGCCAGGCTTCAACCCTGGATATATGTGCTGGTCCTGCGTGTGAGCGGTCACCAAAGAGTACATAAGTGAAAAGTAATCATATGCTGCTTAGTTGGATAGCGGTGGGCGCGATACACATGCTGGGTGTCCAGTAATAGTACAAGATTTGTGTCGAGGGTAAGAGACCTGGGGAGCATCCTCCCGTGGCTACCGGTTCCCTCCGTGTGCTGGAGTAGGAGAACCGGGATGCACTCTGGCCAGAAGCGCCATGGTGCAGTGGTGAGGTTGGTGGGGGAGTGGTCTGGGTGACATCACCAGAACTCAGCGACGGGTGCGCGAGAGGGCCCAAAACGGACGCGTTTCAAAGGACTCTGTCCTTCATCATGGTTGCTGTCTGCACCTCTGACCCGGCTATATATACACACGACCCCACAATTCCTCCCCACTGTGTCCTATTAATTAACTGTAACTCTATGTGTATTATACTCCACTAAAATGCTCAGGTGCTCATTGCTCTGGTGGAGCAAATAGGATCGCTCGGGTGCTCGACCTGAGTAACGAGCCAAATATAAGTATTATATACTACACCACGCACGAGAGCTGACAGATCCTCTATATACTGCACCACACGGGAGAGCAGACCGATCCTCTATATACTGCACCACAAATTAGAGATGATATATCCACTATATACTCTGACTGTGCTGGCTGAAGTGAGGGTCGGCATGCACGCACAGCTCTCCTGGCACAGTAGGAGAAGCCGGCGGCAGGTGATGTGAAGGAGCTGCCCTTCACTTCACATCACATCACATCACTTGTGCAGCCTGCCTGCTGGTGCTGGCTATACAATAATAATAATAATAATCTTTACTTATATAGCGCCAAAATACTCCGCAGCGCTTTACAGTTTAGCAGTTTCAAAACACAAGCCATAAGTAACAACGTTAATAATACAATAATTAAAGCAAAATAAGATGAAATAAGATGACCCTGCTCATGAGAGCTTACAGTCTACAATGAGGTGAAGGAGATACAGAGTACAGGTGTGTATTTACAATTATATATTTACAATGAAGGTCCAGCCATCTTGAGGGAGTGAAGGATGGATGGAGATAGTGAATGGGCTACACACGCACACTTACACATAGAATGACTTTGATTAGTGAACGTGATAAGCCGCTCTGAACAAATGTGTTTTGAGGGAGCGCCTAAAACTATGCAAATTGTGGTTAGTCCTAATTTCTTTGGGTAGAGCATTCCAGAGGATAGGAGCAGCATGGGAGAAGTCTTGGAGTCAGGAGTGGGAGGTACAGATTAGTGCAAAGGTTAGTCGAAAGTCGTTTGCAGAGTGCAGCGATTGGCTAGGCTGATAGACAGAAATGAGGGAGGAGATGTAGGGTGGTGCCGCACCGTGGAGAGCTTTGTGGGTGAGAACAAGTACTTTGAATTGGATCCTATAATGAATGGGTAGCCAGAGTAATGACTGACGAAGAGCGGACACGTCCGAGTACCGATTAGCCAGATGGAAGACCCTGGCCGCTGCATTAAGTATGGACTGGAGAGGGGATAGTCAAGTGACAGGGAGGCCAATTAATAGAGCGTTGCAGTAATCCAGGCGGGAGTGGATCAATGCTACAGTGAGGGTATTTGTTGTATCCATGGTGAGAAAAGGGCGGATTCTAGAGATGTTCTTTAGGTGTAAGCGGCAAGAGCGGGCAAGAGATTGTATATGGGATGTGAAGGAGAGATTGGTGTCAAACATAACGCCTAGACAGCGCGCCTGCTGCCGGGGTGCTATTGTGGTACCACCCACGGAGAAGGAAATGTCAGATTTAGGGAGGTTAGTAGACGGTGGGAGCAGAAGAAGTTCAGTTTTGGAGAGGTTGAGTCTCAGATAGAGAGTGGACATGATATTGGAGACTGCGGACAGACTATCACTGGCGTTCTGTAGTACAGAGGGGGCAAGGTCGGGGAATGATGTGTATAGTTGTGTGTCATCCGCATAAAGATGGTACTGAAAGCCAAATCTGCTGATGGTCTGTCCAATTGGGGCTGTGTATAGAGAGGAGAGAAGGGGGCCAAGGCCTGAGCCCTGAGGTACCCTGACAACAAGAGGAAGAGGAGATGAAGTGGAGCCAGAGAACAAAACACTGAAGGAGCGGTCAGAGAGATGGGAAGAGAGCCAGGAGAGAGCAGTGTCCTTAATGCCTAGTGACTGGAGCCTAGAGAGTAGGAGATGGTGGTCAACAGTATCGAAAGCTGCAGATACGTCAAGAAGAATGAGCAGAGAGTGGTAACCTTACGTTTTGCTGTCAGAAGGTCATTGGTCACTTTGATGAGTGCAGTTTCAGTCGAAAGTGTGCACCGCTTGGTGCATGCTATGAGCATGCAGGGCAGGCACTAATGAAGGAAGCAAGAGCTGGTGTTAGGGGTGGGCCCTGGCCCACCAGAGGATCCTCCGGTCCCCCAGTGCGAACCTGCCCTCTGGGGGTCCTTTTATGTCTAAAAACGTCTGAAATCGATGGGAACAGAGTTCAAATGACATGGGAACATCATGGGGAATACCTTTGGAAACATTTCTGACTCCCAGGTCACAGCTGTGAACAATGATCAAAAAGGAACAGCGCTCCATCCAGGTGTAGACTCAAAAGTGAAAAAACTTTATTCCACCATAGCATGATACGTTTCGATCAAAGAGATCTTTGTCAAGTATACACACCAATGCAAAGTGCCAGCTTTAAATAGTGTGGAGCTACAGCAAACACAAATCACTATCAAGCCACATCCCATGTGCAAAAAATACAAAATAATTACAAATAACAGACATCAAGCATATATAGGGTCCATATCATATATAATAGATTAATTTATAACACATAATAGAAAATTACTATTAATATAAACATATCGAATATATTGGTTTTGGCAGTGACGCGCCTGATGGGCCATGGGGTACTCGGTACCGAGCCCGTTAACTTCAATGGGAGATGTCACAGTGGCGGTGACCCAGTCCGTGGCCCCAAGCGGTCATGTAAAAGGGGTAGAATTGAAAGGGGATAAAGTTTATGTAGTGATTCGTGATGCCAGTTGGAGTGTTCGACTGTAGTATAGCTGGCACTGCAGATGATCCCTGGGGGTGTAGATGGTGATGGCAGTGCAGATGATAAAACCCTCTCCAACCAGGGCAGGACCCCCAGAGATTGCGATGCAAGTAGAAGGCATGAAGCAATAAGACAGAAGACAAGGAGTCACTTTATCATTTACTGTAGTTCAGCTGCAGTTCAGAGGAGCTCTCAACAGGTTACAGTCTGCTCTGGAGAATGGGAGTTATCTTTCTCTTTGCTGTGACTCAGTGTAACCTCCTGCTATTCTAATCCCTTCTGGGACCAAGGCTTTCTGGAGTTTAGAACTTCCCTGTATTTCCTTTACTCACTGTGTATTTCGCCTTCAGCAACTTGCAGTTTGAATCCTTTGTGACGCAGCTCAAGTTACCACTTGCAACTGTCCTTCACTGATTCCAGGTTATTGCAGTATTTCTGAGGGAAAACACTTTCCTGCTGGTTGTGTAATCCCACGCAGTCTCTCAGCTTATCACCCAGCTCTGAAAGCATGGATGATCTAGGGGCTGGTTCCCAGCTTTTTAGCTCTCACTCCTGGATCAGCCTCATGTCATCATGGTGTCCAAGACGTTCTTCCTCTTTCTTCACACTGAGAACAACAAGTCGGCCCCTCCCCCTCCCAGTTAAGGTATGTCTGCAAAGCTCGCAGCTTCAGACAAATGAGGCAAATTGTGTGTGTGTGTGTCTAGCAGACAAAGCATAACTCCCATTGCTCACAAAACACATACAGAACAGTACATATTTAAGCCTTTTGTGGCAATAAAGATGAAAGGCGCTACATTCCCCACTAGTTAAAGGTAGCACGTCCTCAGGCTACACAAGGAACATAAGCACATAAAAAATGACATAACAGTTAACTTGAGTATAAGTAAACAGTCACATTAACTGAGTTGAAGTCATGGATTACAGCCCCAAACCACTTCTGATTGTTTGGATCATCCCTGAGTGCAGCTGCAGGGCACACAGACCATAATAGAAAATTCACTGCACTGGCTGTTTTAGATGGCTTCCTGCCAAGGCACGATGAACAGTTTCTTTTTCTTGAGTATAAGAGTCTTTACAAGAGTTCTTGTAGTAGAAAAAAGGCATAATAACTAGTGAAATTTCACATTAGTCCATGTGGGCACAATTTCTTTATCATTTTCAATAACGTTACCTAAAGCAAAGTTCAACGTTAGTACAGCTCAAAAACTAAATTGTTAATCTTAGACTATTTTTACAAATCATTTCTATAATGAGAAGGGGTTTGGCCCTGTGTGCTACGCAGTGATCTGCGCAAAATAGGAATACTAGACGACTTCCTACGAATCTCTGAACCTACCATGGGTACAACAGGTTCACTGCTGACTGTGGGCAAGTTTTCTGATTCTTCCTCATGCACAGCGTTAGTGGTTGGCATTTGCGACTCGTTGCTTCCAGAACAATTTGGTGTCTCTGGTAAAGACCTTTGTGGGAACACCATCCAATGAACTACCACTGCGTTGTTAACTTGTAGCCAAGAACTAGCCAAGAACTAGGGAATTCACCCAGAATAGTGCGAATCTTGGTATCAGTCTTTTCTTTTTGCTGAGAATCTTCCTTAGGCTACTTTCACACATCAGGTTTTCGGCGTCAGGCGCGATCCGGCGTCGTGCCGGAATGCCGGATCCGGCAAATGTTTTGTAAAACCTGATGTGCCGGATCCGGTTTTCTGCCGGATCCATCTTGTTCTTGACAGACAAAACCGGATCCGTCTCATCCGGTTCATCGGTTTTTCTATCCGTTTTTTGACGGATTACGCCGGATCCTGTTTTTAAAATTGACCCTTGTGGCCTTCCGAACGGGATTGGCTACTGGAAAACTATATATAGCATGTTCCTACAGCCCTTCTTTGACAGGTTGTAGAGAAGAAAGTGCAGGTTGGAGAGAAGAGCAAGTTACTGGCGAAGATGGATGTTGTCATTGAAAATATTACCACTAGAAGTTCTGTGACGGTTTCAGTAATGAGGGACAATTTTGCACTATACTTTATGTCACCTCAAGGCAGAGTACACTGGCAGGATGACAGAGTGTGAAAGATTTGTGCCCTAACCAAACTTGTGTACCTTCTGGACCAACAGTATATACCTTTGCCAACCAAAGTTGGCTATCTTGTCATGGTCTTACTATTTTTAGCTTTAGGCCACAGGTGTGTACCTGGTTGTGTTTTATGCAAAGTATTTCACCTTTCAACAAAAGTTGTGTACATTGTTAGGAAATCACCAACAATAAACACAACTTTTTAGGTGAAATACTTTGCTTCAAACACAACCAGGAACACAACTGTGGCAAAAAGCTAAAATTTACCCACAGTTATATACCTGGTTTTGAATACCTTTTTACCTTTGAAATACCCTGTATTTAACCTTTTTTTTAAACATAGTTCGCCGCAGAAAGAAATGACAGACAACCATTGTGAAACGATAATTTAACTTTTATTTAAAATTTTTTTTTTTTTTGTAAAATGTTTTTAAAGTGCAAAAAACTTTTTTAATAAAGGTTTTAAACCCAATGGGCATTTTTATTAAAAAACACACATTACAAATCTGTGTAGTGTGGGGTGGAAATACTGCTGGAGGGGCTGCGGGACACTTCGACACTGGGTGTGTGGAGAGAGGACTGGGATCGTGGTGGGGAAGGAACAGTTAGAGGTGAAGGTGTGGAAAAAGCTACAGAATGGGTGGACATGTGGGAGGCAGAAGAGGTGGTGGGCGGTGGAGTGGAGGGTTGGGCAGGGACTGTAGGAGCAGATGATGTTGATGGAAAGTTGTATGGGGAAGGAGTTTGGTACGGGGAAGGAGTTTGGTACGGGGAAGGAGTTTGGTACGGGGCAGGTTGCTGGAAGTGGGGAGATGTCTGGTACTGGGGAGGTTGCTGGTACTGGTGAGGTTGCTGGTATGTAATAGGAGGGGGAGGATGGAAAGTGGCTGGAGGGGGTGCAGATGTAATAGGAGGGGGAGGATGGAAAGTGGCTGGAGGGGGTGCAGGTGGAGGAACTACTGTGGTGGGAGGAGGAGGTTGGGAGGTAACCTGCTGTAGAGCACCGTGGCACGAATGCATTACATGCATCTGCTGGGTAGGAGATAGTGTTGCCATGCGCTCCACAACAGACCTGAAAAAGGTGTGGTTTGGCAAAGATCTTGCTTCTGAATGCATGGTTTGCAGAAGTGTCTTCACCTCCAGAATGCTGGAGTTGATCTGCTGAAAGCCTGCGGAGATTTGCTCTGACAAGACTTTTAGACAGTTCTGGAAAGATGCATTCAGATGCAAGAACTCTTGCGCATAACTCTTTTCCTGACCCCTCTGCCGCTGCCGCCCAGTACCCGCAGGTGTACTAGAGGTGGCAGGGGCAGAAGGGTGGGGTAAAGGGAAAGCGATCTCCTCACCAGCAGCTTCATGTAATGTAGGCGGCCACGATGCTCCTGTGCTGGTGGATGGGACAGATGGGTCGAATGTGTGGGAAGGCTGGGAAGGTGCAGATGTATCGGGGCGGTCGAAGTGTCCCTCGGTGCCGGTCTCCTCAGGGATCGCCTCAGAAGGGTCCAATCGTGCAGGCTCCTGAGTGCTGCTCACCGTGCTGTGGAATAAAGAGAAAAAAAACAATTAAAATACTGACATGGTATGGCCCTGGCTGAAAAAAAAAAGTTACATCTAACATTTTTTTTCACATGTGGTGTGTAATATTTACCTTCTGGTGAGCATTGTTTCCCGGAGGAACGACAGGGCTCGTGCGTACTTGTACTTGCTCCTGCGTCCTCCAGATCCACTCGGGGCCCGCATCTCTTTATTGAACTCCTTCTTGAAACGATCCCTCACAGACCGCCACCGCTTCACAATTCTGTCCCCTGAAACGAGAAAGGACAAAGTGGTTAGTATACAACATCAGTGTTTCCCAAACTCCAGTCCTCATGGTCCCTAGGGGTCATGTTTTCAGGATTTCCATAGTAAATAGAAATCCTGAACACATGATCCGTGGGGACCATGAGGACTGGAGTTTGGGAAACACTGGTTTACATCAAGCAACCGGTACTGTATATACTTACGCTCTTTAATCTGGGCCCGAGCATCGAGGTCCTCCCAGCGGGCCACAAGGAGCGAACAGATTTCCTCCCAGAGTCGTCGGGTAACAATCAGGTCAGCATGGCGGCGGTCAGCCATATTCCATAGCGGCTCCCTTTCTCTGATGAGATCGATGAGGTGGTCCACATCTATTCCTCCATCCTCACCGTCTGAGTCGGGAGCACGCTGTGAAGGCTGTTAAAGTAAAAGAGAAAAATAGCAAAATTAGTCACCACACTTAAGACATGAAATAAAAAGTGTACCAAAATGTCACTTAAATATTATACTTACACGCTGGTGACCGCCGCGTTGCTGTCGCCGACGACCCTGGGAGGCACTGCGAGGACCTCTTGGCCGAGCACCAGATTGGGAAGACTAGAGAAGAAAAGAAAAAAATGTATGTGTTTGGATGTAGGCATTTGTTTGCTGTGTGTGGTCTGCAGAACATTGTTTTCTGTGTGTTGTGTGTAGTGTGATATTGTGTTTCTGCGTTTGATGCAAAAAACTTACCAATTGTGAGCCCACTACAGGTGTCTGTCCACCCCTACCTTCTTCTTCTGGGAGCTCCTCTTCAGCTTGTGAATCCTGTTTTGAAATAAAAGGCAATGAATAGACATATATTACAGAGATGATGGATTTTGGAAATAAAAACTTACCGTCAAACGCTGACAATGCGAGGGAGGGCTCCCAGAAGAAGATGTGCTGTCCTCTTGCTGGCCAGACTCCATGGCTGTGGGTGGTGCTGTTGCTGCTGCCAGTGCTGCCACTGCTGCTGCTGCTGAATCTCTTGGGCGGCTGTTGAATAAAGAGAAACAAAGGGCCAATGAATATCTTGATATTCCATGGCCTTAGTTTTGAGGAATGGGGGATTTGATAATTGCCTTCTCTCATCTGCTGCTGGACTCCCCTCCCGTTGTTCAGCATGCTGCTCCATTTGGGGTGGTGGTGTGGTGCTGATGGTGCTGCAGTGGTCTCCTGCCTTCTCCTGCGCCTGGTTGCTGTCTTGGGTGGCATGTTGGGTGTGGCTGAGGGTCCCACTGTCATGCTTTTATATATGTGGCTTGTGGGCAGAGCTACTGAGCATGCTCAGACCCAAAAAAACGGATCCGGCCACCATTGCCACCATTGCGGCGCTCATAGGCTTTCATTGTGTGAAAAAGCCAGATACGCCGGATCCGGCGTGTCCGGCTTTTTCGCCGGAGACAAAAAACGTTACAGTAGCCATTTTTTCCAGACGCCGGATTGCGACACATTGCCGGATCCGGCGAAAACCGGATGAAAAGCATGGCCATCCTGCCCGATCCGGCGCTAATGCAATTCAATGGGGGGGAAACCGGATACGGCATTGCATTTCGCCGGATCCGGTTTTTGTCAAAAGTGCCGGATCGCGCCTGACGGCGAAAACCTGATGTGTGAAAGAGGCCTTAGCTGGCACTGTCAATAGCAGCTGTTGCATTTACATAGGTTTTCCTTTACTAAATTCACCCCCTTTTTGTCGTAACTGATCCCAAGTAACACTTTCATAGTATACTTCTACTAGTTGACCTGAAAGCTCCTCTCTCTGTGGCTCCTATATTCTTTGGTTGTTGCTCTTGCTCTGTTATTTCCGATCTCGGGACCAGAATCATAGAAACTGAGCAAGGCACATCACTGGTGTTGGCAGCGTACCTTTCGGTGAGTGACAGCACTCTGGGTCTGCATGCTCAGATCATACTTCACTCTCCTCTCAGCAGGGCCGGACTGGCCATCTGGCAATTCTGCCAAATGACAGAAGGTCCTGTCTGATCGTGTGCCACCTTGTCTGCTAAGATGTTAACAGAGTCGGTAATAGGCTACTTTCACACATCCGTCGGTAAGAATCCGGCGGCGTGCGGCGAAAAGCCGGGCAGTAACGGAGGTGGGTCGCCCTCGCACACCCAGGGCAGCTGGGTACTCGGTACCGGGCTGGTGTTGAGGCGGGAAAGTGTCACAGCAGCGGTTACCCGGTCTGTGGCCCTGGGTGCCCAATATCAATGGCGGTGATGTTAATGATGTTAAAGTTTATTAGATAGTTTGTGACGCCATCCGTGGTGTTTGGCAAGTAAGATGTTGAGCCAACGCTGCATGCAGATCCGCTGGGACTGATGGTGTGGTGCAGCAAAGATGGTGTAGCTCCCCACAGGTGGAGCTGTAGTCCCAAGGCAGTGTAGGTGCAATGGATGAGGAGAGGCGCAGAATGGTATGGATGCTGGTACCCAGGTGTAGTGGTGCGGGAATAACTGGAGGACACCAGAGTATGCAGTTCCAAAGCTTTACTCACTGTTTGCAGTTCACACAACTGCCTGCCTCCATAGTGTGTTCTCCAGGTCAGGGCTCCAGCCAATCTCCAGGCAGGATAGGATTCTCCCTTCCACACTCCGCCAACATATACCTTACTGAACGACTCCTCCAATGCGCCTTTAGGTGCAAAGCACTCCAGTACTTAGTTACCCTGGAATGCCTCTCTCTAGGTGTTCCTAGTCTTTACTTGTATGACAGACAGCTGTAGCCTGCTTCGGGGACTCCTCACTGCGTCCCAGCTCTCTATTCAGTTGCTGTTGTGTCCCAAGTCTATGATGGGAGCAAGGCGCTAGCGGCTCACTACTCCTCCGGTGTCTGTTGCCGAACATAAAGATCCAATCAACCTCGGGGACCGGGCCCCGGCCTTTGCACTCTCTGGACTGGAAGGGTTCTCTATCTTTCTTCAACCAGCTTCCCACCGTCCTTCTATTCTCCTTCGTTCTGATCTGTTCTATCTCTCTTCTGGAAGGTTAGGTTATCAATCTTATCAGTCTCTTTCTCTGGTCTTTCTCGTGCCAGCAGCCCAGATCACTGGGACCTGCAGCAGCATGTCCCTCAGACACCCATCTTCTCTCTTCTCTCACTAACCAACTCTACCCCTAACTCTCACTCTTCTCACTCTTTTATATCATCTCACTCCACCCGCCTCCCAGCACATCTCGTGTTACGAAGCAGGGTTCCACGAGGGGTGAACTGCTAACCCACAGCCTGAAGCTGTTAGATGGCCCCACTGAACTATCCTGTGTGTGGAATGCAGGTGTGGAGCGTGGTCAGGAGTTCCCACCCTACCTGGATGGTGGGGCACTACACCTTAGGAGAAGGTGCAGTACCTCTGTGGCGACTGAAGCCTCAGGGGCAAACTAAGTCGCTGCAGTACGGGGGATGATAGAAGGTAGCTGCAGGAGAGAGAGAGAGCTCTCCGGGCATGCGCAGAGGGTAAAAGCCTTAATGCGGTGGCCGGATCATGGAGGAGACTGATCCGGTGGCCGGATATGCTCATTCACTTTCATTATACCACAGAGCCAGGAGCGCCGCATCCGCACATGTCCGGCTTTTTTCGCTGGACGAAAAAACGTTGTTGCTCACGTTGTGTCTGGCCGCCGGAGCCGAGATTTCACCCAGATCTGGTAAAAACCGGAAGAAACGCAAGCAACTGCGGCGGAATCCGTCGCATGTTATAATCAATGAGAAAAAAACGCATCCGGCGGTAAAAAAAACCAGATCCATTTTTTTACACACATGCCGTATCACACATGACAGCTAAAACCGGATGTGTGAAAGAGGCCTTATTAAGACACTGATACTTATAAGAGTTGTGGAAAGCACAAAGTTGCTGACTGTCACCCCAGCAGGCCCCGAGTATCATTAGAAATATTTGTCTTGTAGTAAATTTTGCTTTCCTCATTTTATGGTAATATTAGTAGAATCATAGAATCGTAGAGTTGGAAGGGACCTCCTGGGCCATCTGGTCCAACCCCCTGCTCAAAGCAGGATTCGCTAAATCATCCCAGTCAGATGTCTGTCCAGCCTCTGTTTGAAGACTTCCATTGAAGGAGAACTCACCACTTCTCGTGGCAGCCTGTTCCACTCATTGATCACTCTAACTGTCAAAAAGTTTTTTCTAATATCTAATCTGTGTCTCCTCCCATTCAGTTTCATCCCATTGCTTCTAGTCTTTCCTTGTGCAAATGAGAATAAAGTTGAGCCTTCTACAATGTGACAGCCCTTTAGATATTTGTAGACAGCAATTAAGTCTCCTCTCAGTCTTCTCTTTTGCAAACTAAACATTCCCAAATCCTGCAACCTTTCCTCATAAGACAGGGTTTGCAGACCGGTCACCATTCTGTTCGCTCTTTTCTGAACTTGCTCCAGTTTGTTGATGTCTTTTTTAAAATGTGGTGCCCAAAACTGGACACAATATTCCAGATGAGGTCTGACCAAAGAGGAGTAGAGGGAAATAATGACTTCACGTGATCTAGACTGTATGCTTCTGTTAATACATCCTAGAACTGCATTTGCCTTTTTTGCTGCTGCATCACACTGTTGACTCATATTCAGTCTGTGATCTATTAGTATACCCAAGTCTTTTTCACATGTGCTGTCACTTAGCCCTATTCCTCCCATTCTATATATGCTTTTTTCATTTTTATTGCCCAGATGTAGTACTTTGCATTTCTCCCTGTTAAAAACCATTCTGTTAGTTACTGCCCACTTCTCCAGTTTATTTAAATCTTTTTGAATCCTCTCTCTCTCTTCTCTAGTATTAGCTATCCCTCCTAGCTTTGTGTCATCAGCAAATTTAATCAGTTTACCCTCAATTCCTTCATCTAAATCGTTGATAAAGATGTTGAACAATACAGGGCCCAGGACAGAGCCCTGTGGTACCCCACTTGAGACATTCTTCCAACTGGATGTGCAGCCATTTACGACCACTCTTTGGGTCCGATCACTAAGCCAGCTATGAATCCACCTAACAGTTGCCTTGTCCATTCCATACTTAGTCATTTTTTCAATGAGGATTGTATGAGAGACTTTGTCAAATGCTTTGCTGAAGTCAAGATATACTATATCTACAGCATTTCCTTGATCCACCCAATCAGTGATACCGTCATAGAAGGAAATTAAGTTAGTCTGACATGACTTATTAGTTACAAACCCATGCTGACTCTGTTTGATCACTTCATTCTTATCCAGGTATTGACTTACATGTTGTTTAATAATTTGTTCAAAGATCTTTCCTGGTATAGAAGTCAGACTCACCGGCCTATAGTTGCCTGGGTCCACCTTCTTCCCCTTTTTGAAGATAGGAACAACATTTGCTCTTCTCCAGTCTTCTGGCACTTCTCCTGTTCTCCAAGAATTTTCAAAGATTATGGAGAGTGGTTCAGAAATTTCTTCTGCTATCTCCTTCAGTACTCTGGGGTGTAATTCATCTGGACCTGGAGACTTGAATTCATTTAGGTTAGCTAAGTGTTTCCTCACTATCTTTCTGTTTATAGATATCCTGGATTCTTCTATTCCCTTAATAGGACAGTGAATAACAGTTGGTGTTACATTTCCTTTCTGAGAGAAAACAGATGCAAAATAGGAATTTAAAAGTTCAGCCTTCTCAACATCCTGTCTTACCATTTCATCATTTTCATCCTGTAAAAATCCTATAGCATCTTTGACTTTTCTTTTACTTTTGACATATCCCCAAAATCCTTTATTATTGCTTTTGACATCTCTTGCAAGCCTCAATTCATTTTTAGCTTTAGCTAATCTGATTTGTGCCCTGCAGATTCTGCAGACAGCATTATATTCTTCTTTAGATATGCCTCCCTCTTTCCATTTTATAAACATTTTTTTCTTCCTTTTTAGCATGTGCTTAAGTTCTGTGTTCACCCATCCTGGTTTCCTTAAATGCTTCCTATTCTTCCCTCTTTTCGGAATTGTTAACAACTGTGCTTTGAGAATTTCATTTTTCAAGATTTCCCATCCTTCCTGGACATTTTTGTCTTTAAGGATATCCAGCCATTGGATTCCTCCAATTATCTTTCTGAATCCCTTAAAATCTGCCTTTCTGAAATCTAACCTTGACATCTGAGTCTTCACAGGTCTTCCGCCTCTAGTTATCCAAAATTCTAAAATAGCATGGTCGCTACCTCCTAGGGTTCCAGCCACTTTTACCTCCTCAACCATTTCCTCCCTGTTTATAAGGATTAGATCCAAGGTAGCAGTTCCCCTTGTTTTCTCCCCTACCTTTTGGAAGATAAAGTTGTCAGCAAGAGAGGATAAGAATTTCCTTGACCTGTTAGTTTTGCCTGAGAGAGATTCCCAACAAATGTCTGGATAGTTGAAATCTCCCATGACAACTATGTCATATTTTTTGGAGAACTTGGCCATTTGATGCATAAAGAGTTCATCCATATCTTCAGCTTGCACAGGCGGCCTGTAGTAAATGCCTACAATGGTGTCCTTTCCATTGTTCTGTCCTTGTATTCTTACCCAAACAGTTTCCACAGAACTCCCAGTCTCTGAAGCTTCAATCTCTGTGCAGATATATGCGCTTCTAACATACAATGCAACACCCCCTCCTCGTTTATCAAGTCTGTTTCTTGCAAATAAGTTGTATCCTTCTAGTCTTGTATTCCAATCATGTGTATCGTCCCACCAAGTTTCAGTGATTCCAATGACATCATATTTCTTTTCCTGTGTTAGTAGTTCCAATTCTCCTTGTTTGTTGCCCATGCTTTGTGCATTAGTATAGAAACATTTTAGTTTGTGATTGGTTTCTCTTTCTCCAATATTTTTATTAATTAGATTCTTTCGTCTTTGTTCTTCCTTTCCACTTCTATTAGCAGAGTTCTCAATAGCATTTGTCAGGTGTATGGCATTTTCTGGTCTTTTGCTTCCCTTCCCATGTTGTTCTAGTTTAAAGCTCTCCTTACAAGTGTAGCAAGGCGACTTCCAAATACATGCTTTCCAGTCTTCGTAAGGTGCACCCCATCTCTAGCAAGTAGTCCATCGTATAAGTAGTTCACTCCGTGATCCAGAAATCCAAATCGTTGATGACGGCACCATCGACGTAGCCAGTTGTTCACCTGCAGAATCTTATTCCACCTCCTTGTTCCATGGCCATCCACTGGGAGGATGGAAGAGAAGACCACCTGCGCTCCCAGTTCTTTCACTTTCTTGCCTAAGTCTTCAAAGTCTCTGCAGATGGTTTCCAGGTCGTTTCTTGCGGTGTCATTTGTCCCCACATGTAGTAGCAGGAATGGGTAGTCATCTGTAGGTCTGAAGAGTCCTGATATCCTGTCAGACACATCTTTAATTTTTGCACCTGGAAGACAGCACATTTCTCTTGAAGTTATATCCGGTCTGCAGATAGCGGCCTCTGTTCCTCTCAACAGGGAATCCCCCATGACCACCACTCTCCGTTTTTTCTTCACAACATTTTTCTTTCTCCATCCAGGAGGACTCTGAAGGCGTACAAGGTTGCTGTTTGTTGGCAAAGTCTTATCCTGATGTATTTCTTCATCATTTTCCTGCGTGAGAGCCTGGTACTGGTTCCTGAGCAGTATGGGTGCTGACTGCCTCCTGATCCTCCTGCTTCTCTGGGTCACATGTCTCCATTCCTCTGTTTCTTCAGGTAATATATCCCAACTGGTGCTTAAGGATGGGGACAGCATGGGCCTGTTTCTATTTCAAATGGTAGGGCTGAATTTCAGTCCCAGTCCGTACCTGGTTCTCAGCCTGGAGCTTGGTTAACAGTAGGGTGCCTTTATCTGACAAGTGCTGCAGATTACAGGTGGTGTGCAGATTACTAGATAGTATATCATGGGGTTTGTCTGCATAAAGCAGTTCAATGCTTTAGCAGACTCAGTCAGCACCACCCATGACTCTGCTCCACACCAGGCTTCACTCTCCTCTGTCTGAATGCTGGCAAGACTTCAGTAGACAATCCATATGATATACTGTAATGATTGGCACATTGCAGAACTTGTCAAATGAAAGGACTGCTCTGCAAAACAAGTGTCAGTCAAGGAGAGTGAAGTCTGATCTGAGCAGGCTTGAACTTACAGGAGCAGGGTAGGTAGTATCTAGTACATGTATATTTGCTTAATAAGTTAAAATGTCCACATTGAAATTTACGATTGCTACTTCCAACTGGTTGCACTAGAGTTCTTGTCCTCTTCCTCTATCAAGAGACTATGTGCATATTTGCAAAATGATATTTATAAAGCGTTAGGGCAAATTAAATAGGGTGACATTTAGGCTGTGTGCCCACGATGCGATTTTTAAGCGTTTTTGCCGCGATTTTCGGTGCGAAAACGCTGCGAAAACGTTTAAAAATCGTGTACAGAACACACCCCATGCATTCCTATGGCATTCCGCACATGCTGTACTAATGCTGCGCTTTTTTCCGCGGCGGAATCGCATCGCGGAAAAATTCGCAGCATGATCATTCTTTTGTGTGGAATCGCAAAGAATTGCCGCGATTCCGCACCCATAGGGATGCATGAGAATCGCTTACTTCCCGCATGTGGCTATGCCCACCATGCGGGAAGTTAAGCGTCTCATGTGCGGTTGGTACCCACGGTGTGGAGGAGAGGAGACTGTCCTCCAGGCCCTGGGTACCATACCCCTGTAAAAAAAAGAATAAAAAATAAAAAATCGGGGTATATTTACCTTCCGACGTCCCGCGCTGCATTCCCGGCCTAAGCGTTCCCAGTAATGCCTTGCGGCAAGGTCCTGTGATGACGTAGTCTCGCGAGATCGCTATAGTAACGCGAGACCAACGTCATCACAGGTCTCACAAGGCATTACTGGGAACGCTGAGGCCCGGGATGGCAGCGCGGGACGTCGGAAGGTTATTACACCCCGATTTTTTATTTTTTTATCATTTTTAACATTTTATCTTTTACTATTGAGGCCGCATAGGCGGCCTCAATAGTAAAAAGCTGCTCACACTTGTCAAACACTATGTTTGCCGAGTGTGACCAACCTGTCAATCACTTTCCAAGCGATACTTCAAATCGCTTGGAAAGTGCTTGAGAAAATCACGGCAAAATCGCGAACAGAATCATGGTGAAATCGCGCGGGGAAAAAACGCGCGATTTCTGGGAAGGAGTCCAGTTTTCAGTGTGCGTTTTAACACGCAACGTGGGCACATAGCCTAATAGTGGAAAATCTCTTTAAGTAATTTTCAGGGAGGAAATCCCTTTTCCTTCCCATTAGAACCCCATGAATACAATGTCAAGCAGCCTGGGAGGAAAACAAGGCAGTAGGTCTGGCTTGGGTATATGACTTTCAAGTGTCTGATGGTGACTGCCACTATAGCTTTTCTTGAACAAAAATCTACATAAACCATATATCTCACTGAAGTCTTCTTTTATATTAGCAAAATGTGTATGCACTTTACACCATAGTATTTCAAGACACTTTGGCAGTATGTAATTTCCAAAGACAGGTGTCATACCTTTATAAAACAGGTCATACACATGGAGTGCTGGCTTTTTACCTAATTGAAGTAAAGTTATAATCACCTGTATTCTATGATGCTACATTTTGAACAACTCCACTTCCTTTGTCAAGCAAATAAAGCATCATGCCATGTGTATGGTAAAAACTGCAAACACTTGATGAGGCATTTGTAAGTTGTCACACATGGGAGCCAGAGTTACGTAAACCATGCTGAGACTTTTCTTACAGGGGTATCAGCTATGGTTGATAAGAAAATTAAAAAAAACAAGGCATTTTAAAAAAAAATAAAATACAGTAACTAAAAACTAATGTGTTAATACATACTCGTGTGTTCTGACACTTCAAGGGATATTTAAAAGGGTAGCTCAACCTTGGAGAGAAAGCACAACTGTGCAGCAGTGCTTCTGAGAGCACTCTGCACTCACAGCGTTAAAGGGAACCTGTCAACAGTTTTTTGAACTATCAGCTAAAAAAATCACCTTATTCACCATCTGCTATGCTTTCCCAAAATCCTTATATAATCCCCTGACTCCCATTGTATGAAGCAGAAAACCTTTTTTAATTTATCCCATGCTGCATGGTAATCTTCCCAGTCCAGTTTAATGGGCGTGGTGTCTGGCCTCTGCATCCCTCCCCCCAGCTTCTGATCGACATCCTCCTGACATGGATAACGAGCTACATCACCATACCACATCTAGCACCTTCTCAGAAATATCGCGTTTCACACCTGCACAGTATGCTTTGCCCAACTATGGGCAAAGCTGAAAAGCTGAAGTACGCATGCACTGGCAAATGTAGTTCCCGTAAATGAGCATGATGTATGTGTGTCGGTGCATGACACTGCTGTTTTTCAGCCTTACACGCAGTTCAGAAAAGCATACTGCACAGGTGCGAAATGCTGTATTTCTGAGCAGGCACGAGATGTTGCACAGCGATGTGGATGATGCAAGAGGTGTCATCCACAAAGTAGAATGACAAGCAGCAGCCAATGGGAGGGATTAAGAGGCCCGAAAACACGCACATTGGACAGGACTGAGACGATTACCATACAGCGCGGAATAAATTAAAAATAGTTTTTGTGTAGTATACAAGGGGAGTCAGGGGATTTTTAAAAGGATTTAGGGATTGCAGCGCAGATGCTTGAATAAGAAGATCTTTTTGGCTGCTATGTCCCATTGTGCATACCCATTCTCTTCTCTGTATTGAAATAAAAAACCTAAAAAATGAATACTGAGGTTATTTGGACACCCACAATAAATCTAAAATTAAACATCTAGCAGCAAAATAATCAGGGTGAATTTCTGGCTATTGTGAGGTAGGGACTGGTGTTATTTGTGAGGGTGGCTCTGTGTTTCCCCCAGAATGCACTCAGAAGCGCATTAAGGACGCGGGAGTGCATTGCAGTCTCAGGTATAACTGTGGTTGCAATGTAGAATGAAAGTGAGTGTTGGCTTTGGGCAAGCTTTTTTTTTCTATGCAGTTGTAGGAAAACCTGCAATGGGCTTTCACTTTGAAACGGACTACAGGATGGTTGTGGGGTTGGTCCGTTTAAAAAAATATGAAGCAGGGTTTGGGTGTGTCAGTGTGGAGTTTGTAGCGAACAGAGGATTTGGCTATGCAAAAGCTTAGCTTGTGTGAGAAGTTAGACTTGCAAAAAACTCTCACGAGTCTCGCACATCAATACCCGGCACTGCCGCCGGCACGTGGGACCAGAGTGTGCGGCTGCTTGTATTTCTATGAAGCGTCACACTACGTTCCCGAGTGTCGGCGGCGGTGCCGGTTATAGAGGAGCGACATTCTTGGGAGTTTCTCGCAAGTCTGATCCCGGCCTAACACAGAGCCCGGCAGAGTGAACTCCTGGCACCCTGCATCAGGATACGTTGGTGCAATTGCGAGTTTTTGACAATGTTCTTGCTGTGAACTTTCCCAGGGGTCACTGCCTGTCAAACTGCATCCACCATGCTGAACTACACTATTTTTGTTAGCTGATCTTATCATTGTTATTAGAAGGCACTGTTACAAAATGTGACTGTGCAAAATATAGAAGACATTCATGTGACTTCTGAATTTTTGTCATGACCCATTAAGTGCAATGTTTTCATAGTCCATATTTGCAGGCAGAAATAGCACATGATCTATATATTGCAAAATGGAGATATGGAATTGGCAATCACATTTATGTCCTTCATGTACTTTTTCACACCTGTATGTCCTTACCACAAAAAAGTTGTACATGTCCATTTTTGGATGCAGATGTAAACAGAAGACAATTGTTTAGTGTAACAGACCCTGTAAAATGGTTAAAGACTGAAGACTAGGGGAGGCAATGACTTAACACCTTTACAAGTTGTTGACTTATAGGTTTTATAACTACAGAAAAGGATGGCATATTGGTAGAATGTGATAGGTTTAGTGATTAATTTAACAGGCAGTGTTTTCCAGCTTGTAAAAACACATAATGTATTGCAATATGCAGTATGAAAATCATCTGTGGAAACACTGACAATCCTTAACAATTTTAAAGGAGATAGTATTATAAAAGAACTTTTTGGAAAGGGCTGCACCCAAGTGGAAATTTCAAGAATGCTAAAAAATGAACACAATATGTATTTTTCGTAAGTATTTCAAAACTAATAGTTTATTAAAATCAACTATAAAACCAATAATTGTTATGCTAGTTTACAATGTGCGTAATATAAATGCAATTTCTATGCCATTATTGTAAAATTCAGTTAATTATATTTATGTTACCACACAATTTGAGTCCATAATATATAATGCCAAATTTTTCTTTGCAATGCTGTTATACACTTCCTAAAAGGGTATTGATCGAAATGGCGTGTAAATTAGCCAACACAGCTACCACTGGAATTTTACATATTTGAGCGTCACATACCGTAGTTCATATCTGTTAGACACACAGACAATTAAATTCAAACTTCCGTATTAATATAAACTTTGTGATATATCGAACTTTGAATTAATTTGGTAATTGTACCAAATGGTTTAACTATAGAAAAATCTGTAACTGTAAAACAGATGTGTATTAACAGAGCTTTATTTTCTATTAATTTGTTTGTACAGCATCTTTTCCCAATTATGCATCTTCATGGTAACAGATATCAAGAGCACTGCAGTCCAAGGTGCATTGAAACATCAAATATTTTTTGTCACCAAGTTCTATTCACAACAGTGAAGAATTCAGAAAAACTTGAATTTTTCATAGAAGCAACTCATTCAAAAAAATGAATCTCATATTCTGTAACAGATATTTTTTTAAACTAATTGTGCCATGTGTGAAGGGAGTTTAACCACAACACTGTTATACTTTCTTCCTTTTAAATTTTTTGAACAATATAATGTATCAAAATGCAGCACACATTTTAAAAGAAAGCATGACTTTTTTGCCATTTTTTTCTGCTGCAAACAATGACAAGGTCTGGATAGGACCTTCATTAATAGGACAGCATATAATTTTATCAGAGGTGCAAAGCCATTTACATTTTCTTGTTTTTTGACTTAGAAAATACACTGTAATCATATGAATTTGCTAGTTATAGAAAATGATTTCCAGTCATATTCTTCTTATTAATTAGCAAGAGGTTTAATGTAATGATTGTCAATGAATCTTTTTAAAGAATTTCAGGACACATTTCTTGTTTTTTTAGACAACGACATTTAAGAAGAATACTTAAAAAACTTGGCTTAAAGCGAAGTGATGATAGATCAATATACACAATTTTCAATGCTGTTAAGATACAGTTGTCATCAGTGATTTAAACTAAATGATTATGTGCTGTGCTACAATGTGCAGCATTATCTCTGCTTGAGAAAATTTTATGTATGTTCCCTCTCTACACTATAGACTAGAATAAAGCCATGTGCTCAGAAAACAGCTCTACCTTAGATGTCTGACTATCACACAAAAAGCAATTTTATATATATTTTGCATACTTTGGAAATGCTTTCTTAATTTGCATAAATTCTGTAGCTTGTGAGTTGTATGATTTGTATATTATTTGCATGATGTACTTTGACACTTTTATGCACTGCTGCATATATGCATCTTCAAGTTTATCGGACAAAGGTCTCATTGCTTACAAATATTCTTAATCTGTGAAACCTTGGAATCCACACAGTAAAAGGGATAGCTTTCTTTTTTTTATAAATGCATCTAATGATATGAAGCACCTCTGTTTTTACAGAAGTAAAATAATACATGAAGATATTTTTCATTAGACCTCAGATCAGACACCACCAATGTTAAGTAGACATCACATTGGACCCTCAAATGTTAAACAGAGCTGAGATCAGATGCCCAATATTAAATCAGACTCCTCCACCTCAAATATTTTTCGGACCTCAGATAAGACAAATCCTAATCAGATCTACTTCGACCAATCAGACATCCCTCAAATTTAACCCCACAATCAGACATCCCTAATACTTATCAGACCAAAGATCAGACCCCGCAAGCACACCTTTGCCTTAATTATAACCCTTCAATGCAAAATACCTCCCCAAAAGTTATTAGTCATCAGATCTGCCAGCACCTCCATTCAGATGCCCCCTTCCCCCATAATCATACCCTAAATGTATAACATACCTCGGATCAGACCCCTAATAGTAATCAGACCTTAGATCATAATTACAAAAAATGTAACTCTCCTGACCCAAACATTCAGGTTGCTGGTTCCTGCAGCACTGCATTCGTAAGTAATGTCCCACAGTGTCAAGTTATAGTCTAAGCCTATAGGTCCTTGATTTTATGTTACAACACAGAGCAGCGCTGTGACCAGGACAAAAAGAAAAGGGGGTGGTAAGTAAGACCATAACTTGCTTCTTACTCCTCCTCCTGAATCACCACGCTGGCTACAGATCCCCGCCTCCGCTCATAGCGCTGTGCTCCCATCTCTTGCTAACTTCTTTTCAGAAAAAGCTCCTCAATTTCTCTACCGTTTTGAGTGGAAAATTGTGCATCTTACAAAGGAACAAATATGGTTAATTGTATGCAATTTGTAGAATTCAGAACTTTTATTATTCCTGTGTATGGTTGAGATTTTCATCATATTTTCACTACATTAATGTACTTTTATATATTTATGTTTTGTTTTACATTTATTTACAAAAGTATTTTTACTCACTTTACATTCTGCACTTATATCCGGCAATAGCATTTAATTCATTACATACCAGTTTCGGTGGGCATGTTCACAAGTAGGCTATGAGACCGAGGCATGTCTATGTATGCCCCTGAAGCATATTCATTATGTTGTATACATGTGCAAATTGAATCTTAGACTATTTTTTTAACATGAGAAACGGCCATCCAATCATTACACATTCCTTTGTTGATAGTCATTCCTTAACAAAATACTGCATTGCAATACAACATAGCCCAAAAAATAATCTCCCTTTCATAGTGATGGACTATACAGATACGATGAGTATTATTCTTCTTACTTATTCAGATTAAAACAACGCATATCAAGACCGCACAGCTCTCATCATCAGGCATTTGCCTAACGGTAAGCAGTACATGTTGGTTTAATATTAACCCTTTCGCACCAGAGCCTATTTTTGCCTTCGTGACCGGGCCAATTTTATCAATTCTGACCAGTGTCACTTTATGAGGTCGTAACTCTAGAAGGCTTCAACGGATCCTGCTGATTCTGACATTGTTTTCTCGTGACATATTGTACTTCATGATAGTGGTAACATTTCTTTCATATAACTTGCGTTTATTTGTGAAAAAACGGACATTTGGCGAAAATGTAGAAAATTTTGCAATTTTCCAACTTTGAATTTTTATGCCCTTAAATCAGATGTAGCACACAAAAAACTTAATAAGTAACATTTCCCACATGTTTACTTTACATCAGCACAATTTTGGAACCAAAATTTTTTTTTTGTTAGGAAGTTATAAGGGTTAAAAGTTGACCAGCGATTTCTCATTTTTGCAACAAAATTTACAAAACCATTTTTTTTAGGGACCACCTCACATTTTAAGTGAGTTTGGGGGGCCTATATGACAGAAAATATCCAAAAGTGACATCATTCTAAAAACTGCACCCCTCAAGGTACTCAAAACCACATTCAAGAAGTTTATTAACCCTTCAGGTGCTTCACATGAATGAATGGAATGTGGAGGGAAAAAAGAAACATTTCCTTTTCTTTCACAAAAATTTTCCTTTAGGCTGAGTGCAGACAGAGTTTTTAGCCCTGTGGATTTTTCCGTGCAGAATGGAAGAAATCCACCGGTCAAATGACCTGCATTTTTCCTGCGGATTTCTTCCATTTTTCATGCGGTTTTTGTGCGGTTTTCCACTGTGGATTCCCCCCTGCAGATTTGGAGACAGGGGAGGTGGAAAACCACACAAAACAAGTGACATGCTGCGGATTTTGTACGGCAGGAAAACCGCGCAGAAAAATCCGCAGCGTCTGCACAGCGTTTTTTTTTTTTCATTGATTTTAAGGCTACTGTACATCACAATGTGGATATGCAGTGTTTCTGCGCGGAAAAATCTGCTGCGGATCCTCTAGATATCCGCATCGTGTGCACACAGCCTTAGACCTTTTTTTTTTACTTTCACAAGGGTAACAGGAGAAAATGGACTATACATTTTGCTTTGCAATTTCTCCTGAGCATGCCGATACCCCATATGTGGGAGAATACTACTGTTTGGGTGCACGGCAGGGCTTGAAAGGGAAGGAGCGCCATTTGACTTTTGGAATGCAAAATTGGCTGGAATCGATAGTGGACGCCATGTTGCGTTTGGAGAGCCCCTGACATGCTTAAACAGTGGAAACCCTCAACAAGTGACCCCATTTTGGAAACTAGACCCCTTAGGGAACTTATCTAGATGTGTATTGAGCACCTTGAACCTACAGGTGCATCACAGAAGTTTATAACATTGAGCCGTGGAAATAAAAAAAGTAACATTTTTCACAAATAAATAGTTTTAGCTTCATATTTTGCATTTTCATAAGGGTAACAGGAGAAATTGCTCCACACAATTTCTTGAGCAATTTCTCCTGAGCACGCCGATACCCTATATGTGGGACAATACTACTGTTTGGGCGCACGGCAGGGCTTGAAAGGGAAGGAGCACCATTTGACTTTTGGAATGCAAAATTGGCTGGAATCGACAGCGGAAGTCATGTTGCGTTTGGAGAGCCCCTGATGTGCCTAATCAGAGATTTACACAGAAACCCTGGCGTAAGCACTCAGCGCAGAGCGCAGGATAAATGTGCGCCAAGCCTTACTGCGATCTTTGGGAGGCAGAATGAAAAAACCAATAGCCTGTGTAGAAGTAGTTTTTTTATTTATTTCTTATGCCGTTCCTTGTGCGGTATTAGTGATTAGGTGACTTTATTCTTCGAGTCGGTGCGATTACAGCGATACTAGATTTATACCGGGTTTTTATGTTTGGCAGCTGTCACACACTAAAAAAATTATTTTTATTGCGAAAACTAGTTTTTGCCTCACCACATTTTGAGAGCTATAATTTTTCCATATTTTGGCCCACAGAGTCATGTGAAGGCTTGTTTTTTGTGGAATGAGCTGACGTTTTTATTGCTACCATTTTCGGGCACATGAAAATTTTTGATCGCTTTCTATTCTGATTTTTGGGAGACAGAATGATCAATCGCCAGGAATTCTGGAAATTTTTTATTTTTTATTTAATGATGTTCTGTGGGTAGTAAAATTAGTAAGGCAGCTTTATTCTTCAGGTCAGCACGATTGCAGTGATACTACATTTATATATTTTTTTTACGTTTTGCTGTTTTTGCATTATAAAAACTATTTTATAGAAAAAATAATTGTTTTTGCATCGCTTTATTCTGAAAGCTATAACTTTTTTATTTTTCCACTGTTGGAGCTGGATGGAGGCTTGTTTTTTGCGGGACAAGATGACGTTTTCATTGCTACCATTTTTATTTTGATATGACTTTTTAATCGCGTCGTATTCTACTTTTTGTGTGGCGACATGATGAAAAAGCAAAGGTTTTTCTGCCTTTTTTTTTTTTTCTTTTTATGAAGTGCACTGAAGGCGTGAACAAGTGTGACCATTTTATAGGTTGGCTCCTTCCGGACATGGCGATACCACATATGTGTACTTTTTTTGTTTTTAAAAATATATATATGTATATATTGGTTTAATATTTTTTCTTTTTTTTATTTATTTTGTAATTTTTTTTAATAGTTTTAAAACTTTTTTTTCTACTATTTTACTTAGTCCCTGTATGAGACTTCAATTTTCATTTGTCAGATCACTGGTCTCTTACAATGCAATACACATGTATTGCATTGCAAGCGACCTGTCAGTGCTACAGAGGGAGATCGCTTGTTAGACTCAGCTGCAGGCTGAGCCTAACAAGCCACCATAGCTGACAGAGCCAGAGGACATCACGTGACCTCCGGCTGCCAGGCAACGCTGATCTGACTGCGGGGGTGCATCTGAAAGGTAAAAATAGCAGGGGTCTCCTCCTGCTATCTTCTAAATGCCGCGATCGCGGCATCTAGAAGATAGCAAAGGGTTAACACCATTAGGACCTGGTCTAATCAAGTCCCGATGATGTCACCTGTCAGAGCAATGGCTCTGCACAGGAATCGCAACGCTTGCAGGCTCCTGGGGATCCTGAGAGCTGCGAGACCACCCACCGTAGACAAACGTCGGCACTGCACAAAGCCCAGCTAGCGCCGATGTTTAACTACTGTGGGCGGTCGGGAAGCGGTTAAGGTAGAAGAATAATATTCATCAAATCTGTTGAGTACAGTATGTTAGAGTCATCTTTTCTTGGTTTGATTTAAACTTTTATTAACATGTAAAGTTATATACAAGGTTGGCCATTTACAGACAATTGCCTTCAGAGATGTGCAGCATGTGAACCAATGGATACTGGAAGCCTGTGCTAGCATTTCTTCTGCGGTGTTGCTGTCAGTGTGTCAAGAGTGGGAGAAGAGAGTTGCATTGACAATCCAACACAAAGGGCAGCACTTTGAATACATTTTATAAGTGGTCATAAACTTGTAAATAAATCATGAAATAATAAAGTTACGTTAAAACCAAGCACACCATTGTTCTTCTTGTGAAATTCTCAATAAGTTTGATGTGTCACATGACCCTCTTCCCCCTCCCACATACTAATGTGCCACAAACAGGAAGTTGATATCACAAACCATTCCTATTTTATTTAGGTGTATCCTAATAAATGGCCCACCCTGTACTTCATTAGGGAAAGATATTTCTTTGCCATAGAAACCCGGAAATAAAGAATTTTTTTGATAAAAACTATAACACCATTGTTTTGGGAGTCAGTCTTCATTGTGCAATGTGCATACGCTTCCAGCTGCCTCTTACCACTGCCCCTGTCCATGACTATGTCCAGGCCATATGCCCCATCACTGACCATCACCCTGTTCGTCGGACTGGTTATACACAGGCTTGTTCTGCACTGGAATATTGAATCCTGAAGACAGATTCTCCTTAGCAACACTCAGTTAGTGCCTTGCTGAGAAAGACATTAAGTCTTTACCTATTTTGTTTATATGTGTTAGATTCCAAATCCTAGTATTTATGGTAAGCATAAAAAATGCTCAATATGGCACATGATTAGTATTTTAGTGTAGAATGACCATTAGCACTTGAGCACAACTGCTATATTTTGTTGGATTGATTATTTACTTGTTAAAGTCCATTAACGTTCAATTCTCAATGTTTACCAATAATTTAATTGTCTCTTTATATTTCATTAAAGGTCAAACTTCAGCACTGGTCACCAGCTAATGGAATTCGTGCCATGCATAGAAGAATCAGAGTTGAGAGAAAAATACAGCCTTGCTATAGGTTAGTAATTTGATTACAAATCCATTTTATTTTACATCTAAAAAAGGATAGTTGTAAAATTGAGCAACATAAAACCTCCTCTGTCAGCTGTTTTCACACAGAGACATTTCAGAAAGTCCTGTTTAGATATTTGGGTTTTGCTTTTGGTCCTGCATGTGCCCTAAAGACAGGTCTTAAATCTGTACAGAAGTATTAGGCCATGTTTAGTATTTGATCAGTATTTCACATCACTATTTGTAGCCAAAACCAGGAGAGGATAACAATATATACAAGTGGTGACGTGTTTCTAGTATACTTTTCCTATGATTGTTCCACTCCTGATTTTGGATACAAATACTTATGTGAAATACTGACCAAATACAGAACATCCATCTGCTTTTCATTGGTTTACAAGACAAACTTTCTGCTTTTGACTACCGAATGCTTGGCTTTGAATGATTTAGATATCATTTTAAGCAGAGTGGATGTTGGAGATCTCTTAGGCTACCCTGACATCTGTATGATGCTGACTGATTGGTCAGTTTCCTATTTGTGGTAAAGTGATTCCTGAACTGATCCCATCATTTTCTCTGATATTGTTCTGGCACTTCTGTTGTCATGCCAGATGTCAAATTGCATCAGACTTACAAGTGCTGCTTCAAGCTTAACTGTAAAGGCTTTCAAAAAGAATTCAAGATCGTGGTCTATCAGTAGTAATCCATCAAAGCAACTGTAATTGAAAATTCTTGGAGAACAGGAGAAGTGCCAGAAGACTGGAGAAGAGCAAATGTTGTTCCTATCTTCAAAAAGGGGAAGAAGGTGGACCCAGGGAACTATAGGCCGGTGAGTCTGACTTCTATACCAGGAAAGATCTTTGAACAAATTATTAAACAACATGTATGTCAATACCTGGATAAGAATGAAGTGATTAAACAGAGTCAGCATGGGTTTGTAACTAATAAGTCATGTCAGACTAACTTAATTTCCTTCTATGACGGTATCACTGATTGGGTGGATCAAGGAAATGCTGTAGATATAGTATATCTTGACTTCAGCAAAGCATTTGACAAAGTCTCTCATACAATCCTTATTGAAAAAATGACTAAGTATGGAATGGACAAGGCAACTGTTAGGTGGACTCATAACTGGCTTAGTGATCGGACCCAAAGAGTGGTCGTAAATGGCTGCCCATCCAGTTGGAAGAATGTCTCAAGTGGAGTACCACAGGGCTCTGTCCTGGGCCCTGTATTGTTCAACATCTTTATCAACGATTTAGATGAAGGAATTGAGGGTAAACTGATTAAATTTGCTGATGACACAAAGCTAGGAGGGATAGCTAATACTAGAGAAGAGAGAGAGAGGATTCAAAAAGATTTAAATAAACTGGAGAAGTGGGCAGCAACTAACAGAATGGTTTTTAACAGGGAGAAATGCAAAGTACTACATCTGGGCAATAAAAATGAAAAAAGCATATATAGAATGGGAGGAATAGGGCTAAGTGACAGCACATGTGAAAAAGACTTGGGTATACTAATAGGTCACAGACTGAATATGAGTCAACAGTGTGATGCAGCAGCAAAAAAGGCAAATGCAATTCTAGGATGTATTAACAGAAGCATACAGTCTAGATCACGTGAAGTCATTATTTCCCTCTACTCCTCTTTGGTCAGACCTCATCTGGAATATTGTGTCCAGTTTTGGGCACCACATTTTAAAAAAGACATCAACAAACTGGAGCAAGTTCAGAAAAGAGCGACCAGAATGGTGACCGGTCTGCAAACCCTGTCTTATGAGGAAAGGTTGCAGGATTTGGGAATGTTTAGTTTGGAAAAGAGAAGACTGAGAGGAGACTTAATAGCTGTCTACAAATATCTAAAGGGCTGTCACATTGTAGAAGGATCAACTTTATTCTCATTTGCACAAGGAAAGACTAGAAGCAATGGGATGAAACTGAATGGGAGGAGACACAGATTAGATATTAGAAAAACTTTTTGACAGTTAGAGTGATCAATGAGTGGAACAGGCTGCCACGAGAAGTGGTGAGTTCTCCTTCAATGGAAGTCTTCAAACAGAGGCTGGACAGACATCTGACTGGGATGATTTAGCGAATCCTGCTTTGAGCAGGGGGTTGGACCAGATGGCCCAGGAGGTCCCTTCCAACTCTACGATTCTATGATTCTATGATTCTATGATTCTACATTTAAGTTTTCCTTGACAATTCCATGCCATTTATGTAACTGAAGAAAATTTTTAGATTAGTTTTACTTGCTCTGGTAATGAACCTTTCTCTGTCCACTTTGAATGGCTTTATCTGTTTGTTCAGTTTTTTGTTTCTTACAGTGTTTTAGTGCTTCCTCATTACCTTCCTTGTTTTGTAATGTAATTGCTTGCTTTTTCACTTTTATTCTCCACCTTTACATTTCTATTCATGAACTTTGCCTTTTTACCTGTTCACAACTAGTGATGAGCGAGTATGCTCATTGCTCGGGTTTTATCGACCATGCTCATGTGGTCTCCGAGTATTTTGGTGTGCTCGGATATTTATTTTGTGTTGCTATAGCTGCATGATTTGTGCCTGCTAGACAGGCTGAATACGTGTCGATTGCCTTTTAGGAATTCCACAAATGTATTCAGACTGTACAGCAGCCGCAAATCATACAGCTTATTTGACAAACACTAAATCTCCGTGCACTCCCAAATACTATCAGATCATCCAAACTTGGTCGGGAAAACACGAGCAATGAGTATACTCGCTCATCACTATTCACAGCCATTGTATTCCTATATGGTGTGTATTTTTCACAATGCTATTTTTGTATGCTTTGAAAAATTATCTAAGTTAGTTTATGCATTTTATTTTGGAGGACTTTGTCCCACTTAGTGAGACTTATTAATTCTCTAAGCAGCTGAAATTTTCTTTGCAGAAGTTCAGTGGTTTTGTGACTCCCTAAAAAAACAACATTTTGAATGACAATTGCAAGGTTATTATGTTATGATCACTGTTTACTGCAACCTTCACATGAGTTGTTCTGTTAGGTCTATTGGTTAATGCTAAGTCCAGTTTTGCAGTCCCTATAGTAGAACATTTTTCCAATTAAAATATCTTCATTTATTCACAAGAACCTGTTTCCGCTTTGAAATTTACAGGTTTTATTTTCACAGTTTATATCTGAGTATTTGAATTCCTACATAATAATGCCATTGGCTGTCTCATCTACTTACTTTAGTAGTATATTTTCTAACATTTTATTTCTATCCACAGTGAATCAACATTTTCATTCTATTCACAATTCATTATGAAGTGTGTGCTTCAGACACGTGCCTAAAGTCCAAATACCTCCCTATCTACATTTTGTCACATCCTTTATAAATTGACTTTAAACATTTATGTTATCTTACCACTCTGAGATATTTTCCAGCCATGTATCAGTTAATCTCACTATGTTAGTCTTCCTCAGACATTACTAAGTCCAGTTAATCACTTTTATTGGTGAGTCTTCTGACATTAGTATAAATACATATAAGATTTTTGGTAATATTATTTACCTTACACTTTTCCTTTTGAACTGTTCCAGGTCCCCCCTCCATTCCACACTCAATTCCATAACTTAAGGGCATGTCACACTAAGAGATATCGCTAGCAATATCGCTATAACTAGTGACGTTATAGCGATATTGCTAGCGATATCTCTGTGTCTGATACTTACCAGTGACCGGCTCCCCCGCTGGTTATCGCTGATCGCGCGAGAACGTTCAGGACTGTTTCTCGTCGTCAGCTTCCTGCGGCGCTTCCTGCTGTGAGGACGAGCGACGCGTGGAGCCGGGCGGGAGGACGCAGGATCGCCTGGTGTGACAGGTAAGTAGCGACCCCCGTCCCCAGCGATGTCGCAGGAAGCGCAGCAGGAAGCAGACGAGAAGCGGTCCAGGACGTTCTCGCGCGATCAGCGATAACCAGCGGGGGAGCGGTCGGAGGTAAGTATCAGACATAGCGATATCGATAGTGATATCACTATAACGTCACAAAAACCAGTGACGTTATAGCGATATTGCTAGCGATATCGCTTAGTGTGACAGGCCCTTTAGCCATCTCCTCTACCACCTTCCGTCTCTGAGATAGAGAACACCAGGGAAATGCAAAATAGAGAGAAAAAATTATTTCTCGAAAGGTCCCAATGATGTTCGGCATATAGATGGTAAGCTTTAGTTTGTACTCGATATAATTTCCTATAAACGCCCACATATATATATTATTGTGACACCATGTATTCCATAGCGCTATACATGTAAAAAGGGTCGATGAAGCTCAACAAAAGATGATACATAGGCAATAATGATGTATAACAAAATAATTTATTTTATTAGAAAACGATTAAAAACATATACCAAGATATGGGGAAAGAAGGGGGTGGGCTAGAGGCTCACCGCCATGATCATAAATCGACATGCATGTCCAGGCAACAGACAGTACAATATAAAGGGAATAATATGTCTGCTATGAATATCTAATCAATAACATGTCATAATGACATAGACAATTAAGGAAAAAATTCTTTCACAGACAAGACCCTCATCTACACCTAATGATAATAATAGCACCTGTGTACCCTGGATAATCATATAACAGAAAAAAGTTTTTTCTAATGGTAAAATTACCTCCAAGGGATAGCACAGAGGTACCGCTGTCAGCTGGGGGCTGCACGTCTGCCCCGACGCGCGTTTCGGTCTCCTTCCTCAGGGGGCCTGTGACTGGTAATGTGATCGGCATTTTTATAGAGCCCGCGAGCGGCAAAAAAATCAGCCGCAAACCGGAAATGATGCTCCTAACCCGGAAATGACGGGCCGCGTTGTCAAGCCAACCGGGACGCCAGTCAGCGGCGGCGTCAGGCGGGGGGAGGAGCCGGGACGGACCCAGACAACCCGCCCACCGCCATATGACGCCGCAAGCTGACAGACGCAGCGGTGAAAAGACAATACGCTCGTGCAGGGCAGGAGCACAATTTTGCCGGCACAATCACCAATACATAGAACCAGCTACAACAATAGTGGATAGGATGCGGATTACCCACAAATTACAAGCTATTAACATGACGGACAAATTATATGTATATACACACTATGACCGATAAAGATAACATAAAGCCCATCAAAAAACAACATCAATTCGGACGCATAACCAGTATCAGAATCACAGATTATATACATATACATAACAGAATATTTAATGTCACCATAGTTACATATGTACAATCATATTTTAATAACATAACCACATAGTATACATAATAAATCTGTCAACATAACCCACAAGATTCATTCTTGCATATAGTTTAAGGATGATTCCAAGGATGCCGTCACGAATATGCAAACAACTGGGAACCGAATACACCACTATTAAAGTAGCGATCTCGATATATCACTGGCATAAGAGCTAAAAACAAAAATAAAAAATAGAAGGGTTAAAATACAGATCAATAGCGAAAAACCACGCCCACAATGACGGGAACAGGGAATTTATATAAATGAAGAATAACTGATGTTCTCATTGAGTCCAGATGGATAGACCGTGCCAAGGGTCCATATCCACCTGGACTCAAGTTGGGCCAATTTTACAGTTAAACCCCCACCACGAATATCAACATCAAGCATATCAATGCCACGTACTCTCAAAAGATTACTGTTACAATTATGATATTTCTTAAAGTGGCGGGGGATCGTCTTCAATAGTGCTGTATCCTCAGTGGCCGCTGCTGCCTCTATACCTAGTACATGCTCCCGTACCCGAATTTTTAAAAATCTAGATGTCATGCCCACGTAGATTTTGTCACATGGGCACACCGCATAATAGATCACGTATCTACTTGTACACGTGATCCGTTTTTTGATCTTATATTCACGAGAGCCGTCTTGATTGACAAACATGTCAATACGATCAATATTGGTACAGGCAACACAGCGGCCACATGGGAAACAACCATTTATCTGCACAATCCTATCCAAAAAAAGTACTTCCAGATTCAGCAGTATAATGACTGCGAACCAACCGATCTCGTAAATTTTTAGATCGCCTAACGGCGATTGCGGCCCTTTCTGGAAGTAGTTTAGAGATAACTGGATCGGCCCTTAAGAGAAACCATGACCTATCAAGAATTTTCCTCATGAGTCCAAACTGAGAGTGGAAATTCGTCACAAATCTCGTAGTATTCTTACTCTTTATTGGTTTGTTGCCATAAAGGAGACTATTTCTTGTTGAATATCTAGCCCTATTGAAGGCTTTTTTAATCATACGGTTACTATACCCGCGTTCTTTTAATCTCGCACCCAGGTCACCAGCTTGTTTATAAAATTCCTCATCAGTCGAACAAAGTCTACGCAGTCTAAGATACTGTCCAGTAGGGACAGACTGGATCATATGTCCAGGGTGGGAGGATTGAGCATGGAGCAACATATTAGTAGCAGTTGGTTTACGGTAAATATTAGTTTGCACTTCACCATTAGCATCCTTCTGGAGAAGTACATCCAAAAATTCAATACTATTCACGTCATATTTATAAGTAATAAAAATATTTAATTCATTGTCATTAAGAGATGACATGAATATTTGAAGGTCATCATTAGATCCCTGCCAGATCAACAAAATGTTGTCGATGTGCCGCGTCCACGAAAGGACGCGGCACATCGAAGACGATTGGTCAGGCATGGAGAGGTCTCTCTCCCACAGCCCCAGGAACAGGTTGGCATAGGAGGGGGCAAAGGAAGCCCCCATCGCTGTGCCCTGGAGCTACAGGAAAAAAGACCCCTTAAAAACAAAAAAATTGTGAGTGAGTGTGAACCTGAGGAGCTCAATGATCAATTCCCTAATCATCACTGGCAAATTAGACATGCCCAGAAAAAATGCCGTTGCCCGAATACCATCATCATGCCTGATGCTGGTATAAAGGGACTCTACGTCACCCGTCACCAGCAACATGTCCTCATCCAATTGTAGCCCATCAATCCGTCTCAATAGTTCACCTGTATCCTTAAGAAACGATGGCAAAGTTTCCACTAATGGCTGTAGCTTCGAATCGATCCACCGATTTACATGCTCTAGATAATTACCCCTCCCTGAGATGATTGGGCGGCCAGGGGGTGTCTGCGCATCCTTATGAATCTTAGGTAATAGGTAAAAGGTCGGGATCCTAGGTTCAGGAATAATCAAGGCTTTGGCCAATTCACTAGTAATTACCCCCGACTCATTCACCCTTTTGATGATATCTTTTAATTCACTAGAGAAGGCAGACAAGGGGTTAAAGGTAAGTTTTCTATAACAGGTTTTATTATTTAGTTGTCTAAAGGCCTCTTTTTCATAGAGTGTCTTGGGCCAAACTACTACATTACCCCCCTTGTCTGCCGACTTATAAACCACATCCGTAAGACCCTGAAGGACGCGCAGACGTCCCCGCTCCTCTCTAGTAAGATTGTCACGATAAATATATGATGGTATTTTTAAAAATTCTTTTGAGACAATCTGTACAAATAAATCAATGTTTGGACAAGATGAGAGGGGGGGGAAATTCTTAGATTTAGAGCGTATGGAATTTGGTATCTTACCTCCCTCTAGAGCATCGTGTTCAGTGGATAGATCTTCAAGAATACCAAGAGCTACTTGTTCTTCTTCTGTGGGAAAAAGATCGAATAAATTGCCATCAAAAAAATGTTTCCTAAAAATCAGGGAACGGGCAAACAAATGAAGGTCCTTGATAGCCAAAAAGGTATCAAAACTTGCTGCTGGAGAAAAGGACAGACCCTTCTCCAACAGGGCTAAATCAGTATTTGTAAATACATGTTGACTAAGGTTAATTACCTTATTATTGTATCTTGTAGCCACCGGGGAATACTTTTGACGTTTGTAAGGATGGAAAGAAAATTCCTTCTGATTACGTCTCGTAGATCCTGACCGAGTGGCTATAGATGACTCAGATGACTCAGATCTATCACTCATCGATGAGACTGATGTATGAGACGGAATACGTCTCATCTGACGGTCCGATACCTGAGCTTTACGCCACAAATATACCGTATGGTTCTCATAGTCCCTACGGTCCCGATTAAGTTTAGTCAGTTGAGTAGATTGAATTTTCTTAACAACCGTCTCCAAGGTTTTTTCCAATTGTGCATGAAACAAATTCACCTTCTCCGCCGTACCCAAAGCCACTAGTTCATCTTCCATTTTTTTAATGTCCATATCCAACTGTGATATAACTCCACTGTTGTTTTCACTAAGAAGCTGCATGAGAATCTGTGAACAACCATTACAGGCCTCCTCCCACCTGGACATAAAAATACTATCTTCGACTGGAAACGTGGGAATCACCCGTACCCTCAAGCCTCTAGGGATCATTTTAATAGTCAAATACTTATCGAGAAATGTGCGATTCCACCACAGTTTTGTCCTTTTAATAACCAATTGTTGCAATGTTCCCATACACTCATCCCATCTCCCATCATTGCTTGATGGTATACTGGACCCGTCACCCCCAAATACTTGGTCAATGTGTGAAAGCCAACTCTTTTCTTTGGCTTGAAAATCCATGTCGGATAGGAAACCTGTGCAAAACACAGTAATAATTAATAACCAACAAATCAGACAAGTACACATGATATTTACCAATAACTCTCATGGGTCATGTGCATATGGATTAAATACGCCTATCATCAAATTACAGATGAAGCTCAACAAAAGATGATACATAGGCAATAATGATGTATAACAAAATAATTTATTTTATTAGAAAACGATTAAAAACATATACCAAGATATGGGGAAAGAAGGGGGTGGGCTAGAGGCTCACCGCCATGATCATAAATCGACATGCATGTCCAGGCAACAGACAGTACAATATAAAGGAAATAATATGTCTGCTATGAATATCTAATCAATAACATGTCATAATGACATAGACAATTAAGGAAAAAATTCTTTCACAGACAAGACCCTCATCTACACCTAATGATAATAATAGCACCTGTGTACCCTGGATAATCATATAACAGAAAAAAGTTTTTTCTAATGGTAAAATTACCTCCAAGGGATAGCACAGAGGTACCGCTGTCAGCTGGGGGCTGCACGTCTGCCCCGACGCGCGTTTCGGTCTCCTTCCTCAGGGGGCCTGTGACTGGTAATGTGATCGGCATTTTTATAGAGCCCGCGAGCGGCAAAAAAATCAGCCGCAAACCGGAATTTTTTTTTTTTTTTTTTTTTTTTTTTGATGGGCTTTATGTTATCTTTATCGGTCATAGTGTGTATATACATATAATTTGTCCGTCATGTTAATAGCTTGTAATTTGTGGGTAATCCGCATCCTATCCACTATTGTTGTAGCTGGTTCTATGTATTGGTGATTGTGCCGGCAAAATTGTGCTCCTGCCCTGCACGAGCGTATTGTCTTTTCACCGCTGCGTCTGTCAGCTTGCGGTGTCATATGGCGGTGGGCGGGTTGTCTGGGTCCGTCCCGGCTCCTCCCCCCACCTGACGCCGCCGCTGACTGGCGTCCCGGTTGGCTTGACAACGCGGCCCGTCATTTCCGGGTTAGGAGCATCATTTCCGGTTTGTGGCTGATTTTTTTGCCGCTCGCGGGCTCTATAAAAATGCCGATCACATTACCAGTCACAGGCCCCCTGAGGAAGGAGACCGAAACGCGCGTCGGGGCAGACGTGCAGCCCCCATCTGACAGCGGTACGTCTGTGCTATCCCTTGGAGGTAATTTTACCATTAGAAAAAACTTTTTTCTGTTATATGATTATCCAGGGTACACAGGTGCTATTATTATCATTAGGTGTAGATGAGGGTCTTGTCTGTGAAAGAATTTTTTCCTTAATTGTCTATGTCATTATGACATGCTATTGATTAGATATTCATAGCAGACATATTATTCCCTTTATATTGTACTGTCTGTTGCCTGGACATGCATGTCGATTTATGATCATGGCGGTGAGCCTCTAGCCCACCCCCTTCTTTCCCCATATCTTGGTATATGTTTTTAATCGTTTTCTAATAAAATAAATTATTTTGTTATACATCATTATTGCCTATGTATCATCTTTTGTTGAGCTTCATCTGTAATTTGATGATAGGCGTATTTAATCCATATGCACATGACCCATGAGAGTTATTGGTAAATATCATGTGTACTTGTCTGATTTGTTGGTTATGTAAAAAGGGTCATATAACTTCACTACATAACCAACAAATCAGACAACTAGAATCTCAATTTGCAGACACTGTGTTTCGGGGTACTGCCCCTCATCACTGCAAAGTGTGAGATGGCTCCAGAGTCCTAGTTCTCTTCCTCTCACACTTTGCACTGATGAGGGGCAGTACCCCAAAACACAGTGTCTGCAAATAGAGATTTTGGTTTAGCTTTTATCCTAAATCATGTGAAAAGGCTCGTTAAAGGGTCGACAGTGACTTTTAGGATTGCTACTTCCAATAGGTCGCACAACAGTTCTAGAACTATTCCTCTATGAAGAGACAATTTGCATATTTCCCACAGGAGCATTGCGGCTTTAAATCTACTCATCTCAGCATGCTTAGCATGTCAATATCCACAAGGAGAAGCAATACTTCTTGGATAGCAAACATGAACTTCAACTTTCCATATGTGGAAATATCTAGTCCATCCACTGCACTCTAACTGTATAAAAAAAAAATTGTGATGTAAAAAATAAATAATGTGCCCAAAACGTGGCAAACACAGTTGTGCACATACCCTAAATGGCAACTCCGGTGCTTGGCTATCTCCAAAATCCAACAGAAATTAATGTTTAACATGTCATTCCTGCATAATCCACTTCAGAGTGGTGACTACACATAAATACATGGCCGCTTTTCCTGTGATCATGGTGTTCCCAATGGTTGGACAACTAATAATCTCATAATTATCCAGTCTTCGCCAGATATGGGATCTCTATGTATAAGTGAAATGCCTATGGTAATAAAGGCACTTTCACATACAGGAGGGTGCCTGAGCAATAGGTTCTATTTTGCTATTGTCATGTAAAGTAGTATTACACATGTTTGTCTCTGTGTGTACAAGCTTCTATGTGATTTACATTAGACTCACTGGTTACTGCTTAGGGTACCGTTACACCTAGCGATGCACCAGCGATCCTGACCAGCGATATGACGCGGTCAGGATCGCTGGTGCATCGCTAGGTGGTCGCTAGTGAGCTGCCACACAGGCAGATCTCACCAGCGACATCACAGGGGTCGGGGATCGCTACTTACCTGTCAGACGCGGCGATCCTGCATCCTCCCGCCCGGCTCCACGCGTCGCTCGTCGACACCACAGGAAGCCCAGCAGGAAGTGGCCGACGAGGAATGGTCCAGGAGCTTCTCGCGCGATCAGCGATAACCAGCGGGGGAGCCGGTCGGAGGTAAGTATCACATGTAGCGATATCACTAGCAATATCGCTGCAACGTCACAAAATCAGTGACTTTACAGCGATATTGCTAGCGATATCGTAGTGTGTAACGGGGGCTTTACTGCTCACTCACTGCTTACATTACTCAACAAGTAATTTTTGACTGCATGGTGTAACATTGATAAATTATACTGAAGGCCTGTCATTTTTTAAATGATTGCATAATTATTTTGTACATATCTATAACTGAAATTCATTCCTTTCTTTATTTTTAGAGAGCGCAATGTTTTAATTCATATTTGAAAAATTCTTGGATTTGTCTATGGAAAGAAACATTTATTTTAAAAATAATTCTTTTCATACTTTGTATTAATACAAAACCATCCTAACAAAGTTAAACATAACTTTAAGAAAGCAAAATTAATATGAAGAAACCTATGTCAGTATAATAAATTTGAAAAATCACATATTGCACATTTTTCCTTCGCATATAACACTACAGTATATATCTAAATGTTACTATACATTAGTATTTCATTTTTTTAGAAGATGGTTGAAAGTGCCATTTTGGATATATCAAACCCCATCCACATGTAAGTTCTACTGTGAATATATAGAGAAATTGTTAACTTGTTATTCTACAGGGGTGCCCTCGGTATCTAAAAGAAATTTTTGACTTTCTTTTCAGACATTGTTTGCGGTTCAGCTTTATGCAGCTGATACAAAATGAACTAAAATTGGAGAGTATAGAGTGGAACAACCACAACATCCGGAAACAAAGAGGTGTTGCTGGACCATTTGGGAAACCAGAAATGTTATATTATTCTCCGCCAGAAGGTAAACTTTGACCGTTAAATTATACACTTGTGTATTACCAAAATATTTGTAAAAGGTAAATTATTGGTATATTGCAAAGGAGCATCACATACAAGATTGAAATAGAAAAAACTCCTCTGGCTACTAGTCTGCACTTACATTAATACTTATGTTAGGATAGACATGCACGTATCATAGACATGTTTGAATTTCCGACTTAAAACAACCTGACAGCAGCCCTGGTTGGTAAGTATATGAACTAATATATCAGTGTAAAACTATTTCCAGACTTTTAGTCTGATCCCCCCATTATTAAATTAAGGTTATGCATCTTTCTTCTTGCGTGGAAGTATTTTAGTAACAAAATATCACCCTTAACATAATTTCTACTTTAAATACAGTCATATGTTAAAGTTTGGGCACCCCTATTAATGTTAACCTTTATTCTTTATAACAATTTTAGTTTTTGCAACAGCTATTTCAGTTTCATATATCTAATAACTGATGGACTCAGTTATATTTCTGGATTCAAATGAGATTTATTGTACTAACAGAAAATGTGCAATCTGCATTTAAACTAAATTTGACCGGTGCAAAGGTATAGGCACCTTCAACATAAAAGTGACATTAATATTTTGTAGATCCTCCTTTTGCAAAAATAACAGCCTCTAGTTGCTTCCTGTAGCTATTAATGAGTTCCTGGATCCTGGATGAAGGTATTTGTGACCATTCCTGTTTACAAAACAATTCCAGTTCAGTTAAGTTTGATGGTCGCCGAGCATGGACAGCCCGCTTCAAATCATCCCACAGATGTTCAATGATATTCAGGTCTGGGGACTGGGATGGCCATTCCACAACATTGTAATTGTTCCTCTGCATTAATGCCTGAGTAGATTTGGAGCGGTGTTTTGGATCATTGTCTTGCTGAAATATCCATCCCCTGCGTAACTTCAACTTTGTCACTGATTCTTGCACATTATTGTCAAGAATCTGCTGATACTGAGTTGAATCCATGCGACACTCAATTTAACAAGATTCCTGGTGCCGGCATTGGCCACACAGCCCCAAAGCATGATGGAACCTCCACCAAATTTTACTGTGGGTAGCATGTGTTTTTCTTGGAATGCTGTGTTTTTAGCCTCCATGTATCATGTCGGACGCTGTTCACACCACAGTGTCCGGCAGGCAGAGGTAGTTCCACCTCCAGCCACTATAGCCTCAGTGGCGCCGGCCTGATCTTCAGGCTCTCGGGGGTTAATCCTGCTGGAGACCAGGTTGGATGGTTAGTCACGCCCACGGTCTTTAAATAGTCATGCTGGCCTATGGGCGTCGCCGATTATAGCTTGTGTTTCATACCAAGTGGTTCCGGTCTGGAGTGGAGGTGTTGCAGAGAGAGAGATTCGTATCTGGTGTCGTATGATCCGTTGTTATCCTTTCTCCTTCCCATATTTGTGTTTAGTTGTGCCCTGTTCACATTACTGTATATTCCTGTGTGTGTGCGGTGCAGTGCAGTTTAAGTTCTCCCTGTCTGTCTTTATTTGTGTGGGGGCTTTGGTGGTGTGTCTCCTCACTGGGTGGAGGGTGGAGGGTTAAGTGCAGGGCTGAGCAGGAGACAAGGAAAGGTTGGAGGCTCAGGCATTTGCACCATCAGCAAAAACCCTGGGTTGAGGGTCAGACAGGGTTTCCCCTAGTTATAGGGACATCACAGGGCCCCCGGGAATTACAGCCTTAGTGGGACTAAGCCCCACGTGACATTATAATCGGCCCACATTTTTTCAGGAGTCCATGGATCCATTAGATTCCATAACCCGCCAGTTGGCGGCGCTGTCCTTACAGGTCTCCGAGTTGAAAGGGGCAGTTCAGCAGCAGGGCCTGGTAGTAGCGAAGGTGCAAACGGCATCTGCAGGTATCGGTGCAGAGCCGAAGTTTCCGCTGCCAGAACGTTTTTCAGGGGATCGCAGCAAATTTGTCGTATTTCGGGAGGCCTGCAAATTATACTTCCGCATGCGGCCAGTCTCCTCAGGTAATGAGGCCCAGCGGGTAGGGCTGGTGTTGTCATTACTGAGTGGTGACCCCCAAGCATGGGCATTTTCCTTACCAGCTGACTCTGCTACATTTCTTTCTGTTGATAATGTTTTTTCTGCCCTCGGACTCATTTATGATGATCCTGACCGACTGGCTCTAGCGGAATCTAAAATCCGCGCCCTCCGCCAAGGGGAGTGCTTGGCAGAGGACTATTGTTCGGAATTTCGCCGCTGGGCCGTAGACACACAGTGGAATGACCCAGCGCTGCGGAGCCAGTTTATGCATGGGGTGTCAGGGAGGGTTAAACAAGCCCTCCTGATGTATGAGTCTCCGGCATCGTTGGAGTCTGCCATGAGTTTGGTGATACGTATTGATCGCCGTTTTCGTCAGGGGGCACAGGAGACGCTACCTCTGGGGGAAAGCAGAGGTGCAAGTGTGGTCATAGAATCATAGAATCATAGAATCGTAGAGTTGGAAGGGACCTCCTGGGCCATCTGGTCCAACCCCCTGCTCAAAGCAGGATTCGCTAAATCATCCCAGTCAGATGTCTGTCCAGCCTCTGTTTGAAGACTTCCATTGAAGGAGAACTCACCACTTCTCGTGGCAGCCTGTTCCACTCATTGATCACTCTAACTGTCAAAAAGTTTTTTCTAATATCTAATCTGTGTCTCCTCCCATTCAGTTTCATCCCATTGCTTCTAGTCTTTCCTTGTGCAAATGAGAATAAAGTTGATCCTTCTACAATGTGACAGCCCTTTAGATATTTGTAGACAGCTATTAAGTCTCCTCTCAGTCTTCTCTTTTGCAAACTAAACATTCCCAAATCCTGCAACCTTTCCTCATAAGACAGGGTTTGCAGTCCGGTCACCATTCTGGTCGCTCTTTTCTGAACTTGCTCCAGTTTGTTGATGTCTTTTTTAAAATGTGGTGCCCAAAACTGGTCACAATATTCCAGATGAGGTCTGACCAAAGAGGAGTAGAGGGAAATAATGACTTCACGTGATCTAGACTGTATGCTTCTGTTAATACATCCTAGAACTGCATTTGCCTTTTTTGCTGCTGCATCACACTGTTGACTCATATTCAGGCTGTGATCTATTAGTATACCCAAGTCTTTTTCACATGTGCTGTTGCTTAGCCCTATTCCTCCCATTCTATATATGCTTTTTTCATTTTTATTGCCCAGATGTAGTACTTTGCATTTCTCCCTGTTAAAAACCATTCTGTTAGTTGCTGCCCACTTCTCCAGTTTATTTAAATCGTTTTGAATCCTCTCTCTCTCTTCTCTAGTATTAGCTATCCCTCCTAGCTTTGTGTCATCAGCAAATTTAATCAGTTTACCCTCAATTCCTTCATATAAATCGTTGATAAAGATGTTGAACAATACAGGGCCCAGGACAGAGCCCTGTGGTACCCCACTTGAGACATTCTTCCAACTGGATGTGCAGCCATTTACGACCACTCTTTGGGTCCGATCACTAAGCCAGTTATGAATCCACCTAACAGTTGCCTTGTCCATTCCATACTTAGTCATTTTTTCAATAAGGATTGTATGAGAGACTTTGTCAAATGCTTTGCTGAAGTCAAGATATACTATATCTACAGCATTTCCTTGATCCACCCAATCAGTGATACCGTCATAGATGAAGTAGATGAGTCCCCTGAACTTATGCAGATTGCTGGCGTGGCACAGGTTAAGCGTCGCGCTCCGGGATTCCGGAAGCCCGGAGCATGTTTCTACTGTGGTAAAAGAGGTCATTATATTAACGTTTGCCCGGTACTACCTAAGAGGGTCACATCGGCGGAAAACTGTTAAGCTCAGAGGGTATGGAGGAGACCCAACTGAGCGTATGCATATCCTCCATGATGGTATCTCAATGTATGCTCCCTGCCAAGGTTATTATCGCGGGCAGAGAGCTACCAATATCATTGTTTCTGGATAGCGGTTCCACCACCAATCTCATAGATGAGGAGTTTGCACACACTGCCGGGTTTAAGATTGAAAAATTTCCTCACCCCATACAGGTGGTGACCATTAATGCTGTTCCCCTCCCTCAAGGGGAGATTACGGAGGTTGTGGCAGAGGTGAAACTCCACATTGGGGTCCTACATTCTGAGTCGGTTACATGTAGGGTCCTCCGTAATCTCCCAGCACAAATGGTCCTGGGTTTTCCATGGTTGTCCAGACACAACCCAGTAATTGATTGGAAAACTCAGGACATAGTACAATGGAGTGGTTTTTGCCAAGACAATTGCTTGGCCACATGTGTGTCCGCCGTGACGCCCAGCCTGCCGGAGGCTTTGCAGGATTTCGCAGATGTTTTCTCTGAGAAGGGTTGCTCAGAACTGCCTCCACATAGAGCCTATGACTGTGCGATCAGGTTAAAACCCAGGGCCAAATTACCTAAGGCCAGGATGTTTAATATTTCTGGTCCTGAGAGACAAGCTCTGAAAGACTACATCGTGGAGAGTCTGAGCAAAGGACACATCCGGCCTTCGTCCTCGCCTGTAGCCGCGGGGTTTTTCTTCATTAAGAAGAAAGATGGGGGTTACGCCCGTGTCTGGATTTCCGAGAGTTAAACCAGATTACTATCCGTGATCCTTACCCTATGCCGTTAATCCCGGATTTGTTAAACCAGGTAGCGGGGGCGAAATGGTTTTCCAAGCTGGACCTCAGTGGGGCGTATAACCTCATAAGGGTCCGTCAGGGGGATGAGTGGAAGACGGCGTTTAACACTCCTGAGGGTCATTTTGAGAGTCTGGTTATGCCGTTTGGGTTGACCACCGCGCCTGCCGTTTTCCAACATTTTATTAATGATGTATTTGCTCATGTCCTGGGGAGATTTGTGATTGTATACCTGGATGATATCCTCATTTATTCTAGCGATCGGGACACTCATTTGGAGCATGTCAGGCTGTTACTGTTGCTCCGGGAGAACCAGCTCTATGCTAAGCTGGAAAAATGTTTATTTTTTGTCCAGGAGTTGCCCTTTTTGGGATATATTGTGTCCGCAGCCGGGTTTAAAATGGACACCGCTAAGGTGCAAGCGGTGCTGCAGTGGGAGAGGCCGGAGAGTCTGAAAGCACTCCAGCGGTTCCTTGGGTTTGCGAATTATTATAGGAAGTTTATAAAACACTTTTCGACTATCGCCAAACCGCTCACGGACATGACAAAAAAGGGTGCCGATCTGGCAAACTGGTCTGAGGTGGCTATACGTGCCTTTGAGCGTCTGAAGAATAGTTTTGCTTCAGCCCCCATTCTGGTGCAACCAGATGTGTCTAAACCTTTTGTGGTGGAGGTTGATGCGTCGGAGGTGGGAGTGGGGGCAGTAGCTCGCTGGGCATTGTTTTTTACTCGTTTCAATTTTCTGGTGACTTACCGTCCCGGGGCTAAAAACACCAAGGCGGATGCTTTGTCTAGGTGTTTTCCGGGGGGCGAACCTCGGGAAGAGCCGGTACCCATCTTCCAGAAAGGGGTAGTGGTCTCGGCTCTCACGACGGAGGTAGAAGCGGAGATTGCCGAGGCCCAAGAGGAGGTACCACCAGGACTTCCCGCCAACAAATCATTTGTACCCCTGCATCTTCGGCTTAAGGTGTTGAAGGAACACCACGACTCGGTACTGGCTGGTCATCCAGGAGTGAGGGGCACCTTAGAGCTGGTATCGCGTCATTTCTGGTGGCCCAAAATCCGGCAGGACGTGGTCTCATACGTGGCAGCTTGCATCACGTGCGCTAGGGCTAAGTCACCCCGTACCCATCCTGCTGGCACGCTACAGCCTCTGGGGGTACCCAATAGGCCATGGACAGAAATCTCCATGGATTTCATCACTGACTTGCCAGCCTCGGCGGGTAACACGGTCATCCTGGTGGTGGTTGACCATTTTTCAAAGATGGCGCATTTTGTGGCGTTGTCTTCTTTGCCCAATGCTAAGACGTTGGCTCAGGTATTTGTGAAGGAGGTGGTCAGACTCCACGGAGTACCGTCTGACATAGTATCTGATAGGGGTACGCAATTTGTGGTGAGGTTTTGGAAAGCTTTTTGCTCACGTTTGGGGATCAAGTTGTCACATTCATCGGCGTTTCATCCCCAGTCTAATGGACAAACTGAGCGCATGAACCAAAATTTAGAACAATATTTACGATGCTTTGTGTCCGACAACCAGGAGGAGTGGTCTACTTTCCTTCCTCTGGCCGAATTCGCGTTAAATAATCACCGCCAAGAGTCATCGGGAGAGTCTCCATTCTTTTGTGTGTACGGTCAACATCCTCAGTTTTGTACCTTACGTCAGGGTGACTCGGGGGGTGTCCCGGAGGAGGATCAGCTAGGAGCCCAATTGTCATCAGTCTGGAGGCGGGTGAAACAGCGTTTGTTGAGCATGAGTGCCAGGTACAAACGGGTGGCTGACAGTAGACGTGTGCCAGGTCCGGACCTGTGTGTGGGTGAATGGGTGTGGTTAGCTACGAAGAACATAAGACTCAAAATTCCATCTTTAAAACTGGGTCCAAGGTTTATTGGGCCTTTTAGGATTTCTGCCATCATTAACCCAGTGGCGTATCGGTTGGAACTTCCTGCGGTGTACAAGATACACAACGTGTTTCACAGAGCTTTATTGAAAAAGGTGGTAGGCTCTGTGGACGTGACGCCGATGCCACCTCCAGTCACGGTGGATGGCGATTTAGAATTTGAGGTTGCCAAGGTAGTGGACTATCGAGTAGTACGCCGAACTCTTCAGTATTTGGTGCACTGGCGGGGGTATGGTCCGGAGGAGAGGTCTTGGGTTCCAGCCTCAGACATACATGCGGATCGGCTGGTCAGTTCTTTTCACCGTCGTCATCCGGACAAGCCGGGTCCTATGAGTCTTGAGGGTCTGGAGGTCCCTCGTAGAAGACGGGGTAATGTCATGTCGGACGCTGTTCACACCACAGCGTCCGGCAGGCAGAGGTAGTTCCACCTCCAGCCACTATAGCCTCAGTGGCGCCAGCCTGATCTTCAGGCTCTCGGGGGTTAATCCTGCTGGAGACCAGGTTGGATGGTTAGTCACGCCCACGGTCTTTAAATAGTCATGCTGGCCTATGGGCGTCGCCGATTATAGCTTGTGTTTCATACCAAGTGGTTCCGGTCTGGAGTGGAGGTGTTGCAGAGAGAGAGATTCGTATCTGGTGTCGTATGATCCGTTGTTATCCTTTCTCCTTCCCATATTTGTGTTTAGTTGTGCCCTGTTCACATTACTGTATATTCCTGTGTGTGTGCGGCGCAGTGCAGTTTAAGTTCTCCCTGTCTGTCTTTATTTGTGTGGGGGCTTTGGTGGTGTGTCTCCTCACTGGGTGGAGGGTGGAGGGTTAAGTGCAGGGCTGAGCAGGAGACAAGGAAAGGTTGGAGGCTCAGGCATTTGCACCATCAGCAAAAACCCTGGGTTGAGGGTCAGACAGGGTTTCCCCTAGTTATAGGGACATCACAGGGCCCCCGGGTATTACAGCCTTAGTGGGACTAAGCCCCACGTGACACCATGCATAACGCCTTTTTGTATGACCAAACAACTCAATCTTTGGTTCATCAGTCCACAGGACCTTCTTCCAAAATGAAACTGGCTTGTCCAAATGTGCTTTTGCATACCTCAGGCGACTCTCTTTGTGGCGTGCTTGCAGAAACGGCTTCTTTCGCATCACTCTCCCATACAGCTTCTCCTTGTGCAAAGTGCGCCGTATTGTTGACCGATGCACAGTGACACCATCTGCAGCAAGATGATGCTGCAGGTCTTTGGAGGTGGTCTGTGGATTGTCCTTGACTGTTATCACCATTCTTCTTCTCTGCCTTTCTGATATTTTTCTTGGCCTGCCACTTCTGGGCTTAACAAGAACTGTACCTGTGTTCTTCCATTTCCTTACTATGTTCCTCACAGTGGAAACTGACAGGTTAAATCACTGACACAACTTTTTGTATCCTTCCCCTGAAAAGCTATGTTGAACAATCTTTGTTTTCAGATCATTTGAGAGTTGTTTTGAGGAGCCCATGATGCCACTCTTCATAGGAGAATCAAATAAGAGAACTACTTGCAAGTGGCCACCTTTTCTCATGATTTGATACACCTGGCTATGAAGTTCAAAGCTCAATGAGGTTACAAAACCAATTTAGTGCTTCAGGAAGTCAGTAAAAAGTAGTTAGGAGTGTTCAAGTCAAGAAAATGATAATGGTGCCCATACTTTTGCACCGGTCAAATTTTGTTTAAATGCAGATTGCACATTTTCTGTTAGTATAATAAACTTCATTTGAATCCAGAAATATAACTGAGTCCATCAGTTATTAGATATATGAAACTGAAATAGCTGTTGTTGCAAAAAACAAAATTGTTATAAAGAAAAAAGGTTAACATTAATAGGGGTGCCCAAACTTTAACATATGACTGTATCTGTAAAGCTTTCAAGTCTTTATCTACTTTCCTTCTTTCGTCATGTAACATATTTAACTGTTTCAGTTAGGTCACCCATTCCCTTCAAGATTCTGTTCTTTAAAGGGAATCTGTCAAGTCAAGAATCCACATGTATCTGTTATAATTTTCCTATTCCTCTGGTGATGTGCTTTCTGTTAATGTATTCCTTTTATTTATACTCACCCCCTATCCTATGTAAACTGAAACCACACAAGGAGAGTTCAGTGGAAATCAATAACATCAGTCTCCATTTTTTTTCTTGTCTTAACTTCTGGGATCTTCTTACTGTTATCTGAGATGTTAAGTTTGCAATCTTCAAGTCCTGCACTGTGTTCCTCTGAGGCAGAGGGAGAGCTGTAGGTAGTCAACAGCTTTTCAGAGTGACTGACATCAGCACAGAGGGGAGGGAGGGAATGCCAGCCAAGGTAGGGGTGAAGATTTAATTACTATTTACATATTGTTGAGTAGTTCTCACATGCAAGTACTGGGGAACACTAGTGCAGCCAGTTGCATGCCTGGTCTGAAGATACATGTCAAATGTAGTGTGCTTTGTGATTATGTGAATTATTTTGGACACATTGAATTGCACTTTCTATTCTTCGGACAATTTATCCAGTCAAGTGAAATATATTTCCATGTTATTAATGCAGGCAGTAATATGTACCCTTTTACACAAATTTGTGTCATAGATGCTCATGAGGAGAACATAATTTTACCTCTATATAAGTCACTAGTGCGACCACACTTAGAATACTGTGCACAGTTCTGGTCTCCGGTGTATAAGAAAGACATAGCTGAACTGGAGCGGGTGCAGAGAAGAGCGACCAAGGTTATTAGGGAACTAGGGGGTCTGCAATACCAAGACAGGTTATTACATTTGGGGTTATTTAGTTTGGAGAATCGAAGGCTTAGGGGTGATCTTATTACAATGTATAAATATATGCGGGGACAATACCAAGAGCTTTCTAATGATCTTTTTACTCTTAGACCTGTGACGGGGACAAGGGGGCATCCCCTACGTCTGGAGGAAAGAAGGTTTAAGCATACTCACAGACGCGGATTCTTTACTGTAAGAGCAGTGAGACTATGGAACTCTCTGCCATATGATGTTGTAATGAGTGATTCCCTACTAAAATTTAAGAATGGACTGGATGCCTTTCTTGAAAAGTATAATATTACAGGGTATATACACTAGTTTCCTTAATATTGCGTTGATCCAGGGAGCAAGTCTGATTGCCGTATGTGGAGTCAGGAAGGAATTTTTTTCCCCAATGTGAAGCTTACTTGTTGCCACATGGGTTTTTTTTGCCTTCCTCTGGATCAACATGTTAGGGCAAGTTAGGATAGGATATGGGTTGAACTAGATGGACTTAAAGTCTCCCTTCAACCTTAATAACTATGTAACTATCAGCAAACTGGTAAAAATGTCTTCTAAACCTTCTCTTATGTCACTTACAAAAGCATAAAAATGACTAGGATCAAGTATAGACACTTGAGGTCCACCACTTAGAACTTGACTCTCCTCAGAATGGACAACATTGACAACAAAAAATTTCTTATTTATTTATCAGCCAAGTGTTAATCTATTTAATTATCCCTTGATTAAGATTAATCTTCAAGAATTTATCAGCTGTTTAAGTGGTAATGCACGGAAGGGGACTTGTCTTTCCTGATAGCTGTGCCTAGACTCTCACAGCCAAGAACTGTCGCCACGCCGTCTCTGGCTGTTTAAACACCTTATTGATGCGATCTGTATCAATTGCGGTATTTATTCAATTTTGAATCTGTCCTACGATCGGTGGCCCCGTCGATTGTGAAGGCCAGATCATCACCATAGTGACCCAAGGTCATCATGATCACTATCTGGCAGCATTATCCTTGAAGCTTCTGAAAGTGCAGCTTTAATAGCAGCACTGTTTTGCAATGATCGTGAATTGTAATACAGTCAAGCTGCGATCAAAGCAGTGAAATGTAATTTCCCATATAGGGTCTAAGTGAAAAATTTTAAAAAAAGGAAACAATTAACCAAAAAAATGGATGATAAAGAAAAAAATATATTCCAATACATAGTTATATTTATGTAAAAATAAAATAATGTAAAAAACCTCAGCTTCCATATCACCGTGTACATAACAACTATCTCCATAAAACTGTCTCACTAGTTAACATCTTCATTGAATGCATTAAAAAAATAAATAAAACCATAGTATAAACTATGCTTTTTTTTTACATACAGCTGTCCAAAAAAGTGGACTGAAACGCAATAAAAATTAATATATTAATAAAAATGGTAACAACGGACAATTTACTCTAATTAGGCAGAGGGGGTCACTTTGATCTCCCATCAGACCTGTGATGTGGCAATGTTTTTTGAAAACAAATTTTTAGGCATGCTCAAAAGTGCTGTCAACCAGTTTTATTCACCTTTGAAAAGAATGACAGCATTGAAGTGAGGGCAAACAGAGTCCAGAGTAACTCTGCTGGCTCATTAGTGAACATATACTTCGGGGGATTCACCTCAATCATGCATTTCGTAGATATAGATTGAAACCCGAATGTAAGTGCCTCGCATATAGCACTGGATAATTGTGAACTGATACAAAATGATCTGTTCCCCAATTGCATGTAGGAGTACGTCCTTGGCTGTTTCCCTCCATTAGATGTGGGCTCACTCACTGAGCTCGTATCATCCCCCATGCATGGCAGCTGATCTCATAAAACGTCATGTACAGGCATTTCTTTGTTAACTTCTTAGATTGCGCTATTAAACACTGACAGTATGATCTAAGATGCACCAACAGGGAATGCTCAGTTCCCTCCACCATCCCTGACCCAAGGATGCAATCAGAAGTTGCCGCTACATTGCCATTACATTGCGGGATCAGATGAGTAATTCTGACGCTGTCCTGACTTAGCTCCTGTGGGTGGCCGGTGATCGCCGTAATCCACAGAAAGTGATAATTTCTGCAGCACAGAGGTATAGTTTTTTAGTTGTGTACAAGCATGACAGCCTATGGATTTCAGCCTCATTGTAATCCCTGGATATGAACAGTGTATGATCTGATTGCAAAATTAATCAAGCCCCCATAGGAGCCAATATGCAAAATCACAATATATTCCTAAGTGCCTTGTATTATCTTTTTGTACATGATGAATGCTATTTGTTGAAGTGACACATCTGTATTAAAGGGTACACTTGTCCAAAAGTTTGACTGTACCTATCTTTTAATTTATAATTTGCCAAAAATCTGACATTAAAGAAAAAATAGTATTATATTATGAAATTATGTTATTTAATCTTCAAGTTGAATTTGTATTAAACATATACAATGTTAAACTAGCAGGTTCCCATCGTCCGATTTCATAAAGGAAAAAAAAGTATGAAACTTACATACACAGAGAAATAAAGATAAAAACTAATAGAAAATTTTGGTGTGGGTGCTAAAAAATTACAGTGTAATTCTACGCATTTTCGGAGTAAATGTATTAATTTCAATCAATCTGATAGTTCGCTAGTTAATATATTGAACTCTATCTTTTCTTAGGTTCAAACAATCAATTACAATGTGTTGACCAGGACCATCTGGAATATGCCACAAACTATTGTTGTCATGCAGATGAGCCTTTTCAAGTTGGAAATAAATCTTTTAGATACCTGTGCAGTAGAGCGATGACTATTTTAAAAATTTTGCAAAACGAAAATGAATCCCCTTACATTGGTGGAACAATTCCATACAAATGACATTAGTATCATCAAATTTGTAAAATATTCAAAAACGTTCCCCCTCTTTTTCATTTAAAAATTTTCAAAAAAAAGATTTTTTGTGTTTTAATTTAAATCTATAAAGAAAATATTTTTCTAAGTTGTAACAAAAAGTGGTATTTTATTCACATCTAGAACATTCTGGAATATTTTAAAATATTTTGTAATTTAGTATTATCTTTTCATTTTCAGTGCAAAGCTTCAAGTTTTACGATCAAGAAGTGCAGGACAGGTCATTCAGAAAATGTCTTCTGGAAATTCCAGCAACAGTGTAAAGGCAAACAGGTCTATCTGGACGAGGAATCTGCCCTCCTATTCTCAACATAAAAGGGATCCAAGTATTCCATATGTTGAAAAGCTCTCCAATCTCACGCGGATGCCAACGAACTGCCAAATTCTTGGAAACTTCAGTTTTCTGTTCAACAGCGAGAAACAGCGAAGGCAGAAGAAGGCAATTAAGTGAAGGCGCACTGGTTGGTCGAGGAGTTATTAATTGACATTCCCAGATCTAACCAAAATTCTGAACGTGCTGTAAAACTGATGGAGGAACTACATGCGAAATCGAAACAAATTAAATTTTTGAATCTAAAATTCATAGGAAAAAATAATTTTTAAACACTTCTTTTGTACATATTGTACTTATAATTAACTGTTTTATACCGTATTTGTTAAAAAACGAATAATAAAAGTTGCTTAGTTATTACTATTATCGTTTCAATAATGCAAAATTGCATGTCCTTTTTTGGGGGGAAAAACAATTTTTGCCTTATTTCATTTGAATGAAAGGGGGAACTTTTTTTAAAAAACAAAAAAAAGCAATACTTATTCTTAAATAACCCATAAAAGTTCCTCCATTGCACATGGTTTCATAAAAGAAAAATTTTTGTCATTACACTACTGTGCAGCACACAACTTCATAGAACAACATTTGAGGATCGATCGACAATTCAAAATGCCACAACTAGCTATATACATCTAGCATCCTATTTTATGAACAAACTCAAGATAATGAAAGCAGAAATTCCTAAGAACTTTAGTGAAGCCAATTCTATGTATACATTTATTGAACAGAATGTGAAAGTGTAATGTTCTATCGTAACATTTTGTTTTTTGTAAACAGTCGGATAGCTACACAGTACTTTGTATATCATAATAATATAAATAAGTAATAAAAACATAAATATGTATTTTTACTCATCTGGTTTGGCCGCTATAAGATGCGGCCACCGCCTATCAGGGCTTATCTACAGCATTCTTTAATGCTGTAGATAAGCCCCTGATCCGACCTTCAAGATAAGAAAAATAAGATTTATTATACTCACCTGTGAGGCGGTCCGTCCAATGGGTGTCGCAGGTCCTGGACCAGCACCTCCCAACTTCTTACGATGCCGCCCTCCTGCTTGCTTCATCGCTCCCTGGCATCGCGCTTGTGCACAGATGTACTTATCTGCCCCGTTGACGGAAGAGCAAATTCCGACTGTGCGCAGGCGCTGGGCCTCTCTGACCTTTCCCGGTGACTGTGCAATACAGTACTCTACTCTGCCCTCAACAGGGCAGATAAGTAGGCCCCGGAGCGATGAAGCAAGAAGGAAGGTGGCGTCGCAAGAAGATGGGAGGTGCCAGACCAGGACCTGTGACACCCCTTGGACTTGCCCGCCCCCCTGGGTGCATATAATACAAGTTATTTTAACCCCTTCCTGACATCAGACGTACTATCCCGTCCATGGGACCCGGGCCCCTATGCCCATGGACGGGAGAGTACGTCTACCGCGATCAGTGGCGCCCACGTGGTGAACGCCGCTGATCGCGGCCGGGTGTCAGCTGATTATCACAGCTGACACCCGGCACTATGTGTCAGGGGTGGTCACGGACTGCCCCCGACACGTTAACCCCTTGCACACCACGATCAAACATGATCGCGGTGTACCGGGGGTTAAAGGGAAGCATCGGCAGGGAGGGGGCTTCCTCCGTGCTTCCCTGAGCCCCCCACGGCAGCGCAATGTGCAGCGCTGCTGCGGGGGTCTCTTTCCCTACAGGCCCCCGAATCCAAGATGGCGACGGGGGCCTTCGGGGGCCTGTAGGGACCTGACTTCCTCACTGCCTGCAAAGCGCAGGCATGAGGAAGTCTGCAGAACTGCCTGTGACAGATTGTTGATCTGTCACAGTGATCTGTGATGTGACAGATCAGCGATCTGTCACAGGACAGTGATGTCCCACCTGGGACTATGTAATAAAGTTAAAAAAAAGTGTTAAAATAATTTTAAAAAATCGCCAAATAAATTAGAAAACAAAAAAATATTCCCCCAATAAATCCATTTTTTTTAAATAAAAAAAAAAACAATAAAAGTACACATATTAGGTATCGCCGCGTCCGTAACGACCTGCCCTATAAAACTATCCCATTAGTTAACCCCTTTAGTGAACCCCTTCAAAAATAAAAATAAAAAACGAAGCAAAAAATAATGATTTATTATCATACCGCCAAACAAAAAGTGCAATCAAAAAGACGCATATAAATATCCATGGTACCGCTGAAAACGTCATCTTGTCCTGCAAGAAACGAGCCACCATACAGCATCGTCAGCGAAAAAATAAAAAAGTTATAGCTTGCAGAATAAAGCGATACAAAAATAATTATTTTTTATATAAAATAGTTTTCATTGCATAAAAATGACAAAACATAAAAAAACGACCTAAATGAGGTATCGCTGTAACCGTACTGACCCGAAGAATAAAACCGCTTTATCAATTTTACCGCACGCGGAACGGTGTAAACGCACCCCCCAAAAGATATTCATGAAACGCTGGTTTTTGTTCATTCTGCGTCACAAAAATCGGAATGAAAAGCGATCAAAAAATGTCACGTGCCTGAAAATGGTACCAATAAAAACGTCAACTCGTCCCGCAAAAAATAAGACCTCATATGACTCAGTGAGTCAAAATACGGAAAAATTATAGCTCTCAATATGTGGTGATGCAAAAACTATTTTTACAATAAAAAGCGTCTTTTAGCGTGCGACAGCCGCCAAAAATAAATACCGCCATAAATAGTAAATCAAACCCCCCGTTATCACCCCTTTAGTAAGAGAAAAATAATAAAATTAAAAGAAAATGTATTTATTTCCATTTTCCCATTAGGGTTAGGGCTAGGGCTAGGGTTAGGGCCAGGGTTAGAGTTAGGGCTAGGGTTAGGGCTAGGGTTAGGGTTAGGGCTAGGGTTAGGGTTAGGGCTGAGATTAGGGTTAGGGGTGTGTTGGCATTAGAGTTGGAGTTAGAATTGGGGGTTTCCACTGTTTGGGCACATCAGGTGCTCTCCAAATGCAACATGGCGTCTGATCTCAATTCCAGCCAATTCAGAGTTGAAAAAGTCAAATGGTGCTCCTTCCCTTCCAAGCTCTGCCATGCGCCCAAACAGTGTTTTACCCCCACATGTAGGGTATCAGCCTACTCAGGACAAATTGCAAAACAACTTTTGGGGGTCTAATTTCTCCTGTTACCATTAGGAAAATAAAAAATTGGGGGCAAAAATATCATTTTTGTGGAAAAAAATGATTTTTTTTATTTTCACGCCCGGGCGTTATAAACTTCTCTGAAGCCCTTGGGGGTTCAAAGTGCTAACCACACATCGAAATAAGTTCCTTAGGGGGTCTAGTTTCCAAAATGGGGTCATTTGTGTGGGGTTTCCACTGTTTAGGTACATTAGGGGCTCTCCAAAGACAACATGACACCCGCAGACCATTCCATCAAAGTCTGCATTCCAAAACGTCACTACTTCCCTTCCGAGCCGCGACATGTGCCCATACAGTAGTTTCCTCCCACATATGGGGTATCAGCGTACTCAGGAGAAATTGGACAACAACTTTTGGGGTCCAATTTCTCCTGGTACCCTTGGGAAAATAAAAAAATTGGTGACTAAAAGATCATGTTTGTGGAAAAAATGCGAATTTTTTATTTTCACGCCCGGGCGTTATAAACTTCTGTGAAGCACTGGAGGGGTCAAAGTGCTCACCACACATCTAGATAAGTTCCTTGGGGGTCTAGTTTCCAAAATGGTGTCATTTGTGGGGGGTTTCCACTGTTTTGGTACATCAGGGGCTTTCCAAACGCGACATGGTGTCAGATCTCAATTCCAGCCAAAAACGTCAAATGGTGCTGCTTCCCTACCGAGCTCTGCCATGCACCCAAATAGTGGTTTACCCCCACATTTGGGGTATCAGCGTACTCAGGACAAATTGCACAATAACTTTTATGGTCCTGTTACCCTTGGAAAAATAAGAATTGAGGGTGAAAAGATCATTTTTGTGGAAAAAATATGATTTTTTAATTGTACGGCTGTATGTTATAAACTTCTATGAAGCCCTTGGGGGTTCAAAGTTCTCACCACACATCTAGATAAGTTCCTTGGGGGTCTAGTTTCCAAAATGGTGTCATTTGTGGGGGGTTTCCACTGTTTTGTTACATCAGGGGTTTTCCAATCGCTACATGGTGTCCGATCTCAATTCCAGCCAAAACCGTCAAATGGCGCTGCTTCCCTTCCGAGCTCTGCCATGCGCCCAAATAGTGGTTTACCCCCACATGTGGGGTATCAGCATACTCAGAACAAATGGCACAATAACTTTTAGGGTCCTGTTACCCTTGGGAAAATAAAAATTGGGTGTGAAAAGATCATTTTTTTGGAAAAAATATGATTTTTTAATTGTACCGCTGTACGTTATAAACTTCTGTGAAGCCCTTGTGGGTTCCAAGTTCTCACCAGATATCTAGATAAGTTCCTTGGTGGGTCTAGTTTCCAAAATGGGGTCACTTGTGGGGGGTTTCCAGCGTTTAGGTACATCAGGGGCTCTCCAAACGTGACATGGAGTCCGATCTGAATTCCAGCCAATTTTGCATTGAAAAAGTCAAACGGCGCTCCTTCCCTTCTGAGCTCTGTCATGCGCCGAAACAGTGGTTCCCCCCAACATATCAGGTATCAGCATACTCAGGACAAATTGCACAATAACTTTTGCAGTCCAATTTGTCCTGTTACCCTTGGTAAAATGAAAAAAAATGAACCTGAAGTATTTTTTTTGTGAAAAAAGTTAGATATTAATTTTTTTTTAAATATTCAAAAAATTCCTGTGACGCAGCTAAAGGGTTAATAAACTTCTTGAATGTGGTTTTGAGCACCTTAAGGGGTGCAGTTTTTAGAATGGTGTCACTTTTGGGTATTTTCTATCATATAGACCCCTTAAAGTGGCTCCAAATGTGATGTGGTCCGTAAAAATAAAATGGTGTTGCAAAAATGAGAAATCGCTGGTCAATTTTTAACCCTTATAACTTCCTAACAAAAAAAATTTTGGTTCCAAAATTGTGCTGATGTAAAGTAAACATGTGGGAAATGTTACTTATCAAGTTTTTTGTGCGCCGTATCTCTGTGATTTAAGGGCATAAAAATTCAAAGTTGGAAAATTGCGAAATTTTCAAAATTTTCGCCAAATTTCCATTTTTTTCACAAATAAACGCAAGTTGTTTGAATGAAATTTTACCACTATCATGAAGTACAATATGTCACGAGAAAACAATGTCAGAATCACCGGGATCCATAGAAGCGTTCCAGAGTTATGACCTCATAAAGGGACAGTGGTCAGAATTGTAAAAATTGGCCCGGTCATGAACGTGCAAACCACCCTTGGGGGTGAAGGGGTTAACTTATCTTTCAGTTCTTAAGGCTCTTTTACATTTACCGATGCACCAGCGATCCGACCAGCGATGCGACCTGGTCAGGATCGCTGGTGCATCGCTAAATGATCGCTAGTGAGCTTTCACACAGAAAGACCTCACAGCGATGCAGCAGTGATGCAGCGCATGATACTCACCTTTCACACACAGCGATCCTGACGTCCTCCCGCCCGCCTCCAGCGTCGCTCATCTCACACAGCAGGAAGCCCAGCAGGAAGCAGACGACGAGAAATGGAGCCGATCAGCGATGGACAGCGGGGAAGCCGGTCGGAGGTAAGTATCACACATAGCGATATCACTATAGCGTCACAAAATCAGTGACATTTTAGCGATATTGCTAGCGATATCGCTATGTGTAAAACCCCCTTTATTGAGGGCTTATCTACAACATTATAGAATGCTGTAGATAAGACTTCTAAGGCGGTGGCCGCATCTTTTACTGGCAAAAACTGCTGACAGGTTCCCTTTAAGAACAATTAAGGTGTATTGTGAGAAATGTAATAAAAATACATAGAGTAGAATTGTTATGTTGCGATAGACTTTATAAACCACGCATGGATACTAAATCTGAATGTAAACTGTTTTTACATTACCCTTTATACTTTCAAATAGGGACTAACGTGAGTAAGGTCATGCCATTTTATGGTCCTCAACATAAAGTATCTTAATACCATACTTCAAATTTGTAACAAAGTAGTCCTATAGTTACTTCTGCCGATTACATTCTCTTTTCTTTTTAGGAATGTTATAAATCATTTAAATAGCTAGATAACTCTAGAAGAAATTATGATGTTTTGGAGGGTCTCACTTATTTATGTCTTTTAGAATTCCCTATACTGAAACCTTGTAAATAACCTTGTAAATAATCCTTTTTAGATGCAATTTGGGCTGTATAAAAATAACTATGCCCATTGCAAACATGCCCTCAGGTCAACCACCAGGGTCCAATAGTTTTTCCATACAGTTATATGGTACATTCCGAGATATTTTAGTGCCTCTCCTACTAGAGGTATGCTTACAGACATCTGTGGGGCATTCTCTTCCCAAGTACTTTTATGAGGCAAATATAGCCTTCAAATAAAATGAAAGTAAACAATGGAATGTGGGTTGTATAGCCCCATTTCATTTGTCACTTTTGATGATAACATTTTCAATAACATATTAGCTACTTGGCTTAACTCAGTCATCCTAGGAATAAGACATCCAGAAAATGGATTTATGCACATGATAAGCATGTCTATTAATATTATAAGTTTTCAGTCCATTGTACAATATAGTTCTGTAATACATCTTAATAATTTCGCCGTGTCCTTCATTGAACCCGTCTAAGGCTTTTGACTGCCTGGATTTACCTTAGATATCCGCTTGTCTTCAATAGTTTTCATTTGGTCCCAGATTCCATTAATGGATTCGTATGTTGTATGTGTCCCACAGGTCTGAATTGTAATTAATAATATTGCATCTGAACCCTTTTTAGTAGAAAGATGAAGGCAACAAGTATGTCCTCTGGCCCTAGCTCTTTTTGTTCTTGCTATTGAGCCACTGGCAATAAGGATATGTTCCAGCGGAAATATTAAGGTTATTACTATAGCGGATCAGCTACATAGTGTTGGTTTTTATGCTGATGATATGGTGCTCCTAAGGTAAAAGGTGGAAGAAATGGTACCTGGTGTTATTTTAACTATACATATGTTTAGTAAATACTACGAATTATACTTAAATAGGGAAACATCAGCATTACTGCCCCTCTCCTTTCTTTGTATAGGTTCTATTAATTATTAACATTAAATTTTTAACATGGAAAGCAATGTAACAACATATTCTTTATTGATGATATGGTACTGTTTGTACTTGTTTTGCAATGTTTGTGAATAAAACAAATGAAAAAACATGCTACTTAGCTAAAAAAAACAAATAGAGTAACACCTTATTTTGCTTAATAGATGGCTTTGAATAAAACAGTTTATTAGGATAGCTAATTTAACTTGAACACTACTTGTACAACACCTTACCAAGCCCCTTTTGTGCCCTCATAACACTGAAAAAAAACAATCCTCCTCTCTGGTGCCAGCATGGTTCCAGCGATGTCTGAAGTCACATACCTAGGGCCAACTTTACAGAGTTATGACACATGAGCCCAGTGACCAATCACCACTCACCGTTTGCCTCTCCACCTTGGTAAGCTGAGCAGGAAGTGAGCCGCAGTGCCTACTTCCTGTTTAGAGTCCAAAGGTGGAGAGGCAAATGCCAGGCGGTGATTGGTTGTGTTGCATGAGTGTCATAACTATGTAAAGTTGCCCCTAGGTATGTGACTTCAGACATCGCTAGAACCATGCTTGCACCAGAGTTGAGGATAGGTTTTTGTTGGTTTTATTTTTTTTTAAGAATGCACATGGGAATTCAACGTGGTATTACAAGTCTTGGACAACCCCTTTAAATACAGCTGTATACACTCACTGGCCACTTTATTAGGTACACCATGCTAGTAACGGGTTGGACCCCCTTTTGCCTTCAGAACTGCCTCAATTCTTCGTGGCAGAGATTCAACAAGGTGCTGGAAGCATTCCTCAGAGATTTTGGACCATATTGACATGATGGCATCACACAGTTGGCGCAGATTTGTCGGCTGCACATCCCTGATGCGAATCTCCTGTTCCACCACATCCCAAAGATGCTCTATTGGATTGAGATCTGGTGACTGAGGAGGCCATTTGAGTACAGTGAACTCATTGTCATGTTCAAGAAACCAATCTGAGATGATTCGAGCTTTATGACATGGCGCATTATCCTGCTGAAAGTAGCCATCAGATGTTGGGTACATTATGGTCATAAAGGGATGGACATGGTCAGCAACAATACTCAGGTAGGCTGTGGCGTTGCAACGATGCTCAATTGGTACCAAGGGGCCCAAAGAGTGCCAAGAAAAAATTCCCCACACCATGACACCACCACCACCAGCCTGAACCGTTGATACAAGGCAGGATGGATCCATGCTTTCATGCTGTTTACGCCAAATTCTGACCCTACCATCCGAATGTCGCAGCAGAAATCGAGACTCATCAGACCAGGCAACGTTTTTCCAATCTTCTACTGTCCAATTTCGATGAGCTTGTGCAAATTGTAGCCTCAGTTTCCTGTTCTTAGCTGAGAGGAGTGGTACCCAGTGTGGTCTTCTGCTGCTGTAGCCCATCTGCCTCAAAGTTCGACGCACTGTGCGTTCAGAGATGCTCTTCTGCCTACCTTGGTTGTAACGGGTGGCAATTTGAGTCACTGTTGCCTTTCTATCAGCTCGAACCAGTCTGCCCATTCTCCTCTGACCTCTGGCATCAACAAGGCATTTCCGGCCACAGAACTGCCGCTCACTGGATTTTTTTTCTTTTTCGGACCATTCTCTGTAAACCCTAGAGATGGTTGTGCGTGAAAATCCCAGTAGATCAGCAGTTTCTGAAATACTCAGACCAGCCCTTCTGGCACCAACAATCATGCCACGTTCAAAGGCACTCAAATCACCTTTCTTCCCCATACTGATGCTCGGTTTGAACTGCAGGAGATTGTCTTGACCATGTCTACATGCCTAAATGCACTGAGTTGCCGCCATGTGATTGGCTGATTAGAAATTAAGTCTTAACACACAGTTGGACAGGTGTACCTAATAAAGTGGCCAGTGAGTGTATATATATATATATATATATATATGTATATGAATGAAAAAGTCCAGAAGAGACACGATGAATCTTTTAAATTTAATGAGACCAATGTTTATGTATGATATATGTTCTGGGAGCCTTACCAAACATACAACAGATAGCAATCCCCCTAAAAAAAATTAACTTCAAACATCCTCCGTAAACAAAAATGAGGTAAATAATGTCATAATGCTACCATGAATATCCGTAATGGGATTGTAAATTAACACCCTCCATACATTTAATTTGCCCTATTATATTGGAAGGGGTTGGTCTATCATTTGCATTGTATGCAAAACAATTTTTTATAATTGTTAAAATTTTGCTATCTACAAAAGCCGTTGCATGTGGTGGTATTTCCGATTTCAGTGCCACACATAATTCCCTGGCATTCCTTGTGGCCCAAGGTTCTTGGTTACTAAATAATTCAAGCAGTGTTGCTCCAAGTGACCACACGTCAGTCTTCATATTTGGAAGCGCATAATGAATCAAACATTCTGGTGCCATATACATGGCAGTTCCTCCAATAGGCCCAATTTTATGAGAAAAGGATTGGCTTCCTATTTTTAGAATCACTGTATCTCTAATGTTCGCCATTCCCCAGTCTGTGAGAAAGGCTTTTTTAGATTTTTCTTCAATCTGAAAAAATGAAGAATATATTCAGTACAAAAGCATTATCCATTTACAATAAGTTTGTATAAATATACAATAGTATATGTCACTATGAACAAAACTGGCTTTTAAACATTTTTGTAAATTGATAAGAAAATAGTAGTTGAAGTTGAGAATGAATACAAAAAGTTTAAATAAATCATTGTGCAAATTTTTTATATCAAATATACTCTCTGCAGCAACTATGATGTTTAAAAAATGTTAGTCACACAATACACTGCAAAACCTCGAACAATAGAACAGTTTGGTTACCCAAAAAAATATTTAGGTACATCTATGGTTTAATCAGCATGCAATAATTAAGCTTTAATTATGAAATATTTTAATGAAAGTGTTTATGCATGGGTCTCATTTGTTCTACTCCTTCAACAACATGGCCATACATGTATTGCAAAAGCCAGGGTTTTACAGCTGGCGCTTGCTTACAGATGCATTGGGCATATCTACAAGGTGCATGCTGCTTGAAACAGCAGATACAACTGGCTAATGTCTACAATAAACCATAATGCAGATTTCACACCTTTCACTCAGAAGATGCCGTCAAAAAATGTCAAGTCTGCATCTGAGATGTCTAAAACTACAGACCTTGCTCTCGGTCCTGCAATGACCCACTCAGTGGCGATGGGGGTAGTCATTCACTGTCTGTAGTAGCCCTGACCTGCAGAAACTTTGTTGGCTGGAAACACCAGGCAGGCCCACACAGGAACAAACCATATTTTTCAGACTAAAAAAAGGAGCAAATTCCACCTAGATTTTATAGGAGTAACATAGGAAAGGAGCCAAGAATGAAGCACTGTTAAGGGGTGGGATTTGCTGCTGAAACTGTTATGGGGTAATGTCCCCAAATAGTGTAGTATTGTCTATATGTCCCATCCTGGTTTGTATGTCATCATCCTGATATATATGTCCCCATCCTGGTAAATATATGCCCTCCATCCTGGTATGTATGTCACCTATCCTGGTATCTATATTATGTTCCACATCCTGGGCATATGTGGGTCAATATGCCTCCCGTTATGATGCACACACACAAAAGCAAATAATGATACTGACCTTCCTTCCGCTCCAGAGCTATGCTGCATTGTGTTCTAATGTTGCCAACACTAACAGCAGTGTGAATAATGATGCCAGTGTCAATAGATGGCCAGAATTAGGGGGGGGTGGTGAGCAGTGAATATTAAATTACCTTTAATTGTGACATTAATATTCACTGTTCCTGCATTGGTGACCCTGCTCCTGCCTCCAGTGACCCACCTACACCACTGCCAGCCCATGAGAGCCAGGTACCTGTGGATTATAAGATGCACATCTATTTTACTCCCAAATTCAGGCGAAATAAAGAACGTATTATAGTCAACATAGTATGTCCATTAACACTGTAATACTAATGCAATAATTGTAGTGAAGTGAAGAGTAAAAGACACAGGTCAGTGTTAATGCATAGGGAAAAACATTAAAACTGAACATATAACATTTAAAAATTGTTTTTTTTCTTCCTTCACAATAAACTGTATACAATCTTAAATGATTTATTTCCAAAGTACAACTTGTTTTTTGAAAACCAGTCACTCGTATGGCTATGTGATTAGAGAACTGAAACTTTTATTCTACATGATTCAAATTTAAAATTCAAAAGATGGGAAAGTGACTAGGTCTTGAAATTGTTAAATAACACGTTTGCATAATAGGCACAAACTTTGAGATGATTGGCTGTAAACTGCCATCCTCTGTCCACAGTGTCATATTAGGTGGACGAGAGGTGGTCTGCATAAGCTCATTAATAAAAATATAATTAAAAAAATGAAAATTCACTTTCAAATACCCTTAATTAAATAGTGATTTATTAAATCTGCTTCTGGTCCAGCATATTCTTACAAAAAAAAGACACGTGAATAATATGATGAAACCACTGACAAGGTAGACCTAGCATGTGTTGACCACTTTAACGCTGTTTTGGGGGTCAATGCAGCATGTAAAGCTACGAACATGTCCTAAGCAGCTTTGTTTAAGTCTACAAAAGTCTTACATTTTAGATTCTTCTAAATTAAACAAGACAAAAGATTAAATGAAAGGAAAATACAGAGTACATACTTGCAATTACATTTGCGGGTTTGATATCCTGATGTAAAATATTTTGGGAGTGAATATACTCCACTGCAAGTGCAATCTCCAACCCAATGTATATTTTTTCTTCTTCAGAAAGCTACAGAATAAAAAGAGAGTTAAAACTGATCTAAAGCAAATGTCTAGGAATATGGTTAAAATAATAAAGAAAAAGTAAATGAAAAGAATACAACATTCAAATTACAAAGTGGTTTATCAAGCTTTGCCACATGAAATATCAATATTACAGTATGAACTGTATTTTTTGGTTTTGAAAATGCAATGGATTATAAAACGCACCCGAATTTCATAGTACGAAATTAGGGTGAAAAAAATGTTTGCTTGATAAAAGGGTTCCATCTTATAATCCTATGTCCCTCTTATATATTGAATGTAGCTTATTTAGGGGGGCATGGTGTTGGAGGAGCTGGTACCAGGAGGCAGGGTCACGGTGGTGGGGTACAATGTTTTGAAGCAGTGTCCTGTCCGGTGATAGTCGGCGATGGTGGCATCATGGTGACGCAATGCTGCAGGGGTACCAACGCTTTGTCCCCAGCAAGCGCTCAATGTCCACCATTAATCTTGCTGTAAGCGAAAGAAAAATGGCTGTGGAGGCAGAACACACGCGCTTTGAGATCCTGGTGTAGCTGAGATCTCAATCTGCGCATGTGCTGCCTCCATCGCCACACTACGAACAACTAGATTAATGGCGGCCGGTGAGCATTTTCAGGTGACACCCAATCCACACAGCATCGGGAACCCTGCATCATTTCCACCACCACAGCAGCCACAGACAACAATCTTCACCGCCACCCTGCGTGACGTCACCCGTTCCACACCCACACACCCCACCAGTAAGCTATATCCGGATTGTAAAACACACCCATTTGATAAACTAAAAAATACGGTAATAAAGTTAGTAAGTTTTTTTACATCGCAATTCATTCTTGATAATCAAAATACCTTTGTGGGTGCATTCTCGTTGTGCAGTATTTTATCAAGACTTCCACCATGTATATATATTCACTGGCCAGCAGGATAGCATTCTCTGTTTTTGCAGCTGCCATTAATCTCACAATGTTTGGATTACTAAGTCGCCTTGAAGAACAAACAAATGTGTTGTAGAATCATTTATGTAAATAATTTCTGATTAATTAATTCAGTGGTGTCAAAAAGTGTTTGCCCACACCCTGATTTCTTCTTTTTTTATATGTTTGTCACACTTAAATGTTTCAAATCACCAAATAAATGTAAATATTAGACTAAGATAACACATTTAAAACACAAAATGCAGTTTATAATGGAATGTCTTTATTATTAATGGTAAAAGAAATAGAAACCTACAGGGTCCTGTGTGGAAAAGTGATTGGAACCTAAATGTAATGTAAACTAATTTGGTCGCCCTTTGCAGTGATAACTTCAATCAAGTATAAAGGTACCGTCACATTTAGCGATGCACCAGCGATCCCGACAAAGATACAACACGGTCAGGATCGCTGGCGCATTGCTAAATGGTCGCTAGTGAGCTGCCAAACAGGCAGATCTCACTAGCAACATAGCAGCGGTCTGCGGTCGTTACTAACCTGTCAGACGCGCCAATGAAGACGTCCTCCAGCCCGCGTCCACGCATCGCTCATCGGCGCCAGCAGTAAGCGCCCGACGAGAAAAGGCCCAGGTTGTTCTAGCATGATCAGCGATAATCAGCGGGGGAGCAGGTCGAAGGTAAGTATCACGTGTAGCGATATCGCTAGCAATATCGCTGCTGCGTCACAAAATCAGTGACGCTTTAGCGATATTGCTAGCGATATCGCTTTGTGTGACGGCCGGGGACTTTAGCGATAAATGGCAATGAGTCTTACAATATTCTGGAGCAACTTTTGCCATTCATCTTTGCCAAATTGTTTTAATTCAACAACATTGTAGGGTTTCCAAGCATAAACCATCTTTTAAAAGTCAGGCTAAAGCATCTCAGTCGGATTAAGGTCAGGACTTTTCAGTGTGACAAGAATGCAAAAGAATAAAAAATCATGAAGGCATCAAACAATTTTTCACACCACTATATATTTAAGCCAATTTTTGGGGGGCTCCAACTTGGCAAAGGAAATGATATATTATATTTGAATGAGGAAAAATTATTTAATGAACAATGATAAGTTTCAAATGACTTTCAGACAGCTAAACTGCCAGGTGCCACCTTGGACATGAAAGTCTATATTTATTAGCCCTGCTATTCTGTGTCATATGCCTAAGGCCGCTGCACCTGAAGACTACAATCTAAAGGTACATCCTGAATTGGCCAATTAATTTATGTCATTGTGCATCAAAATATCTTGATAAGGTCACAAATATGCAAACACTAACACACACAGGGAACGCCTACCACAGGGTGCAGTATATATATTGTGTGAAATACTTGGTAGGATTAAACATACTGAAATCGATACTTGCTTAGTAAAGTGCTGGGTGCAATACAGGATGGAATTATGAATACAGAGAAAAGTATTGTGTTATACAAACTATTATTACTACATTTAGGCATTATGTAAAATGTTGGCACTAGAGCAGCTAATTATCAAACCTTGGGGAACTGCAAGGCAGCATCAGAACTGCCTCATTTTAATACTGTGGACAGCATTATAATTGGCACAATATTCTAAAGGTGAACATGCAAATCCCCTTAAAAGGCATACAATTTATTACAATAATTTGTTAAAAAAACACCTTCCCAGTGCAAAAAACTGGCGAATTCCAAAATAGAAAAAAGACCTGGTCTAAAGTGCTGCACAGCCCTATACTAAGGCCTAACTGATACTTTCCTAGCCGTGGAGGTTGGCACCCTAGCAGTACGATATTGGCGCCCCCACTCAACGAGGACTATCCCTCACTTCCCTAATAGTCCCTGATATCACAGGAAGGAAAACAATTTCCAAATAGTGCAGAGATTATCTCCTGCCAGTGTGTCACTGGAGCTGTGTAGAGCAGCCAAATCTCGCGATGTGCCTGTTGTACACATGAGATCGCCTTAGGACACTTGTTATCTAGGACTACAGTGGACCATGGAGTATTTGTGTTGGTTTATTTAATTTTTATTTCAGGAGATCGAGGGCGTCATGGAATTATGTGTTTGGTGAGTATGAAGTGCTTTTTTGGGTTAACAATTTAACACAGTCACCGGTCTGATGGATGTTGCTGGTCTTCATCATAAGCCTCCTCTCTTCTTGCAATCCCTGTTGCCCTTCTTGTGGATTACGCATTCTTCATCATCAACTCACTGTCCTTCATTGCTCCCCTGAGCATGCAAACTTTTCTTTGCTCTGCTGAGGGCAGATCAATGTTCTGTAATGCACAGTGACTGGGAAAGGTGAAATAATGTCCACAAAGAGAGGATCTGCCGGATCAAGAGCAGACAAGCAAACTGGACCAGACCGTCCTGCAGGTGAGTATAATAAAAGCTGTTCTTTCTGTTTTACAGCTCAGCATCGGCACATATATACAGTATTCTAAAATGCTGTATATAAGGGCTTACTGGTGGTGGCCGCAGTTTATATCACACAAACATGGTTAAATTTTGAACTTTAGCAAATTAGAAAAACTATTTTCCCCATGTGTGAACAATCTCCAACCATGTGTACAAATAAAAATAGATGGTGTACAGATTATATTTTATACTACACAGCATGTAGTATAGATTTTACTAAATAGTATATGTTGTGTTATACATATTATACTTTATATAATACAGCATGGTTTGAAATTTTATTGTATAGTAAATGTTATGGTATACAAGTTATACCATTTAATAGGCAGCACAATGTACAGGCTATACTGTAGACTATACATTATATACAGTATAGTGTATAGATTGTAAAATATAATATACAAGATAGTGTGCAGGTTGTACTGTAAATAATACAGGATGGGGAGCAGACTAAGGCCAGACAGTAGACTCAGTAGTAGGCTAAAGGTAAATGTAAAGGGCCTGTCACACAAAGCGATATCGCTAGCAATATCGCTATAACGTCACTGGTTTTTGTGACGTTATAGCGATATTGCTAGCGATATCGCTATGTCTGATGCTTTCCTCCAACCGCTCCCCCGCTGGTTATCGCTGATCACGCGAGAATGTCCTGGACCATTTCTCGTCGTCAGCTTCCTGCTGGGCTTCCTGCTGTGACGACGAGCGACGCGTGGACGAGGGCAGTAGGACGTCAGGATCGCCTCGCCTGACACGTAAGTAGCGACCCCCGACCACTGCGATGTCGCTGGTGAGATCTGCCTGTGTGGCAGCTCACTAGCGACCACTTAGCGTTGTACCAGCGATCCTGACCGCGTCATATCGCTGGTCGGGATCGCTGGTACATCGCTAAGTGTGACAGTACCTTAAGGAAATCATCCTATCAATCCATTGTTCTAACAGCCCTAGGCACATTGCGTGAATGGTGATTGTAGACTCAGCCGAGCCGTCACCACAGTGGTCTCACATGCAGTCCATTCTGTGAGATAACGGAAAATCTTTAAGTGGGAGGGAGAAAAAGACACATGGGTAAAATCAGGCAGTGGTTGCAGCAATTTTGAAGGGAAAGGATGGAAGATGGGATGGATGGATGGATAATCTATTGAGTTTTTGAGATTAATTGTTGGCTGTGGGGTATCCATCAGCAAATGGTAATGATATCCATTGTCTGGAGGAACATAGGCTGTGACTGCACACTATACCGGCTGGAGATACCAAAAGCTGTGGGACAACCGAAAGTTGGGAGATAGTGGCTATCACCTGCACGGGGGCAGTGGAACTACTCATATCAAATTTGGAACTTGTGTACTGAGGACAGATTTGTTGCACAACCATGGATGTATGGAATATAAATATTTACATCATTAACTTGCCTAGGTGATTTTTATAACCCACAACCCCAGATCTTCACACTGGGTGTTGTTTTCCTGTAAAGAAGCCCAGATAAGTGAGACAGAGGTCAAGGAGAACTCGCTATATGTTGGTCTTAAAATAAAGAACAGCTTGTGTCGAAGCCTAAAGTCCTGATTATTGAAAGTGAATGTAACTTTCAAAGTCATTGATTATAATGAACATGCAACTGAGTAAGAGATAATTATGTTTTTGTGACAGACACAACAATACATAACTCACTTTATAATGTTAATAATTATCTAACTGACATTCTATTAACTAATTCAATCCTCCTAAATCTATATTCAAGATCACTAATAGTGTCCGTGTAACACCCTGAATTCGCTGTCTTGTGTGTCACATAACATCAGAGGCGGCGCTCAAGATAGTGGCTCTACTTAAGGGGTAAGCCACTTGGCATACTAGGCAATCTCCTCCCTCCTGATGCAGAGCATTGTGTGTAAACCATCCAGCTTTGGTTCCACTCTGGGACATGTCATCTTTTAGTTTTATGCTTCCTGCCCTATTTCCCTCACTAGTATAATAAATGTTCAATATTAAATGGCAGGCAACATTCTGTACAGTTTCTCTACATCCAACTTTACAAAAATTCATCGATAATTTGAATTACATATTTGATCTTTTTTTATGCTAACAATTGATTTAAAATTAATTTTATCATCTGTAAGCGGCAACAGTATACAAATGTTTATAAACAACACAGCCATCAGTACTGAGACAAAATTAGAGTCTACATACATGGATCCGTTTTTTTTCCTCTATGTTCTTCATTTTTAGAGGAGGCTTCATTCTCCAATTCTGAAAAATTAAACTGAAAAAAAAAATTTAGTAATGAATGTATTGGTGGACATCTTAAAAAAAGCTGGAATTGTGAGGTTTTTTGTTGACCTTGGGACATTTGGTCAACTAGTGCTATATTATGATATTACTCAACAATTTTTAACTCATTTCCGACCTTGGACGTGCCAATACATACTTTGTCCCCTCCCTCCCTTTCATTTGAGCTCACTCACTGATCTCGCATCATTCCCCATACATGGCTGCTGATCTCAACAGCCAACATGTACATCTAACAGGTGCAGGTGTAGAGTCGTGGGGTTAGCTGGGGGGTGGTCCCACTTTATACCGCGCAGAGATGTAACAGAGACAATGGAGGCAGATGTCGGGTACAACAGGTCCAAGCTTTATTCTCTGGCCGTCCACTTGACAGCCTCCACAGTACACAGCACTTCAAAGCAATACACTTTACTTCGCTTCCCTTGTCGGCCCTCCGTTTCCAGAGCCGTTTCCTGCACACCGTACTTTACACTGGGGACGTGTATGCGTACACCGTCTCCTCTTCACTCGTTGACACTCCTGTCAGATCCGTCACTGTGGCCGCCCTAGGCCTGTAACCAACAGTACTTTTACTGAACAGTAGTCTCTCTCAGTACGATATGCTTTACCTCGATGCTTCGCCTATTCTGCGGTTCTTCCTGTCAGGACCACCCCCCTGACGTTCTCTCCCCTCAGTCCCCCTGGTTTAGATTCTCCTCACAGCGCACAGACTGTCGCAGTCTCCTGTCACTGGAGCTCCCCCTGGGGACTGGAACCTTCTGGAACCCTCCCTCAGTATTTATAGCTCTCCCGATCCCCTGTCACTGTAACCCCACCCCCCATGACCAACGGTTTCTAAAGCCCTAAGCTGTTGTCAAGTCCTTTGCTCACACTCCTCCCTGCCATCTAATGGTCAACCCAAGGTACTGCACGTCCACTACACTTTCCTAGCTGTTTCCCCACTGTAATAACTGACACCTACCTACACTGTGCAAACCTTTCCTTCTTCACTCTGACTAGTCCGTCGGTCCATCAGGTCACCTTCCCTACACAGGCAGATCAGAGTTGAGATCCTCCAACACCTGTTAAACTATAAGATCGAGCTGTCAAACACTTACAGCTTGATCTGAGACACGCCGGCAGTGATTGCTCCGTTGCCAGCTGTCATCTGCAATCCCGTGACATGATCATGTATTGCTATGACAGCGCCGGGACAGCTGAATACCCCTTTCGCTGTCATGAGTCACTTCCTGTGGGTGTCCGGCAAACTGGCATTTAGACGACAATATCATTTATGCAGCATAGAGGGATGCTGATCCATATTTCTATGCTGCATATTTGGGATTGGCATGTTCAGAAATGCAAGATCTATCAAAATATAAAATAAATGAATGTGATAGTCAAACTCTGTAAAGCAAAAAAATACAATTGCCAAAATTAAATTTTTTGGTTTCACTGCAACATTGCTATAAAATGCAGTTACAGGTGATCAAAACAGTGTATCTCCCAAAAAATGGCATCTTTGAAAACATCAGCTCAAGACGCAAAAAAGTAAGCCATCACAAGAAAACAGATCCTTAAAAAATGGACGCTACGAGTCTCGCAAAATGGAGGCAAAATAACAAATCTTTTTTTAAGAAACTTATGACCTTTTATTCAACTCTTAGATAAAAGTAAAAGTATACACGTTTGGTATCAACCAACTCATACCGACCTGAGGCACCATACCAGCACATCCGTTTTACCATATAGTGAACACGATGAATAACAAAGCACAAAAAACATTTTGGAATTTTACTTTTTTCAATTTCACTGCACTTTTTTTTTCCCCGTTTTCCAGTAAACTATATGGTAAAATGAATGATTTCATTCACGATTACATCTCGACCTGCATAAAACAACCTTCTTTTTTTCGTCAGTTAACCATATGGACAATGTGGAGGTCACTTGAGGGTATGTGCACACTGAGCTTTTTGGTGGTGCTGATTTTTTAGCAATATCCGAAGGTAAATCCGTAGGACTAAAAACCTGCGGTTTATCTGCAGTTTTGCCTGCGGTTATGCCCTGCGGTTTCACACCTCATAATGGATGAGGTGTGAAACCGCAGTGTTTCTGCACAAAAGAATTGACATGGTGCGGATTGTAAACCGCAGCAAAACCGCGTGGAAAAATCCGCAGCATGTGCACAGCGTTTTTTTTTTACATAGGAAATAAAGGTACTGTACAACGCAGCAGAATCTGCTGCGGACACACAGAGCCAAAACCGCTGCGGATCCGCAGCAGAATCCGCAGAGTGTGCACATACCCTAAGGGGGTGTTGTGGATATCACAGTGAAAAGAGTGCTATCAATGTCACAATTAAGGTGAACATTGTGGATTAAAAAATTAAAGGGGCACTCTGGATATCAATTCTCAGTGGCAGTATGGATATATTTGAAATACACACAGGCAGCAAATTAAATATAGGAAATAATATACACGTTTTATTATTAGCTTACTAGGAAGGTAATCATGTCAGTCAATATAAAATGTTGAAAAAGGATATGAAATATACTTGTTCATGATTAATTAATTAGTATACCTGGCAGTCTTTCATTGTCAATGAAACACCTGTAAGAAAATTTATAAGATTAACACTATTTTTATATTCTTATTGTTAATAATGTTTATTATGATCAAGTATCTTACTTTAACATTTTTTTTCAATAAATTTATTTATTAGAATTATAAACAATAAGAGCAGTAAAAAGAATCATTACAGTGACCAGAGCTATACATTACATCTCTGTAAAAGCAGCACACATGTAACCAAACAAGGACTCTAACATATGAGGGATATATGCTTGCTTTCTTGAGGATCCCATCCGGGCATGGACCTTACATACATAGTGAAAAACCTATAAAAGGCAATTATAGGGATAGAAGAAAAAGGAAAGAAGGAGAGAAAGAGAAAAGAAAAGGGGGGGAAGAGGGGGGAAAAGGGAAGTAAGGAGGGAGAGGGGAGGGAGAGTTAACAGAGACCCAGCAGTGAAAATGCCCGCATATAAAGGATTATGAATATGTACGCAGCCAAGTCAGGAACCCCGTGCTCTCCTTGAAGGATTCCCAGAGGAACCAGGTGCGTCCCTGTTTATACGTAGCATCACTGCCACCCGCCGCCAGTGACTCCAGGCGCTGCAGTCTCTCCATCTCAGCTATCCATTCCTCCGTGGAGGGGACCTTAGTGGACCTCCAATGCTGGGGAATAACTGCTCTGGCAGCCGTTAGACAAAATCTTAGAATCCCCTTTTTAATGGAAGCTATCGAGCTGGGTATCAGGGACAGCAGGGCCATTTGGGGGGAAGGCTCGTGGCGGACCCCAGTCATCAGGTGGAAGGCATCAAAAACGGAATTCCAGAAGGGTTGCAGGGGACCACAGGACCACCAAACATGGAGCATAGAGCCCGCGGCAGATCCACATCTCCAGCAGGCATCCGGGGTCTCCGGGTTAATCCTGTGGAGAAGTGTGGGACACCTATACCAGCGCGTTAGCAATTTATAATTCCTCTCCTGCGCCTGACTGGACATTGTCATCTTATGTGCAAGAGTGAAAATTTTTAAACTATCCGCCTCAGAAAAGGTGATCCCCAGGTCCCTCTCCCAAGCCTCCATAAATCCAAGTATAATGGGGGGAAGAGAATTCAAGACCAGGCCATAGAGCACCGAAACCACGTGGGAGGGACCCTCGGTAGGGAGCATCAGGGACTCAAATGGTGTCAGCGCCCCCAATGGCGTACTGAGAAAGAAGCTCCGCAATTGCAGGAACTCCAGCCAGGACAGCGGCATCGCACAATCAGAACTTCGCAACCCCCGCATGTCGGAGAGCCCCACAAGCTTATCCCTCACCTGACCCAGTCCCACTCCGTCAAGTCGTGAGCAGCACAGATACGTAGATCTATTCATTGATGGGGGAAAGGCCGGATTGTTAAAAAGAGGACTCAGTCTGCTCAGTCGGGAGGTCAGTTGTAATTTCAAGTAGGATCTGTCCCAGAACCTCAGAACAATCTGTGTAAGTGGAGCATAGCTCAACACAGGTGGGCGTCCGATCCCCCCCAACCAAGGCAGCGAGTAAAAAGAAGAGGCGATAAAAGTTTCTCCAAGAACACCCACTGTTTATGAGCATCACCAAACCTCCAGTCGACAATCCTAGAGAGTAGGACTGCCTGGTAATAACGCTTAAAATCAGGAAGGCCTACCCCCCTTAGTCTTAGGTCTCACTAGTACCGAGAACCGAGTCCGCAGTTTCCTAGTTCCCCAAATAAAGCTATTGATAGCCGAGTGCAGGCGCCTGAAAAAGCAATCCGGAACCAGCACTGGAGCCGTCTGAAAAAGATAAAGGAATCGGGGCAAGACCTCCATCTTTATCACTCCCACCCGTCCGAACCAAGATAGCTGAGGCCTGCTATAGCATTTAAGGTCCAAGATAGTTCTCTGCAGGAGCGGGACATAGTTCAAAGCATATGTTGCGTCAATGTCAGCAGGTATTAAGACTCCTAAATATTTCAAGGCAGTAGTCTTCCATTTAAAAGAAAAGGACGCCTGGAGCTGAGAAACCAGATCATCAGGCAAGGAGATGCTAAGCGCCTCCGTCTTGGAGTAGTTGACTTTAAAGTTTGAGACCTCCCCAAACCTACAGAACTCTCGGAGGAGTACAGGAAAGGCCACAGTCGGGTTGGTAATGTATAGCATTAGGTCATCCGCATACAGGGATATCTTAAACTCATGTTGGCCAATCCGCAGACCCTCAATATCAGGTGTCTTCCATAGTGCTACTGCCAGATTTTCCATCGCAAGAATATAAAGGGGGAAAGGGGGCAACCCTGACGGGTCCCGTTCCTTATGTCAATGGGCGAGGAGAGTGTGCCATTCACTCTGAGATGGGCCGTAGGTCTATGATACAAAGCAAAAATCCTCTCCAACATATTTGGACCCACTCCCAGTTGCTTCAGGGAAGCATGTAGAAAGGGCCAGCCTAGGCGATCGAACGCCTTCTCAGCGTCAATAGATAATAAGCATGCTGGTACCTTTCCTGTGCGCATGTACGAAGTCAGAAGCAACATCTTCACCGTGTTATCCCTGGCCTCCCTATGTGGCACAAAGCCCGCTTGATCATTATGGATGGACCCAGGGAGAACAGGGTTCAGTCTTCCAGCTAACACTTTCGCGAACACCTTCACATCCACATTAATAACGGATATGGGCCTATAGCTTGCACATAATAGGGGGTCTTTCCCTGGTTTAGGAATCACGGTGATTGTAGCCATCAGCGTTTGGGGTGCAAAGGGACAGCTGGCCGAGATGGAGTTAAACAATTTGGTCATGAAGGGGACCAGGGAATTCGCATACAACTTATAAAAGGCGGCGGAAAATCCGTCTGGGCCAGGGCTTTTACCGTTAGCTAAGGATTTTATTGTGTCTAAAACCTCCTGTTCTGAAAGAGAACTCTCCAGGGCCTCCGACTCCTCCACCGACATAGGTGGGAGCTCAGTGTCCCGGATGTAATCGTCCACCCGTGCTTGAAACTCGGGAGGGGACATATCAGACAGCGGGCCGTTTAAATTATAAAGAGAGTCGTAATATGCTCTGAATGAGTCCACAATATCCTCAGGAAAATGGACCAGATCACCTGCGGCAGACAGGTGATGGTAGGAATATAAGTGGTGGGGGCACGGGGGTGCAAAAACCTTGCCAGGGCTCTCCCAGTTTTATCAGAATACTTGTACAGAAATTTATGAAAACGGTCTCTCTGTCACGGTAACGTCGCGTCCAAAAAGATATTCAGCTCAGAGCGTGCCCTAAGGAGATCAGTCAACACCCCGACGTCTCTAGTCCGTTTGTGATTAAACTCCAAAGCTTGGACATGAGTCAACAAGCCCACTATGTTAGTTTCCCGCTCTCTTTTCAGTCGGGCCCCCTTTCCCCCTTTCCCCTTTATATTCTTGCATAAATACTCCCCGTATAACTCCCTTCAAAGCTTCCCATTGATACGGGATAGCCGTGGGGTCATGTTTGTGAAAATCTAGAAAGTCCGAGATTGCTGTCCACACAGCCGCCTGACATGTTAGATCTCCGAGGAGACCAGGGTTTAAGGACCAAGTCCATTCTCTCAGAGCGATACTCGGCAGCCGCAGGGAGAGCAAGACCGGGGCATGGTCCGACCACAACATCGTGTCGATGTCAGACTTTGGGTGAAAATACAGGAGTCTGTGGCTAATCAAAAAATAATCCAATCTACTGTAAGAATTATGTACTGTGGAGAAGTAGGTATAATCCCGGGCAGTGGGGTGTAATAACCTCCAGACATCCACCAACCTTGAGTCCGTCAGGGCCCGACGTAGGCTCTCCAACTGTGAGGGGGACACTGCCGACCTGCCTGAAGGAGAATCCACAGCGCGGTCCAACACCATATTGAAGTCCCCTCCTATGATCACATAGCCCTCTGCAAAGGCCGAAAGGTCCCGCAGGTACTTTCTGCACGCTCGGACCTGGTCTTGATTGGGGACATAAATGTTAGCTATGGTGAACAAATCGTGGGCAATTTTAAGCTTCAGAAACACATATCGACCATCAGACTCCGTCTTAGAGGTGACCACCTGAGCCTGTAGAGACTTATGTAATGCAATGCTGACTCCCTTAGACTTAGAGTCAGAATTACTTCCATGGAACCACTGTGTGTAGTATTTATGATTAAGCGTATGGATTCTGTCTGATCGGAAATGTGTCTCCTGTAGCAAAAGTACGTCAGCCCGTTGCTTATGCATACGGTATAAAACCTTCGATCGCTTTTCTGGGACATTAAACCCCCTGACGTTAAGTGAGCAGAGCTGCAGGGATGCCATACGAACTATCGGGCCTACGGGTGGCATAAACGGGTCAGATAGGAGTAGGGAGGGTGAAGAGTAAGAAGAGACAGAAACAGAGAAAGTAAAGCACCAAAGAGAAAGAGTAGTTCAGCCGAGAGACAGGGTCTCGACCAAGAAGAAAAGAAGAAACCAAAAAGCCACTAGGCCTCTGGTGTAGAGAACAATATCAGAGAGACTCTGAAAAGTAATGTCAAAGACACACCCTAGTGGGGATGTGATTGGGAAAAGAGCAAGCAGCCAAACCCCCGCAGCAGAAAAAAAAAAAAAAAAAGGGGAAGTCCAAACTCCACCCTATAGGTCCGTAAACCTGTTAACATAAACATTATTAACAAACATGACAGGACGGGCCATAGGCCAGATATATTTGTAAAGGTGAGCACAGTCGGAATGAGCCCCCGAAGGGGCATCCCCAGGAACTAAATTTAGGAGAGAGAGAGTAGCGTTAGTCAACCAAGGATAATATTAGCGTAGTCATGCAGTAATACAACAGTTGAGCACAGCGCAAAGAGCGCCCATCGGAGCAGGAAGACATGCATAAACAGTGCAAAATAGACTAAGCTAAAAGCACCGCTCAAGGGTCCCAGATAAAGTCAGGTAGGAGTAACATCGATACCAAACATGCGTCCCAAGTCCCCCTACAATAATCAAATTTCAGCAAAGTTACGACCTGACTCCCTATGGGAGCTCAGCAACACATAGGGACAATGCAGGCGGTGAAACAGAGAGAAGGAGCAGTAGAAACCATATGATCTGGGGTGAATGATCAAGTGTCGACAGCCTGAGTGACGGAACCACGTCCGTGGCAGGAGCCCCGTTTTCTCTTTCCCAGAGACCCGGCAGGAGGTCCTCCATCGCGGCGTAGTCCCCATAAGTCAGACGCAGTGAGATGAGGCCAGTCACCCAGTGTGACCATGGGTAGGCTCAGTGCAGCAGTGAAGTTCTGGAGGTCCGACGGGGATCTCAAAATTGACAATCCCTTGTCACTGCACACTTGCAGTTGACATGGGTAGCCCCAGCTGTATGGGATCTTATTTTCACGCAACATCTCCAGAAGGGGATGCAGAGCCCTCCGTTTAGCCAGGGTAAAGCATGAGAGATCAGCCAGGAGGAGGATGTCAGATCCATTAAAGTCTATGGCATCGTGGTCCCTCGCCTTACGCATGATTTCATCCTTAGTTTGGAAGTAGTGAACCCTGCAAATGATGTCCCTCGGCTTAGATGTATCAGGGTTCTTTGGACCTAGCGAGCGGTGGGCTCTATCAATTTCAATGTGTTCAGTGGATGATCTCCCTAAGAGCGAATTGAAAATGCCATGGAGGGCCGAGGGGAGGTCACGTGGGGCCACAGACTTAGGGATCCCTCGAAGCCTGATGTTATTCCTCCGGTTCCTGTTCTCAGAGTCCTCTAGCATATCTAGGACCACATTGAAAGATTCCGAGTGTAGGTCCAGAAGTTGTTGCTGACTCTGCAATTGTGAGGAAAACGACTCCACCCTAGCCTCCAATGCAGAGACGTTGGTAGTAAGATGGGACACGTTCTCCTTAAGGGACCCCATTTCACCCCTACACACCGCCTCCAGACGCTGTATATAGCCCTCCATATCAGCCTTGGTGGGGATGGCGCTCAGCTGTGCTCTCAGCTCTGAGGCATTTATAGGGTCATCAGGGCCCGCAGATCTAAAAGGAGAATGTGCAGGGGGACCATGAGACGCAGTAGTGGCGGGAGCGCCATCCTGGGGACCCAGGCAGGAAGAAGCTCCTCTCTCCTGTCTCCCTGATGGTTGTGGGAGGTCCGCTCCTGTCCCCTGGGTCTGGTAGGTGTGTAGTACAGGGGAAACATGTCCTGCTCAACCTGTGATATGGTTTGACCGGGGGGTGAGGGGCAGGGTGCAGCTCTCACCTCTCCAATGCTCTGTGCTTGGTTCCCTCCTGTCGGCTTCCCAGGTGAGCGGTCGGTTGCTGGTGCAGCAGATATCTGTTTACCACTCAGTGCCTTCTCCGCTGTGGCCCCATTCCCCTGTGCGCCCATGGTCCCAGGTGATGAGCACCTGTGTGTGTGCAGCTGCATGGTGGAGGCTCCTCCCCCCTCCACCATTGCTGAGGATGCCGCTCTCCTTCCCGCGCTGCCAGGGCCCGACATGTACCTGGCGATTCCAGCGCCCCTGGGACCCGCGGTAAGCTCTCTGGACATCTGGGAGCGGAGCCCGACCTTGCCCCTCATACCAGAGGGTGAGTGGAGCTGGAGGTAGCTGTTTAATCACTGCAGGGGTCTCAGGCACGCCGGAGCTCAGAAGAGATGCGGCTTCACGGCTCCATGCCCAAGCCACGCCCCACTTTAACATATTTTTTATAAATTTAATAACACATCATAACTTAATTAAAAAATGGGGTTTGTTGATTTATTTTAGCTGCATGCTGCAAAACAGCATATTATCATCAGTAAGCACTTTTATTAATTTTTTTGAACTATGGTAAAAAGAAATGTTTTATGTATTAAAAGTGATGATCCTTGTAGTTATGCCAGTGTCCCACTTGCAACTGCGATGCTAGAAACTTGCGTGAGTCTCTCGCCACAACACCTGGCACTGCCACTGGCTGTTTTGATCAGACTGCTCAGCTGCATTGAAATACATGCAGCCGCACAATCCAGTCCCGAGTGCTGGCGGCAGGGCCGGGTGTTGTGGCGAGAGACTCACACATGTTTATCGAATCGCAGTTGCAGGTTGGGCACCGACCTTGTGCAGACTCTGTGAGTTGCATATTTTATGAAGTCAAAGAAAAATAGACCTTTTTATGGATTGTTGATTATGATTTAACAATTTTAACATGTCTCAAAGTTATAGTAATCTTGAATGTGTAGACACTACTAACACATATTCAACTAACAAATAAATTGTAGGCCTCAAAAATAATGCATTTCAGCTCAGTTAAAAAACTATTACAGGTAGTGTGGATCTTTTATATTCCCAAATAAGTAAATTAGATATTGCATTTTTTGATGATTTATGATTTATCTAAATAATCCATTTGATTTATTATAGTAAAGTTTATGAAAAGTGGTTAATATATCAATCATACTAAAATTTTTGAAAATGTTTGCTTTTATTTTAAGTTTTGTTTAGTGTTATGTTCTTAAAAATTCTTGAAATAGAAAACATCGCTGGCACCACCCAAGGTAAAATCATCAACAATCACTAATAAATCAGTAATGCCACAACTTGATTGGTGTTGCTCAGGGAAAATAAACATATAGATTAAATCCAATAATAGCAGACTGATCTTCATTTAGAGATCCTTATTTAACGACAGGCAATCACAAGTAGATGAAAATGCCCATGAAAATGAATTCACATGTTATTGTGGGCCAGACTATGTGAAACAAGCCTAGGTAATTAAATGGACGTTTTCATCCATCCACATTTTAATTTTTTTTACAGCAAATAAAGACCACCAAAATTTTTTTTTTTTACTGTTGCTAATTTTCTGACAAAATAGCTTGCTGAACGTTGTTTAACAAAGTAGGCTTATTTATGACAAGATCATTGATGCAATTCAAGTAATACTCTCAAAACACAAAAAATTATTTTTACATTAGCAAAACGTAAATATGAACATGTAGGTAAAATTAAAAGTATGTTACCTGGTATGTCCAATGTTTTCAATTTCTTTACCAATTAAAAAGAAATGTATATCATGTATTAAAATCACAACAAACATAACATTCTTATCCATTCTCTGTAACACATAGCATTAAATCTTCATAGCTTTCATATATGCATGGATATAAAAAGTGTTAAACATGCTAATAATGCCTTAATATATGATTTCAAATTAATGATATGAATGCTGTTGAATGTCAACTTTTTGATGATTAGTGTTATGAGCTTCATGTACACAATGTTTATATTCTAACAAGAATCTTATAACATATTCCCTTGTTATGATTAAAGGAAATGTCATGTAAGATAAATGGAACATTTTGCATTGTTTTACACTAAAAGCTATAAAGGCTTATTCAAGAACCCACAATATGTTAGTTTGCTTTTATTTAAATCTTTGTACACATCTATTTATTCATGTAGCTAAAATTAGTTATGAAAACTCACCTTAGTTAGATGCATGATGATCAATGGGTAGTAATTTTTCTACCGAAAAATAAAAAGAATTCTGAAACTCAATATGCATTTTTTTACTTGACTTTTGCTGTCAACATATTTACTTACGTGACTGTGACTTTGTATCCAAATTGAGTTTGAATGACTTGAAAAACAAAAAAACAATATTTAACTATTTGTGTGTTGAACAAATAATATTAATAATATTTAATGTAGATTATGGTAAACTATATTATCATGAATGCCATAGAATGGTAATGATGAAAGTTTTTAAATTTAAATTTTAAATGGTTAACCCACAAACTAAATATATCACATAGCGTGTTTTATGGACTATAAAACGCAACCCGGTTTTATTTGAGGAAGCTAAGATAAAACACATTGAATAAAAAAGTTGTAAAGAAAGACGCACTGTTATGGTGGAAATCGGTTGCTGGAACTGTTATGGGGGTAATTTATCACAATTCTTTACTAATATCCACCAAATCTGTAATAAAGTCCTCCATCCTGGGCCCCTTCCGAGTATATGTATATTTCCACCATACTGATACCTATGTCCTCCATCCTGGTATATGTTCACCACCCTGCAGGATGCTATATGCTCCTGACATACTGGTATATGTGCACCAATACAGATATCTATGCCCATCCAAGTATATATTATCCACCATCCTAGTATACTTGAACCCCAATCCTGGTATAAGTGATCACTCATCCTGGTATATCAGTTCATTCCATCTTGGTATACTGTATATCAGTGTTTCCCAAATCTAGTCCTCGAGAGACACCATTTGCATGTTTCCATGATTTCATAATTATTGCACAAGTGATAATTAAATTACATGCACAGGCAATAATTCAATGATATGTGCAATACAAAGGTAATCCTTAAAACATGTTCTTTTGGTGGCCCGTGAGGACTATAGTTGGTGAATTCTGCCTTATATGATCCCCCATCAAGCTATGTATGGCCGCCATCCTGGAATAGGTCACCATCCTGGTATACAGTACATGGTCCCCCATCCTGTTATATCTGATCCCCCATCACAACGCACCCATATAAAAATAAATGATTATAATCGCCGTCCATCGCTCACACACAGAACAACATCTTCTTCTCATGCCAACAGCTGATCAGCGTGTAAGCTGGTGCCCCACACACCATCAGTTGCCACAATAATCACTGCTCACATGACCAGGATCATGTGTGTGTGAAGCAGTAAATAGCCACTTTGTTTAACCACTTAATGCCCGCCAATACGTCTTTTTACAGACCTGAGATATAAGAGAATATCATGCACCTCCAGCAGCTGAGAACTGTACACTATAGCTGACTACTTGCTTTATCAACACTTATCAGTGTTTGCACCATCCATATCTGTTTAACCCCTTATTTGCTGCTGTCAAAAGTGACTACATCAAATAAATGGTTAATAGATTGTGTGGGCTTCCGCTTTACTCTAATTGACACAACCAGATCATGATTGTGTGGTCCTGATGTTTGCCATAGCAGTTCATGGCCAAATAGTGGCCTTAAGGGGGTTTTACAGATAGCAATATCGCTAGCAATATCGCTAAAGCGTCACCACTATTGTGACGCAGCAGTGATATTGCTAGCGATATCGCTAGGTGTGATACTTACCTTCGACCGGCTCACCCGCTGTCTGTCACTGATTGCGCAAGATCGTGCAACTCCATTTCTCGTCGGGTGCTTCCTGCTGGGCTTCATGCTGGCGGCGAGGAGCGACGCGCGTATGCGGGCGGGAGGACGTCAGGATCAGCGTGTCTGAAAGGTAAGTAATGACTAATGCTGCGTAGCTACGTCGCTGTGAGATCTGCCTGTGTGGCAGCTCACTAGCGACCATTTAGCGATGCACCAGCGATCCTGACCGGGTCGTATCATGGTCGGGATCGCTGGTGCATCGCTAAATGTAAAGGGGCCTTTAGAGTCTCCCGGCTATAGTGGTCAGTTCAGAAGTTAGCGACATTTAGGTGGTAAACAAACACTTTTTCATTCCTGCTATACCACTTTGCATTTAGTCATGATAATCACCTGAAAGGTTAATAAACTACCTGACATCATTTTTCAATATGTCAGGGGGTGCTGTTTTTAAAATTGTGTCATGTTTTGAGGTTTTCCAATATAAATAGCACCCCCAAAGTCACTTCAAACCTGTATCGGTCCCTCAAAAAAATACATTTTGTAAATTTCATTTCAACCATGACAAATTTACTGTTACATTTTACACCTCATAAAAGGCTAACAAAATAAAATAGCGTTTTAAAAATGTTGCTGATGAAAGGCAGAAACTAACATTTTATAAATGGTGCTGATGAAAGATAGACAAGTGGGAAATGATATATATTAATGTTTTTCTCTGTTTTGAATATCTGGATTAAAGACATAATCATTCAAAGTTTGCAAATTGCAATTTTTTAAACAATTTTTTTACATTTCTGATATTTTTTATGAATAAACACAAAACATATCAAGCTAAATTAACCATTATCATAAATTATAATGTGCCACGATAAAACAATCACCAAATCAATGTCATCTGTTGAAGCATTCCAGAGTTATCACCACACACAGTGACATTTGTCAGATTTTAAAAAATTGGCCACGTCATTAAGGGGTTAATATCTAGCAAATGTAATCAACCATGGCTGCAGTAGCAGCTGTGGAGTAATCACGTGTGCCCGCTGTGAAAACATTTTAATATGCACTGCCTCCCCCTGTCCCTAATCCCATCCACTTCTCGCAACAGCTACAATGCTGAGAGGTATGTGGGGATTAAGGTAAGGGTGAAGCAGTGCATATTAAAACATTTTCACAGCGGGCGGTTTACAACACACCCAATACTGCTGCCTGCTCCTGGCTCCGGTGACCCACTCCACCGGTGCAGCCCCAAAAAGGCCGGTACCAAACATCTGGATGGACTGATTTCATTTTCCTAGCGTCCGTTTAGCACATTTAATATGCTCTGCTCTTCTTGCCTATCATCTCACCAAACTCTTGTTGCTGGCTTCAGTGCTGAGAGGTGATAATAGGATAGAGCAGTGCATATTCAATTTTCATATACAGCGGGTACATGTGATCACTGGCAGCCACTGATGAAGCATGTTCCTGCCTCTGATGACCCACCCCCCCACAGCTCCTGCCAGGTACCGTCCATCTGGACTATAAGAGGCACTTCCATTTTCCCCCCAATTTTTTGGAAAAAATGAATCTTATAGTCCCAAAAATATAGTATAACGACAATGATCAAAATTTATTTATATGTGTTCCACCTCTGAATAAATGTTCATGTTGATGGGAAAACACTGCTAGCATCTTTATGTGCCTTTTTCTTCGAACAGTTGTCTCACATCAGCAAATGTAATTTTTACATGTAGAGAAAATTAAGACAAGGCACTTGGTAATGTATTGTGATTGCCCATTGCCTAGTTCACTGATTTAATTCATTTTTCTAATTCCTTATAGACTTCTCGTTTCCATGGTTCTGACCACCGTGCAATCCATCACCAATGGCCCTGCTTTCATATACTCCCGTGGTACCAGCTACCAGAGCACAAACTTTTTTTGTTATAATGTGAAAGAATAAACACTGTTGTGGGATTGTAGGGTGGTCATGGAAATGAGAAGTATATACTGCAATAGCAAGATGATTCAAACCAAAAAAGGAATCAATCTGGACAATCACAATACTTTAGTAAAAGCCTTTTAGTAGCACTCGCTACATGATAAATGGCTGAAGTGAACCAAACCCTTTTAACATGCAATATAGGACTTTGATGCAATGAAAACCTCTCCTTCGGTGTTGTTTAACCTAATCTCCACTCATTTTTATGGTTGATTTGCAGCTAAGCAAGGGCAAAGCAGCCAAGGAGGGCACAGCAAGAGAAAGGAGCAACAAGAGCAATGTTGAAGCGATAATTATGATGTTAATAAAAAGCATTAGAACTATGAACCTGAGCCTGAGATAAAAAAACCAGAAAACAGCATTTCAATCAGGTGTCTATGTAAACCATTTTATAGGGTGGTCACTGCTGACAAATTCTCTATAAGCATATTACTCAAGTTGGAGAAATTATCATCATTTTCTGCTGATGAGCATGCCCCCCCAAATGGAAAACTTGGAAATGCATTAGTGGAAATGTCTTATGAAAAAAAAGAAAAGTGATTAAATTATATTCAATGTACTGTAGCTTCAAAATTTGATGTCAAGAGTTTATCTGGTTAAAGGCTACCTTTTTTTTTCATACCAATGTAGAAATTGCATTTCTAAATGTCTCTAATTTCTCCAAGTGTTTTGTGTTCCATTTCAAAATCAATTTTTTTTCCATCTAGTTCCATCTAGGTTGCACAAATTGAATTCATATTTTTCATTGCTATGAGTTGGCCAATATAAATCCTATCCTTTTTGCACTAATTCTTCATAACCATCCTCCCTATTCATAAAAAGGCGTGATGGCTCTTCATCAAGCACAATCTTGGTAAACCTTCCCGGTTTAGTTTTAGTTTTACATGTCCATTGCATTGGAATAATTTTTACCTAGATGTGAAATTAAATAATTGTAAGACAATACATTTTTCCCTACCTATTTATATATCTATGCAATTAAATATATTTATTTGTGAAAATGAATACCTTGAGAAAAGATGGTTTGGCATCATCATTTAAAGGGTATTGTTTCTTTTTGACATGTTTGGATTTTCCTTGAAGGCAATTCTTCATTTCTTCAAATATCAAAGCTGCTTCTTTAAAAATAAAAAATTATATTTTTTGATCAAAGACACATTAGTAGCTCTAACCATGTAATAAACATAACATTTACACACTATTTATTACACATTTTCTGTTATGTTTATGCCTACATAAATTGACAGCCATACCAATTCTTTGGTTTGTTTATATAAATAAAAGTAGGACTTTTTGATATATGTTGGGATTTTCTTTTTATATCAAGGAGCATTTTTGTGTATATTTTCAAGGTACAAAAGGAAAGAAAAGACTGGTTTTCACATTTATTTTGTTTAAAAGCTTTATAAAATTAAGTGTTCTTTACATAAAACGTATTTTTAAATCAAACATGTATGAGTAACTGTAAATGAGATCAGAACAAGACAATATGTTATGTCCTTCGTAAGGTCTTAGCTCTCATGTTCTTTCTTCTGTTACTGAGGCTACTTAATTACAGGGGCAATACAGTTTCCAAGTGCTTCACAAGTGAGTTTTAGCAGATACCAGACCCCAGCAGTCACAGCATCACTAATACCAGAGTAGAAAGCAGCAGTGTCACATGAACTGTATATACAATTAGGGATGACCGAGTACTGTAGTATTTGGACTCGCCGTACTCATTACGAGTACCTCCTAATACTCGGTTACTCGTAACGAGTCCAATGTAAGTCTATGGAAACGCAATTAATGGGCGGGGACTGTGATGGACTGGGCGGGGACTGTGATGGACTGGGCGGGGACTGTGATGGACGGCGGGGACTGTGATGGACGGTGGGGACTGGGTGAAAACTGTGCCAGGCTATGTGGGACTGTGCTGCCCTGTGCGGGGACTGTGCCAGGCTATGCTGTAGTGTGCAGGGACTGTGCCAGGCTATGTGGGACTGTGCTGGCCTGTGTGAAGACTGTGCCGGGCTGTGCGGGACTGTGATGGCCTGTGCGGGGACTGTGCCGGGCTGTGCAAGACTGTGCTGGCCTGGTCCAAAAACTGTGCAGTGCTGTGCGGGACTGTGCAGGGCTTTGAAGGTACTGTGTGGGACTGTGCTGGGCTGTGTGGGACTGTGGTGGGCCATGCTGGACTGTGCGGGGACTGTGCAGGGACTGTGGCAGGCTGTTGCGAATATTGCGAGGCGAGTAGTGAAATACTCGCGAGGATTCGAGAACCGCATTACTCGCCGAGTACCGAATACACACGAGTATGCTCGCTCATCCCTATATACAATGGTCATTGATCCCTTTTTATATATTGCTGTAGAAGACAGGAAAAGGTAAAAGACATTTCTGCTTTCTCTATGGGCAGCCTAATAAATGAGCAACTTCGTCAGTGCAAAGATGTTCATGAATATCCTTGCAGAATTCTGACAGATGGTGACTGCAAGGATACTTACAGTCTATGGGCAATGAAAAATTGGTTAATGTGGCACAGAACTCGTGTATGTCAACATGGATTGTATATACTTCTACACTAGAGATCAGTCTCTGAACAATATGCAGATAATGTGCAAACACATTTACTTGTGATCATGATATTAGAAAATTTAACTATAAATATTGTATTTCAGCAATGACAATTTGTTAAATTAGTAGACAAAAGCAGCACTCTATAGTTTTGCGTTTTATTTTTCGGACTGGAGTGGTGCTTTAAATCGAAGCTTCTGAGAACTGGCATATACTATCCTTATGACGTTTTCATACATTACCGACGCTGCTCTACTCAATGACGTAAAAAGCTATGTCACAGGCACTGAATGATTGTTTAAGAGAGGCATAACAAGGCTCCCACAGAGATGTATTGAAATGTTTTCACCACAGACTGACCGGAGTGTCGGTGGATAAAGGAGAAGTTGCCGGAAGGTGAGTATAATACAAGGATTAGTCAACTTAAAGTTGAAGCACCACTATAGCGGTGGAATAAAGAAAAATGCTGTGGTGGTGCTTTAAGAAAATATGTGCAATGAAGCAAAACATGTGTACATTACAGCTTAAACTACAGAATAATATAATGACATTTAATATTACATGTTAGTTGACCAGCATTATAAATGTTCAACATTTTAAATCTCTATATATAAAATTGAATGTATGTATGTGTGTGTATGTATCACCAACAAATCACAAACCATTTTTCATTTCACCAGAGCTGTTTAAAAGAAGCTGACCTGTGATTGGTTGGTATGAGCAACAGTTTTCCCTTCAACCAATCACTAAGATCTTTCATTTCACCAGAGCTGTTTAAAAGAAGCTGAGCTGTGATTGGTTGCTATGAGCAACAGTTTTCTTACTTGACAACACCTGAGCAGACACTGACAAAGTGGGAGAAATCTAGCATCCCCAGGAACATAAGCTCCAGCCATTGTCTGCCCGCCAGGAATGGAGCAGAGAGCACATGACAGAAATGAATCCCCCCTCCCTGCCCATTTACCTAGCACACATCCTCCATCCCATAGGCACATCTTGCTTCTTAAAGCGATCTCAGGTATGGAAGTTAGGGCAAATCCCTCAGCACTCTGATTCTGACCCCAGGCCTCTCTTAAAGGGATCCACATTAGGGAAGTTTGGGCAATTCCACTCAGCGTTCTGGTTCTGACCCCAGGCTCTCTTAAAGGGATCCCCGGTACGGAAGTCAGGGCAATTGCCTTCAAAAGCTCTGGTACTGACCCCAAGCCTCTATTAAAGGGATCATTGGTATGGAAGTCAGGGTAAATCCATCCAGCGCTTTGGTTTTGACCCCACGCCTCTCTTAAAGGGATCCCCGGTATGGAAGTTAGGACCATTCCACTCAGCGCTGTGGTTCTGACCCCAGGGTTTATTAAAGGGATCCATGGAATGGAAGTGAGGGCAAATCCACTCTGCACTCTTATTCTGACCCCAGGCCCCTCTTAAAGGGATCGCAGGTATGGAAGTGAGGGCAAATCCATTCTGCGCTTTGGTACTCACCCCAGGCCTCTTTTAAAGGGATCTCCGGTATGGAAGTTAGGGCAAATCCCTCAGCGCTCTGATTCTCACCTCAGGCTTCTATGAAAGGGATAATTGGCATGGAATCAGGGCAAATCCATTCAGCGCTCTGGTTCTGACGGCAGGCCTCTCTTAAATGGATCCCCGGTATGGAAGTTAGGGCAATTCCACTCAGCGCTCTGGTTCTGACCCCAGGGTGATGGGATGATGTAGGATATTAGGGGTAGTAGTCCGGCTGGTGTGACGGGATGATGTTGAATATTAGGGGTAGTAGTCAGGTAGCTCTTGCTGATGGGTTGATGTGGGATATTAGGGGTAGTAGTCCAGTGGCTCTGGCTGACTGGATGATGTTGGATATTATGGGTAGTATTCCATTGGTTTTGGCTGACGGGATGATGTGGGATGTGCGTGTATTTTTGCATGGGGGGGCCCGATTTGAAAGTTCGCACTGAGGCCCATAAATTTGTAGTTACGCCACAGACTACACCAACTAGTGAGAATGGAATAAGCATGGGTAAAGTTGAAAATATTAGCTCAGAAAACTATTAAAAAAATGATGTGCTTTATATTGGAGAAAACTAGAATGGAAATCTTAATAAATTCCCATCTTTGTATTGAAATATGTGGGATTGCACAAGTAAAATAGTCAGTTTTTTTACAGTTCACAATAACTTTAACATCTGTACTTTTACTATTCTGAGCAGATGTTGAAAGGCAGCAATTCTCAAGTAGTTGTTTAACTTTAGCATCAAAACCTTTTTCAGTTATTATTCCTGAAAATACAGAAAATAAATACAATGAATAATTTAAAATATAACTTTTTTAAACAAGGCAAATGAAACAGGTGAATTAAAATGCATTTCAAGGATTATAATATTGAATAACTATCTTTAGAATAGGTTATCAAGAGGATGTTGGTTGTGACCCCACTTTCAGGGCTCCGGCCGATCAGATGTATATAGTGGCCATATTGCTTGAGGAGGACCTAGGCCTCTAGATCATTGCTGTCACATTGGTGAGGGCTTTTAGGCCGTGTGTAGTCACATACAGTAGTTACATAGCCTAGGCTAGGCACAGGTCAGGCTTAGCCACATTCAAGTATAGGTGCTGAGCTGGGATACTAAGTACACCCACTTGAAGAAAGTTGAGTAAGAGCAGGAATAAACATTTTGAAAATATTTAATTACTTAGATATATCTTACTTCTAGGCTGAGATGCTATGTGGATGGTGCTAACATAAATTCACAGCCTTCTACTTGTTTGTGTATTTTGACTGAACTTATAGGGTAAGTTCACACAGGACTTTTTTGCTGTTTTTTTTCTGCAGCCAAACCTAATCTCATTGGGAAGAACGAAGCTGCGACAGAAAAGCAAGTTTAGGTACATTTTTCGATGCGTTTTTGGTGTGGTTTTTTATGGTGCGTTTTTTTTTTCTGTTTGTCCATGATAATGTTCATGACTTTTCAGCATCAAAAACAGTGAAAATAATGATACCCACATTTTTCGTGCGTTTTTGAAATGTTTTTTCAAAACACATTCAAGTAAATGGGTGAAAAACTGTAAAAAAAACGCAGCAAAAACGGTGAAAGAAGTGACATGCTCTATGTCCAAAAAACGCAGCAAAACACAAAATCATGATCACAGAACAAAACAATCTGTGTGCATGAGATTTCTGAAATCTCATAGGCTTTGCTGGTAATGGAAAAAGAAGCAGAAAATTAGCATAAAAAAACTATGCAAAAAATGCAGAAAAAAATGCCTGTGTGAAGTTACCAATAAGCTAAGGCTGGTTTCCCAGGAGCACTAAATTGACATACGTGCAGGGATCCTCAATGATCTTGTAAACAAATGCCCCCTTGCATGTGTCCAGAATTAACATTTAAATTAAGGGAACAGCAACCATCGTGTCAAAGCAACTGATCCGTTTGTGCAAAGAGTTGTACGTTTTTGGCAAACTTAAGGTGAAATGTTGCAATAGATTAATTGTTGACTTTTTAAAGCCACTAGCTGAAGATCCCGGGGTTGGCTGGGGCAGAGTAACAAACTGTGGTTAGTTCTAACAAATTATAAGGATTATCCTCCATGCCATAGTTCAGTGCCCATATACCCATCATACATGTCCTCCATCCCATAGTCCCCTGCCCATATACCCATCACACACCTCCTCCATCCCATAGTTCCGTGCCCATATATCCATCACACACCTCCTCCATCCCATAGTCCAGTGCCCATATACCCATCACACATCTCCTCCATCCCATAGTCTCGTGCCCATATACTCATCAAACATCCTCTATCCCATAGTCCCATGCCCATATACCCATCACACACCTCCTCCATCCCAAAGTCCCGTGCCATATACTCATCACACATCCTTTATCCCATAGTTCCGTGTCCATATACCCATCAAACATCCTCTATTCGAGAGTCCAGTTGCCATATACCCATCACACATCCTCTATCCTCTAGTCCCGTGTCCATATACCCATCATACATATTCTACATCCCATAGTCCCGAGTTGGGTGTCGCTGAGCAGGGAGTTCCTGGAGATGTGCTGTTATGTAACCTGGCAGTGCGGCTGTGTGTGTGGCCGCTGATGATGCGATTTGCAACACTGGTAACAATAGAGTGCGGCAGTAATAGAGGAGGGGGGATTCATTTCTGTCATGTGCTCTGTGCTCCTGTCTGGGGGGCAGACAATGGCTGGAGCTTATGTTACCGAGGATGCTAGATTTCTCCCACCCGCTCCCATCTGCTGAGATGTTGTGGAGTGGGGAAATTGTTGCTCATAGCAATCAATCACAGCTTAGCTTTCATCTTTTAAACAGCTGTGTTGAAAAGAAAGATGCTTAGTGATTGGTTGCTATGGGCAACACAGGCAGTGTAACCTGTTGTGGTCAAGAAGATGTGGCTATGAAATATATATATTAGACTAGATTATGGCCCGATGCTATCGCATCGGGAGGATGCGATAGCATCACACCTGTTGCCATGTTAACCCTCAACACACACACTCCTCTCACCTTTCACCATCTCCACTCAAGTCCACTCACTCTTTCACTCCACATACGACCCCTTCTCTCACTCCGTCTCTCATACTCACGCCGTCATCGCCGCTGCTCCACGATCCCCGACATCTTCTTCCGCCAGCGCCATCCTGGATCCAGACGTTGTCCACGCCGGTGACATGTTCTTGCGGCGACGCCATCTTGAGTATCGTGAAATCCCGCGATACTCAAGATGGCGTCGCCGGAAGAACGTGTCACCGGAGTGGACGACGTCGGGATCCAAAATGGCGTTAGGCGAAATCTCCTGATTATATCAGCTGGACCAGTCAGGAAACCAAAACCTGGATTGAATAAGTGGAGGGGGAACTACCAGTCCTTTCCATGCTGATCACTAAGGAAACCAGGACTGGATTACAGTGAAATAAACTGGCTTCATCATCAGTACAGGGAGACAGATGAAATGAAACAGGGAGAAATATACCTGTTTTCTAGTACCTCTCCCCTTGGCACCTCGCACACCCCCCTCCTCTGTTCGAGCCCGTACGACGAGTCACCAAGCAGTGCGTTCTAGACAAAGCATCTGCATTTCTGTGTGCTGTGCCAGCCCTGTGCTCAATGGAAAATTTAAACCCTTGTAATGCTAAGAACCAGCGTGTCACCCGCGCATTGCCTTCTTTTGCCCGGGACATCCACATTAGGGGCGAATGGTCCGTCACTAGTCTAAACTGGTGACCTAGTAAATAATAGCGCAAGGTGCACAGGGCCCATTTCACAGCCAGGGCTTCCCGCTCAACTACACTGTAGTTCTTTTCTGCTCTCGTAAGCTTTCTGCTTAGATAGGCCACTGGGTGTTCCTCGTCATTTACTTCTTGAGACAAAACCGCGCCGAGGCCCACCCCAGAGGCGTCCGTTTGGACAATAAACTCCCGTTTAAAGTCTGGTGCAACCAACACTGGTTGGTCACAGAGGACTGTTTTCAATCGCTGAAAGGCCTCCTCTGCTTCTGCGTTCCACTTTATTGTGACAGATTTCGACCCCTTAGTAAGATCTGTGAGAGGAGCTGCGATGGTCGCAAAATGTTTGATGAACCGCCTATAATAACCAACGATCCCTAAAAAAGCTCCAACCTGTTTTTTGGTTACCGGTCGTGGCCAATTTTGAATAGTGTCTACTTTATTGGCTTGAGGCTTCACGACGCCTCTCCCTATGCTATATCCCAGATAGCGAGCCTCTTCCAATCCCAGCGTACATTTCTTGGGATTGGCAGTCAACCCAGCTGTTTTTAGGGAGTCTAAGACAGCTTGTACTTTTGACAAATGCGTTGTCGCGTCCGTCTGCAAGTCTGGGCTGCAGACAGACAGCGCCCCGAGTAGCACCGACACCCTTTACCTCTATACAGGGATCTGGATTTACTGCAGAGCCCAGGAAGCGCTGTCTGAACAGGAGCAGAGTGCCAGAGCAGAACGGTCGCAATAGAAAAGCAGGAAGGGAGCCAAAAATGGAGTCGGAAACCAAGCGAGCAGTGGAGGTACAGAAACGTCAGGCAGAGGCAGAGTCGAGAGTCCAAGCAGAAGTCAAAAACCGGGAGAGTAGCGGAGGTACAAAAACGGCAGGCAGAGGCAGAGTCAAGAGTCCAGGCAGAGGTCAAAAACCGGGAGAGTAGCGGAGGTACAAAATCGTCAGGCAGTAGAGGGGGTCAGGAATCCAGGCCAAGGTCAGCATCAGTAATCGGGAGAAATGCAAGGTACAAAAACGGCAGGCAACAGAGTAGTCAGAAGTTCAGGCTGAGGTCGGAGTTAACGATAGGCAATCACAAGTAACACGTAGGGGAACCAAGAATATATCTGGTGGCTTGCAAGCCCAGTCCCAAGGTATTTGAGGGATCAGGTCGTCCCTCACAGGCTCCGCCTGTCATCAGGACCGCCCCCAGGACCAGACCTGATGATGATGCACCAGCCCCTTCATGACTGACAGAGGAGCAGAGTCTGCGTCCAGTAGACGCCTGCGCAGAAGCCCTTTCACTGTTGCCGCCCTCACTCGGGCGCGAGCCACGGCGCCTCCTGGTGGCTGAGGGTGGAACAGCAGGCCCCGAGCCCGGGGGCGGCGTGACAGTCCGTCGCCTCCTAGTGGCTGAGGGCGTAACAGCCGGCCCCGAGTCTGACAGCGACGTGACATGCGTGTCCCAGTCATCGCTAAAGATAATGATGTCGTCCAAGTACGCAGATGCATACTGGCCATGGGGTTTTAGGACAATATCCATTAGACGTTGGAAGGTGGCTGTAGCACCATGCAACCCAAATGGCATATCTTGGTACTGGAATAACCCCTGGGGCGTAACAAAGGCAGTTTTCTCTTTGGCTGATTCCGTGAGGGGAATCTGCCAATAACCTTTTGTTAAGTCAATAGTGGATATGTATCTGGCCGAACCCAGTCTCTCTATCAGTTCATCGACTCTTGGCATCGGGTAGGCATCGAATTTCGATACTTCATTTACTTTCCGAAAATCGTTACAAAATCGGATAGTCCCATCGGGTTTGGGCACCAGTACGATAGGGCTAGCCCAATCACTCCGGGACTCCTCAATGACCCTGAGTTCTAACATCTTCTTCACTTCCTGGGCAATGGCTTGTCTCTGAGCCTCCGGAATTCGATATGGTTTTAGCCGTACCCGCGCCTGTGGATCAGTAACAATGTTGTGTTTAATTAGGTGAGTCCGGCCAGGAAGTTCCGAGAAAATATCTGCGTTCCTCTGTATGAACTCCCTGGTCTCTCGTTTTTGGCTTTCGGATAGCGTGTCTGCAATACCCACTTCTGGCAGAGCTACCTGGGGGTCCTTTACCTTAGAAGGTGGTACCCCGCGAGGCCCATCCACAAGGGCAGCTCCTGCCACCAGACTCTCCCTGTCCCGCCAGGCCTTAAGCAAGTTTAAGTGGTATATTTGTTCGGGCTTTCTCTTGTCTGGTTGGTGTATCTTATAATTTACTTCACCTATTCGTTCCAGCACTTCGTATGGTCCCTGCCATTTCGCAAGAAATTTATTCTCTACGGTAGGCACCAATACCAACACCCTGTCTCCGGGTTGAAAGACTCGTGTTTTTGCCGCTCGGTTGTATACCGTGCTTTGGGCATGTTGTGCGTGCTCTAAACACTGTTTAACTATTGGCATAACTGCTGCAATTCGGTCCTGCATAAGTGTTATGTGTTCAATTACACTGCGATAAGGAGTCACCTCTTGTTTCCAAGTCTCCTTGGCAATATCTAACAGGCCTCTAGGACACCGCCCATAAACCAACTCAAAAGGTGAAAAACCTGTGGAGGATTGGGGTACCTCACGTATAGCGAACAGGAGGTATGGTAGTAGGGCATCCCAATCGCTCCCGTCCTTATCCACCACCCTTTTCAACATTCCCTTTAAGGTTTTGTTAAAGCGCTCCACCAAACCGACAGTCTGAGGGTGATATACTGAGGTACGCAAATGGGAGATTTTTAGTAGTTTACATAAATCCTTAAGTATACGAGACATAAAGGGGGTCCCTTGATCCGTAAGTATCTCTTTCGGAATGCCGGTGCGGGAAAACATATTAACCAGCTCCTTTGAAATTGATTTCGCTTTGGCATTCCGCAAGGGCACTGCTTCGGGATAACGCGTGGCGTAATCCAATACTACCAAAATGTACTGATGACCCCTGGCAGATTTAACTAATGGACCGACTATATCCATTGCTATCCTCTCGAAGGGCACCTCTATTATTGGTAAGGGCACTAAGGGGCTTCTAAAATGTGACATAGGTGCGGTCAATTGACACGTAGGACATAACCGACAGTACTGGGTCACGTCTCCCACTAGACCCGGCCAAAAGAAACGTTGCAGAATACGGTGTTTTGTCTTTCCTACCGCCAGGTGTCCTCCCAAGGGATGTTTATGTGCCAACTCCAAAACTACCTGGTGAAAGGACTTAGGTACCACTAGTTGTTCTACCACCACCCCTCGCACCTTGTCTATGTGATACAACATATCCTGCTGCACCGCCACGTGTGGGAACTCGTTTTGAGCCCCTGGGTACAATGGTCTTCCCTCGGAGACCTTTATGTTTTCCCACGCCCTTGCTAGAGTAGGATCCTGGTGCTGAGCGGTCCCAAACTTACCACGGGCCACCTCAAGATCAGGCATTTCTAAAACATCCTCTAGCTGGTCTGCCTCGCCTGCATACACAGCCAGAGGAGAGTCCGCAGATTCTAGTACTTCCTCTGAGATGGGTTCTCCGTTGTCTTGCTGCAATGGTTCAGGGGCTAGCTCCGGAGTACCGTCTTCAACTAGAGGGTTCATGCCACTTTTGAAGTTCCACAAGTCCCAAAATAAGGGAAAGTCTCTCCCAAGGATTACACTGTGTCCCATAGACTTTATGACTGCCACCTGATGTCTTTTGGTCCCTACTGGCGTGGCAAGAGTAACCCAGGCAGTGGGGTAGTTCTTAGTATCCCCATGGATGCAACTAATGCCCACGGTTAAGTTCGTTAGGGCGCTAGAGTCCACCAAACTGGCATGTACCAAAGTTACTTGACTGCCGGAATCCAAGACAGCATTCACACTATAACCGTCAACCTTGACGTGGCACACGTGTTGTTCATTTCCCGTGAGGGTCTCCGCCACACAGACTGACTGCACATATAATGAAAGACGCCTCATAGCGTTACAGTCCATTGGCTCTGTAGTCATTGGGCAGTTAGCTGCTACATGGCCAAGACCGCGACAGTGCCAACATTGTATAGGCCCTTGTCTCCTCGATGGAGATCCCAGACGAGGTCTGCTGGCTTGATGTGAGCCCGTACCACCTCCATAGTCCTTTGTAGGTCTGCTACCCTTCATTGTGACGTTCTCTTCTTTTGAAGATGAAGTAGGTTTCGCAGGACTCTCCAGCGATTTCTTGGGGAGCCAGTGGGGTGCTAACGTCCCTTGGAGTAGGCTTTCAGAAGCATTGTAGCGTTCGACCATATTCACCAACTGGTCAGCGGTAGTTGGGTCACCCTGTCCAACCCACCTCTGGATCTTAGCGGGTAAGGACCGCAGGTACTTGTCTAGAACAACACTCTCCACCATCTGTGCGGACGTCAAAGCCTCTGGTTGCAGCCATTTTTTTACTAGATGGATGAGATCATGCATTTGTGAGCGGGCTGGCTGATGCTCCACAAAATTCCATAAATGCACCCTCTGTGCGCGTACATATGTGTTTACTCCCAGCCTTGCCAGGATTTCACCTTTGAGTTTGATATAGGCCATAGCATCCGCTCCACTCAGATTGTAATAGGCCTTTTGTGGATCTCCGCTTAGAAATGGAGCAACTACCTCAGCCCATCTGTCCAGCGGTAAGTGCTCACGTTCTGCAATACGTTCGAACACGGTGAGGTATGCTTCCACATCATCGTCTGCGGTCATTTTAAGCAAAGTCTTCTGTACGGCTTTCTGCGCACTAGCAGCGCTTTGTGCACGGTCTCCCTCATCTCGGGGTTGCCGAACCAAGGCCTGTTTTATTGCCTCCAACTGCTCTTGCTGCATCTGGTGTTGCTGCTCCAGAGCCTTCTGGAAGCAAGTATTAGTCTGCTGTTGTTGCACATTTGCTTGCAATAACTGCTTCACTAGTTCCTCCATATTACTGGACTCTTGGCTCTTCAAAAGCGCAGAAACTTTCAGCCAGGACATACACAGCGTTTTCTCTGCAGTCACAGTCCAGCAGCCACAAGTGCCCGCATTCGAAACACCATTTGTGGGGAATAGACAGCTCAGCTGGGATCTTTGCTTTGGCACAAGAGTGTGGCTATGAAGTCACTTCAGCAGACTAGCAAGTTCCACATGGATATTGACACGGCATATTTATTGTGCACACTTGTTATTCAATGTTACACATGCCAAATATGAAATAAAACATCTAAGGCTGTCTGGCCACTAACTAACAATAGCAGGCTAACTACAAAATAAACCTATATAACAGCAAACAAGTCCATGTAATCTTACTGTGTCAGCTCCCAGCTCAGCAGACGAGATAGACTGAGAGATCCCAGCTCCTCCTGATTATATCAGCTGGACCAGTCAGGAAACCAAAACCTGGATTGAATAAGTGGAGGGGGAACTACCAGTCCTTTCCATGCTAATCACTAAGGAAACCAGGACTGGATTACAGTGAAATAAACTGGCTTCATCATCAGTACAGGGAGACATATGAAATGAAACGGGGAGAAATATACCTGTTTTATAGTACCTCTCCCCTTGGCACCTCACACTATATACATATGTGTGTGAGTATATATATACAATATATACACATGATTGCATAAGCCATTTATTTTGCCTAGACTTTGAAACTCTTTTTAGCTTACATATTGTGAATATATGGGTGTTACCTTTGGGTGTTACTTTTTGTGAACGTTAGCAGGTTTTCCTTGTCTTGCGTGACTTCTCTGGTAGCGCAGATAAGGATAGCTAACAGCTAAGCAAATTGTATGTACTATTTCTGCAAACGCAATATGTTTCAACACCCTTTCGGCTTTGCTATTTAAACTCTTAAGAATATGTATTGAGTTAGACAGAGGACGGCCCACACCTAGTGTGGCTGTCATTCTCTCTCTCCATGCCGGCATGACCAAATAAAGAAACATCTTCCTTATTCAGGTCTGGACGATTTCTAATTGGAAGACAAAAAATCCCTGACATTTTGGTGCATTGGCCAGGAATCCAACACCTTTCCCTCACCGGTGAGTACTGTAAACCATGCACGGGGGAGTCTGGGACTCCTTAAGCAAGTCCTCCGCCTTGACATTAGGCATCAACAGGGGCATTACCAGTTATCCCGGTCTAAGGGAAAGTGACGGATTTCGCATAGTTTAAGGATCTCTGGGAATCGTCTGTATCTGAATACAGGTAAGAACATTTAATAATTTTCATTATATTCGGTAACCTTGTTAATCCAGTATGAATGTTATTCTTGGAATTGAATGGGGACTGTGATTGTAGACTTTTCCAATTGGGGTTTGTGAGAGGCTCCTGTAGGTTGGATGTTTACATGCAATTGGAGTTTGTGAGAAACTCCTGTAAGTTGCTAAACTCCATAGTGAATGGGGTTTGTTGTTCTTGTAAAATATTCCGAAGAATAATAGTAATCATTATTTTTTTATTTTTATTTTTGAATGGGATGAATGTTATTTTAGGAATTGAATAGTGAACTGGTAGACTTTTCCCATTGGGGCTTGTGAGAGGCTCCTGTAAGTTGGAGGTTTACATGCAATTGGAGTTATAATAACTCCTGTAAGTTGTGAAGCTCCATAGATTTGGGGTCTGTTTGTTCTTTTAAGATATTCCTCTGAATAACAATAATCTTTATTTATTTATTTTTTTGAATGGGTACAAAGCCAGTGTGAGAAGGCTACTGTGGAATAAAAAACTCCGTGTGCACGTTAAATTGATCTAGATGGGAGAATCAAGGGAGTTTCTCATCAGATTAAGGAATCCGCTGGATTAACCTAAAATAGAACCCAGTATAAGATGAATTTTTGCCGGTATTGTTTTGTCTTCTGTACTTTGTTGAATGTTGTTTTCTGTTAAGTATGCTGTTTTGTCTGTCTTTTAAAATTACATAGAACTAAAACACCATAAATATATGTTTTATGTTACACATGAGACTCCTTGAATGTTATCTTGAGTGAATGTATGAGGGTTGAAATAAAATCCTGACTGTATAAGGGAGTCCAGTAGGGGTGGTCAACAGTCATGTGTGGACTGGAGACAAATCATAGGTTATTATAGTGGTATAAATCACCTAGGTACGGGGGCGTGGCATGGCTGCTGAGGAGTGAGGACGTGCTTTGGGGAGCTCCCGCTCCTATACCGGCTACCGACCTACCAGAGACCTCTACAGAATCCCTCTACCCCGATGCATACTAGGAGAGGCAAAGGGAGCAAGCTTGTCAGCTCCGCGGTGCCCGAGAAGGCTTCCCACGGCATACCCTGCTATTTTACAGGAGCAGGGAGGATGAGAGCTGCAGGCACCATATTGGATTCAGCGAGCAGAGTGAAGACGGCCCCGCCGACAGCAGGAGGCACGGTACAGGGGATGGGGAAGCAGGCCACGGGAGGCAAAGACCATGGGGAGACCCCCTGGAGACCTACCACAATGGCCTCAGGGGCCCCGCGGGAGACCGAGGGCTCTCCTCGAAATAGCATCGCAAAACCCCTGGAGACACGTGTCTCACAGGGAGACCCCGCGGGCACGGCAGCGCAGCCTCACACCAGTGCGAAACATGTGGGCCCGGGGGAGATGTCCCCGAAGCTTTCCGCGGTATGCCCCCAAACAGGTACCATTGCTCCCCCCGACACCGGCCTTGCCATCACCGTAGGCTCTACAGAGAAGGAAAATATTGCTCCGATGGGGAGAGGGCAGTCAAACTATACCATATCATCTGCCCACCAGGCTGGACCCCCACCCATCATGACTCTCCCACTTACACATCAGCCTACAACTTCCCGGACACCGCAGCACAGACCAGCAGTCCCGTTCTTTATGGGACACTCTACAGCCCCCATGAGAATCGATCTCACTTTGTTATATGATAAAATAAAAGATATCCCGACGAAACAGGATATGGAACAATACATCACCCATTTGGAATCCTCCTATAAAGCTGAACTTTCCATGCTTAAAGATGACATTCAGCAATGCGGGGAGAAAGATGAGTCCGATGACCAGCTATTGGCTTCCCTGACTGGAAGGATAGAGGCTCAGGAAGCAGCTATGACCGTTCAAACTAGACAGCTACAGACCTTAGCAGAAATGCTAGATGATTCGGAAAACAGGGGACGCAGGAACAACATAAGAATATGGGGACTACCAGAGTCCATGCCCCCTCAGGAGTTGGATTCCACATTAACGGGCATTTTTAATTCGGTATTGGACAGACCTCAAGATGCCCCATTGGAACTAGACCGTGCCCATAGGGCTCTAGGCCCGCGCCCCAGTGAGCAGGATCCACCGAGAGATGTGATATTCCGGGTACACAAATACCAACTTAAAGATGCAGTCATGGGGGCAGCCAGGAAGACAAGATCCATAGACCACTTGGATACCCGCATACAGCTCCTACCAGACCTGTCCAGATGGACTTTGCAGAGGTGCAGAGCTCTCCGCCCTCTCTTGGATGTGCTACGACAACATGATCTTCTCTACACTTGGGGGTTTCCGTTCTGCCTCCGGGTTCAGAGAGGGGGCAGAGTGCATCATCTGAGTCATCCTAGTGGTAGTTCAGCATTCTCAGCCGCCCTAGATATACCTGAAGTGGACATACCTGAGTGGCCACCTTTACCATCATTTAATAGAATGGATGACCCTTGCAGGGGTCATGCCCCTCAGAGACAGCGGCGACCCAGAAGAGGGCCCAATAGACACGAGCGTATACATCCAGAACATGGAGATATTGCCTGATTATTCAGCTTCTTGATTTGCAGTTGTTTCTCTTTTAGTTGGATGTGGGGACGGGGATTGGGGACCATCCTTATTGGCAGTGCGGAACTGAGGTTTCAATTGGTTTTCATCATCAATTGATTCCCCTTTTCTCTTCCCTTCCCCCTTCCTCCCCTTCCCCTTCCTCCCACCGTCCCCCCCTTCCCTCATCCATATTCTCTTTGACAGCTGATGTTTCATGCTAAACGCTATCATTTGTTTATAACTGCTCATCATTCTGTTGTACTCTACTTCGAAGGAAGATATGATCCCTAGAAGTCTATGCCACCCTAGGTTTAAATTTTATGGTACCTTTAATATTGTTAGCCGTGACGGTATTGATACCAATGGATATGTGAAATATGCTGATAGCCCAGGAGCTGGTAAACCACGGTCATATATATTTTTCATGTGTTAACTCTCTGCCCTAGAGGTATAGGATTGTTAAGTAGTTATGAGGTTGGGGGCCGAGGGAGATAGCGTCTCCATCTCTCTTCTTGCCGTACACTTACCCCCCTGGAGGTGCTGCTTCACCCTGGTGGCACGCAGCATTTAAAAAGTACCTCCACTAGAACTCACGTTATTTGTTGGTGTGGTTTATCCACACTTGTATTGTTACGTTTCACCATTATCCCTAGCTTTCCTTTTCTACTTCTTTATCTAACTCTTTATTTATACCCTCTCTGCCCTACTAGCTTCTCCCTTCCTCTCTCCACAGCGGGCACTGGATTCTGAGGCCGACCCATCCTTTTGAACGAAGTTTGATCTCCTTGAACTCAGACTACGACCACAATGCCTGGTAAGAAGGCTGCACAAAAGATTACATTGGGCTCTCTAAACGTTAGGGGCTTTAACGTACCACAGAAGCAGTCACATATTCTATACGGCATGCATAAGAAAAGAGTAAATATATTGATACTACAAGAGACCCACTTTAAAATTGGCCATGTCCCTAACACACCTGACTGTTACTATACGACTTGGTTCCACAGCGCCAACCCGGAGTCGCGATCCCGGGGGGTGTCCATATCACTCCATAAATCCCTCCAACATACCATACTGGACACACTAATTGATGCTGAAGGCAGATACGTGATCTTGAAAATCCGGATTTTTTCAACAACCTACACTATAGCGGGTTGGGACGCCCCCAGCCGAGACCAAATTCAAGCTACTAGGTCTTTTTTGAAGAAAATGGCGGATTTCACTGAGGGGGTTGTTATACTTGGAGGGGACTTTAACCTGACCCTTAATCCGACGATAGATTCCACAGCGGGGAGGTCTTGCCTTTCCCATCGTCAGATGTCTTCTTTGAAACAGGATCTTCATGACCTACATCTTACTGATGTTTGGAGAATCCTCAATCCCAATGTGAAAGACTATACATTGTTCTCCACGCCACATAATTCGTATGGTAGAATAGACTTCTTTCTACTTAGCCATTGTGCATTGGCGTGGGACCCGAAACCCTCCATTGGTAGTTTCCTTTGGTCGGATCATGCTCCAGTCTTCCTGGACATTAATCCTCCTGACTCGGGGACGCGCCAGTGGATGTGGAGACTGAATGATAATCTCTTAAAAGACCCTACCTGCATGACTGATGTTAAGACTACCATAGCAGCATTCTTGCAAGACCATGCACACGACAATACCGCTATGCCGATTAAATGGGAAGCTCTTAAATGTGTCCTTAGAGGGGTACTTATTAAACACGGTTCTCTTCTGAAACAGGCGAAAAACAGGGAGATCATGGACCTCACTGAAAAAATACTAACTCTGGAGACAAAGCATAAGTCTGGCTTGGGGGCGGGGGTACAGTCTGACCTGATCAAATGTAGGGATGACTTGAAGTCCTTATTAAACGAGAAGTCGCGTCACCATAGAAACCGTTTTAAAAGTATACTATACGGTCAAGCCAATAAATGTGGACGCCTATTAGCCAGATTTCTACACCCACGCTGCCAGACCACATACATTCCATCTCTCCGGGGACACCGTGGGCAGACAATATCGAACCCAATGGAAATTCTTGATATATTGCGACGTTATTATCACACATTGTACAATATTAATGGGGATGGCCCCCATCAGCCGCCTACAGACTCCCAACCTCAAATAGACTCTTACATACATGATACTGCCCTCCCGACACTAGCAGCTGACTTAATGACACCACTGGAAACTGATTTTACGATTAATGAGGTCGACGAGGCCATTCAGAACACCCCGACAGGTAAGAGTCCGGGACCGGATGGCTTCACTCCTCATTTTTACAAGATGTTCCGAGAGCAACTTAGACCCATTATGACGTCGGTCTTTAACTCCATCGTAGATGATTCACTGTTCGCCCCACAATCCTTAGAGGCTTTTATTACAGTAATACCGAAATCAGGGAAAGATTCCACAGTGGTAACCAAATACCGCCCAATATCCCTTATTAACATCAATGTAAAACTTTATGCGAAAATCTTGGCTAACCGGTTAGCACCCCTTCTACCTTTAGTTGTTCATTCGGATCAGGTGGGGTTTGTGCTGGGAAGGGAGGCGAGAGACGGTATAGGTAAGACCCTTATCTTGACAGCACACGCCAAATTAAAACATAAGCCTCTTGCTTTGTTGTCAGTCGACGCAGAGAAGGCCTTTGACCGAGTACATTGGGGTTTATGTTCTCATCTTTACGACAAATAGGCCTAGGAAATCGTTTCCTACATAGGATTGCGGCTTTGTATTCCGGTCCTTCAGCAAAGGTTAGAGTCAATGGTGCACTGTCAGATTCCATAGCCATTGGGAATGGCACACGTCAGGGCTGCCCTTTATCGCCCCTTTTATATACGGTGGTTATGGAACATTTGGCAGTGGCGATTAGAAAGAATACCAGCGTGCACGGACTATGGGTAGACCGCGTCCATTATAAGGTCTCTCTTTATGCTGATGACCTCCTGTTGTATGTCTCCCAGCCACACATTACTCTCCCGTCGTTGATGGCTGACTTTCAAAAATACGGCGCAGTCAGCAATTTTAAAATTAATATTCATAAAACTGAAGCCATTAATATTTCCCTAACACAATCAGAACTTGTGAGGACCATGGGGAATTTTCCTTTACGCTGGAGGTCTGGAGCTATTCAATATTTGGGTGTTCAAATTCCCACTGACAAGACTGACCTATATAAACTGAACTACTTACCCCTCCTAGAGTCGACTCTGAAACGTCTGAGAGAATATGGCCGAAGGAATATCTCGTGGTTTGGTAGAATGAATTCATTTAAGATGGACATTCTTCCCAGGTTTTTATATTTGTTTCAGGCGGTCCCGATTGTACCACCGAAGATGGTCTTCCAAACCATCAGATCTGCACTGACCCGCTTTATCTGGCAGGCCTCTAAACCCCATCTGAAATATTCCATCCTGACTGCCCCGAAGTCCAGAGGCGGAGCGGGCCTCCCTGACCTAGAAATCTACCATTGGGCCTCTATGCTTGTACGTCTATTCGACTGGCAATTCGGTCACCGTTCCAAGCAATGGGTGCAGCTGGAACAGGCATCCTTTAACGTTCCTCTGCGGCACCTGCCATGGATCCGATGTCATGACTTTGCTGTAGATGATCCTGGGGAGTCCACGGGTTTCTTGGCGCGGGAAACATTACAACTCTGGAGTCGTTTAAAAAATAAAAACAAATTGATCAGTGATCTGAATCCACTGGCTCCAATTTTTGGAAACCCAGATTTCCCTCCTGGTCGTCATAGGGACCAATTTCTGGGTTGGCATATTAGTACTGACCTACGCCTGGGACAGGTGATAGCGGGAGGGCACATCCCATCATTGGAAGCTCTACGGGAACAGTCTCCCACCAGGACACTCTCCTGGCTGGAATACAATCAATTGAGATCGTTTATCCGGGGACATATAGTTGACCGTACTCCTCATTTTGCCATAACACGGTTGGAAGAATTACTTCAGCAACAGGACCCTCCCTCTCATCTGATTTCTCTTTTATATAAGGAACTCCACACTAGTGACTCGGATGTGACACCGAGCTACATTCGGGCATGGGAGAGAGAGATGGGATGGGAGTTCTCTGTGGAAGATCTTGACAAAGCTTATCTTTTTACACATAAAATGTCTCCGGCTGGGGGCGCACAGGAGAAAAATTTCAAGATCCTGTCCAGATGGTATCTATCTCCTGTCAAACTGACGTCTATTTTTCCGTCAGTCGACGATGCGTGTTGGCGGTGTGGAACTGAGAAAGGAACTCTATTTCATATATGGTGGCAATGTTCTGCTATACAACCCTTCTGGAAGATGGTGTTCTCGGCATATCACAAAATTTCTGGAGATTATATCCCCCCCTCCCCACAGATTGCCATCCTTTCGATTCTTCCGGGACCCATATCTGCTCAGAAACCGAGCCTTCTTCGGTTCTGTATCACTGCGGCACGGATGGTGATTCCGCGCCACTGGCGCACGACGGCACCTCCAACTATGGCAGAATGGGTTTCGGAATTCGCAGACATCTTCCGTATGGAGGAGCTTATGGCTGAAATGGAAGGGGACAACACCCGCTTAACCCGGGTATGGCAGCCTTGGCTCATGTTTAGGGAAACTACCGACCTGTCTCAATTGGTTGAAGAGAACTCATAGAGGTCGATGCGGAGATCCGGTGTCCGCTTCCCTCCCCCTTCTGTCCCTACCCCCCTTTTTAGGTTTTATATACATGTTTTGAAAAAAAATTTTTTTTTTATTTTTACCCTTCCTCTCTCCTCTACTCCCCCTCTTTTTGTGCCCTTTCTTGTCTCTTTCTTTCTTCTCTTCTAAAGTACACCTGTGCTGAAATCAGTAAAGATGTTACTATGAATGTTTATATTTGATGTCTTTATCATTTGATCATTATACTCCACTACTATACCAGAGGACATTTGAGGATGAAGGCCATCCCTCCAGCGTGATTCTCTGAACATAAGCAATGTATAATGAATGTTTATATAGCACCAGTTATTTGAACTGATTCTTGTACATGATGATGTATATGAACCATGCACCAATAGCCATCCTAATGGGACATTATGTGCCTCCGTTCCAGGGAAAGTCAAGGTCATATATGAAGACGACTATATTGCGATCTTGTATGGATGGGTGTACAATGTTTGATATCTTGTATGCTATTTTTGCTATTTTTGCCTTTTGTGTTCAATAAAATAGATTCAACATAAATCACCTAGGTACATGTCACCTGACCCCCATAGAGAATATTCTATGTTGTTTTGTTATATGTTTTTCTGTTAATAACACAGAGTGACTGAACCCTCCTCGTTTCACTGAGGAGAGTCTGCACCTGTGGTGCTCTGAATACCTGATATTAAGAACGGGAACGTCTCTGTATATAAAGAGGCGGTGTCATTGGACTTTATCTCAGCACTTCAGGAATAGGAGTAAGAGGGAACTTTAATAATCTCTTGTCTTATATGTCTCTGTGTATGTGTGTATGTCCAGTCCCTAACTGTGGAAGCTGTTCTACGTTGTCAAAAGTCCTTGTGAGTATATGTATCAGTCATATCAGTGACCATAGTCCTTGGGGACCTTTCACGTTTGTCACACTGTGTTGTCATACTAGGCCCCTACAGGCCTTCATTGGACGGATGTGGCAAGAGATAGAGATACAAGCTGGTAAATACCTCGGACATAGTGTAATCAGTGAGGATTATTTAGATCCTGGATATTAGTAGCAGTAATTGAATTGTTGCTATTGGTTTTTTATCTTCTTGTTGACATATGAATTTCACTGATATTTGTCAAACTTCTTATAAGTGGGTAAAAATCCATTGTGCTCCAGGGTTTATATTGTGTATATTCCTCATCTTGTTTGTCTTTTTGTGTTTAAGAATTTTATGTAACATCCTTATGGGACTTTATCCCATAGATATACAGATATATATATTTTAAGATCTTGTCCTCATTGTAAGGCAGAATTGTTATTGACCATTTCATCTGATGGCTGGAAAGTTATTAAGATTGTATCAAGAAAGTATCCCTGGAATGAAACTGGATATGATCCTTTCTCATCAGGTACCCAGAGAAAACAGTCTTCAGATCAAATGTGCAATGTGTCCTTATTGGGAACTTATAGGCCTAACTCTTATAGATTATAACAAATCGAAAGTAAAAATTGTAGATCCCTGTCAATGTCTTTTTAGTCTTGACAAACTAGGAGAAGGCACCACCCAGAGCAAACAGTCCTGAGGTGGGGAGATAAGCTGTGAGCATGAAGATTGTTGTGGAATGTGGTTGTGGTTTTGAGATAAGGGATAACTAGGAGACCCTGAGTGTGTCCCTTGACAGATGGGTTGCATTTGATGATAAACTTAGTTTCATAAAATGTGAAAATTTGGTACAAGAAATGTGTAATGAGAGGAAATATTTAATTTGGCTAAAGTAGAAATACATTTATAAAAAACACTGTATTTCCAGAAGTAACTCTCCTTGTGGGAAGCCATGAGGTCACTTTTCTTGTTGATTCAGAAGCCACTAGAACCTTAGTACATCCAGAAGAGATACCGACTATTGGACTGTCTGCTGCCTGCATAATAGTAAAAGGAGCAAGTGGTAAGACACAGAGAACCATTGTCTACGCCTGTGGAGACACCGGGCCCTCAGCACGGGTAAAAGTGCAGTTGCACAAATTATAATATCAACTGTGTGGGAGGGATATGATGCAAGCCCTGAGCCTGGGAATAATTCCTACTGCTGCCGGACTATAGGTAAAATCCATGGCTGAGACAATGGTGCTCCAAGGGTAAGGGGAATCTAGATATTATTACAGTCTAGATCTAATAACTGCAGGACCATCCTTTATTACTGAGTCCTTCATCAAGGAAGCAATAGATAAAGGTATAAAAATGTAGATGTTCACACACCAGAAGAACTACACTGCACCATGTACTACAGGTATTTCAGGGGTCCTGATGTAAAATATGAGAATTTTCATGCTCTAGATTGTTCTTTGCACACCATATACTGGAATTATAAAGGGAACTGTGCCGTCAGTTGTAAGCTGTCAGAACAAATTAAATTGTTGTTTTTTGCTTTTTAGAGGTTCTGTGCCACATGTTTCCCTCTCCAGATGTAAAGTAGATCATGGAAATTCCTTGGTGATTTTGTTGAAGAGTGTTACGAAAGTAACAATGGGAAGATGTGGGTGATGGCTTATTTTGCAATGCCAGACTGCAGGCATATTCACAAGTACTAAAGTGGAACACCATTTCTAAACCCAGTGTCCACCTGCAGCAAGGCAGGGGAACGAGTGAGAAATGCTGATCCTTTCCTAGAATTAGAGGAAGAATTGACCACATACCCAGAATCTTTGTGGTCCACATGACCTGCAGATGTGGGATTGATAAAAGGGGTGATTATACCATGTCCAGCTCACCTTGTAACACAACCTTGTTTCCAGTAGGGAGGGCGCCCCCATCTGTAAACGAGGCTGTTTTAACAAGAGCCCCCACAGTGCCAGACCCCATACTCTGCTGAATGACTGGAGGCTGGAACATAAGGTCTTTACAGTGATGTCAGTAGTGTTTTCTTCAGCATCCTGGTACATCCAGATAGCCAGGTTTGGTTTGTATTCACATATAAGGGGAGTAGGTATACATTCACCAGAATCCCACAAGGGTACTGTGAATCACCTACTATTGATTTCCAGGTAATGTCAGCTAACCTAGCTCAATGTGAGTCACTAGAAGGTAGCCAGATACTCTTATATGTGGATAACATGCTAATGGCATTTAAAAAAAAAAAAAAAAAAATTGGTGACCAAAGGGGTTATTTTTAAAGATGACCTATATGTATAAACTGCCTAGTAACCTCCTAAGATATGTCACAGTTTTGAGCCATGGCATAAGCTATGTTTCAACAGGAGGGATGGTAGAGGTCATATCTTACGTATTTATGACGTATGGCTTTACTAACTATTAAACATTTTTGTTTAATCTGCATTACTTGTGCAAAAAATAATTCCTAAGGGAACCTGAGACCAGAGAGAGGACAATTTCCTCATCCTGAATACTTATTCCAACACATTTGTATGGATTTTATTGAACAAGTGTGAGGGAAAAAGTACGGCCTTGTTATTATGGATGCTTTCAGCAGGTGGATTGAAGCTGTCCACCCTGATGCATTAATACCGAAGGTCCTTCTCAAGGAAGTCATACCCAGATTTGGGGTTCCAGAAAATATATAGTAAACTAAGTAATGTTATTATTACCTAAAACATTGTCAATTGAGTTGGGAAACCACTGTGCCTGTCATCCTCAGTCAGCCGGACTGGTTGAAGGACACAGTGGGATCTTGAAAAATAGGTTGACAAAGACGATGCAGGAAGCAGGAAAAATTGGTTGTACTGTTTCCTATTGGTTGTACTAAATATGTATGTCACACGGACATCTGTAGTGCTGACAGCCTTTGAATTCATATACGGGAGATCTTTTCTGTTACCTCAGCTAAAATCCTTTAGAAGGATAGATGAGGAAGTTGATTGTACATTAGCAGAATATATGGCTAAGATATTAACTCACAAAGAAGTTTCTACTCGTAGTGTTCCAGGAAACCCACTAACAAAACGTGAGATCGTGAAACCTGCAGACTGGGTCCTTGTGAAGGTGATAAAGAAGAGACACCAGCACCATCCTAAGTGGGAAGGTCCTTACCAAGTCCTGTTGACTTCTACTGCGGTCAAGATTCTTGGGTCCATCTCTCATACTGTAAACTTGTCAGACAGGTAGGGACAGAGTAGGATCGGACTTGCTTGTCAAAGTCCAGCTACAAAGGGAGGTTTTCCACAAGGCAAAGCTTGTCTCAAACTGGTGAAGTCTCCCATTCATCCCCTACCCGGACAAGATGGTCAGATCTAGGATGTGTACATCAGGGTTAGTCACATGTATATTCTTCGTGACCATAGTGATGGGAGAGTGGAGGGTAATAGATCCAGCAGGAGAGGAAAGTCCAGGGTGGTAGAATGGTTTCAGATTTAAGACTTTAAATCCTACTTTTGAAATCTGGCAGGAGGCTGCCATGTTAGTGGATTTTTGTCTGTTGTATAAATGATACAGAGATAGGGAACAAGCTATCAAACTAGCAGAGTCTGATATGTATGTTTGTGTTATGAGCTCTAATAGCAGAGGGGATGAATGTGTGTGACTGGAGTAGAGCAGCATGGACAATTATAGCCCGAGAATATAGGTATAAGCCTTATGGCTACATAGATTTTAAAGCCTGATTCTCCATTAGGAAAAAGGAGATCCCCTTACACAAATAAGAATAATTGTAATCAGCTACTGAGAACTTTCAAAAAACCCTAAGATGAGGGATCAAAGGTTATAGGAGCTGATATGTCAGAAACAGACCCAATAGGACATTTCTACATAGAAGTTCAGAATAATAGCATACATAGACCCAAGGAAGGTATGCCAGAGAGAACCATAACAGAGTCCATAGGGCTCATAGTTAGATTGTCTAACCTAACTTATGAAGATAAACTAACTCTAGAGAGAGGCTGTGAGGAGAAGAATGAAAGGTTAGAATGGCTTAAATACATTGCAAAAAGCTTAAAAAATTAAGTTATATAGTAAAACTTATGTCTCCTCAGAAAGGGAAGGAAAATGTAAAATGTTATCATTTTTACATCCTCCACTTGAGAAACCGGATATCCCACCACAGGTGATTGCTAATCCTGGTAACTATACTTGTTTTAGTCTTCCAGGGCATGGGCATGACTTCGGAGACCTCCAAGGCGACTCTTGTAGAGAATGGATCATTGTCTCCCACAGGGCCAAGTACTCAGCCATATGGTCAAACCAGACTACCCTGAGAGAAGATATATGGTGGTTATGCGGTGATAAAAGCATAAGAGCGAGACTACCACATGGTTCCCGAGGGGATTGTGCGGTGGTCCAGCCAATCATGCCGCTCCACCTGTTGTCAACAGGGATATGGCCAAAGGTACGTAGTGGAAGAGACAGAAGCGTGAAACTCTGCAAGGATCCTTCCATTCTAGTATCTACATAGATGCCATTGGAGTTCCCAGGGGAGTGACCAACGAGTACAAGGCTAGGAACCAGGTAGCAGCCGGATGGGAATCCATAATTTGGTGGGTGATTATAAAAAAGAATGTAGATTGAATAAACTACTTGTACTAGAACCAGCAGAGATTTGTTAATTATACCCGAGATGCAGTTAAAGGGACAGCTGAGAAATTAGGACCAACTCCTCTCATGGCTTGGTAGAATAGGATGGCATTAGACAAGTTAGTAGCAGAAAAGGGAGGCGTATATAAAATGTTTGGAGGATTTTTTGTTGCATCCTTTATCCCTAATACAGATCCTGATGGAAGTATCTCCAAAGCTCTTGATGGACTGACTGCCCTGTCTAATGAATTAGCTGAGAACTCTGGATATGACGACATATTCCTGGATTGAAGGATAGTTTGGGAAATGGTCCGGATTATTTATTTCTGTGTTGACATCTCTTACCATCATGGCCGGAGTGCTGATTGTTTGTGGATGCTGTACTATTCTATGCATTAGAGGACTTGTTCAAAGACTGATTGACTCTGCCATAACAAAAAGTATGCATCAAGGAATGGAGACCTTGGAATCCAATGAAAGAAAGAAAATTTTGGACTTAATGATAAATATACTGAGCATATTACTCTTCCTAGATTATATGAAGATCTTCTGTGAAATCGGATAAAAAAAGTGTGTCCCCAATGTGTACAGATAAATGATTTTATTACAAGATGAGGGAATGTTATAATAATTGTAATAAAGTCCTTTTATGTGCATATATATATATATATATATATCTATATACATATGTGTATGTGTGTGAGTATATATATACAATATATACACATGATTGCATAAGCCATTTATTTTGCCTAGACTTTGAAACTCTTTTTAGCTTACGTATTGTGAATATATGGGTGTTACCTTTGGGTGTTACTTTTTGTGAACTGGTTTTCCTTGTCTTGCGTGACTTCTCTGGTAGCGCAGATAAGGATAGCTAACAGCTAAGCAAATTGTATGTACTATTTCTGCAAACGCAATATGTTTCAACACCCTTTCGGCTTTGCTATTTAAACACTTAAGAATATGTATTGAGTTAGACAGAGGACGGCCCACACCTGGTGTGGCTGTCATTCTCTCTCTCCATGCCGGCATGACCAAGTAAAGAAACATCTTCCTTATTCAGGTCTGGACGATTTCTAATTGGAAGACAAAAAATCCCTGACACTAAGTTTGAAAGCAACTACTGTTGAGAGTCAAGCTATTTTCACAATGTCCTTAGACTCGTACAGATTACTTTTTAATAAGTTATATTCCTAAAATGAAAAGTAACTTATTTTTCAGGCTATAAGATTCACCAGACTATGTGTACCGTATTTGATCACAATCCTGGAATACGATCTACATCCTGGTAAATATGTCCCCCATTCTGTTATATATGTCCCCATTCTGGTATATATGGTCCTCATCTGGTTATATATGTCACCCATCATGTTATATATGGTTCATATCCTAATATATATGTCCTCCATACAGCTATATGTGTCCAACATTCTGTTATATATGTATGTTATATACTCATACACTCATGCTGATATGTATCTCCGCCATCCTGTTATACATGTGTGTCATTATTTTTATATATATATATATATATATATATGTATATATATATATGTATATATATTGTGAGAATCATGTGGGAATAGTGGATGAGGGCAGGTATATCTCGCCCAGATTCCTTTCCTATGTGGCCTAGTCTGGTCAGTATCGCACCTGCTTGCTAATGAATAATGGGAGGTGGATATAAAAGGATGCCAGGTGGTTGTGTGAGTGTCTCAGCCTGGGAACACAGAGAGCCTGTCTGTGTGAGAGACACACGTGAGTGGAAGCAGTGCCCACTGCAACTGTGGTTTGGCTGGACGGGAGAAGCCCGCCAGTTGGTAGTTAGGTTGTCCATTGTTTAGTTAGTGCCGGACAGGCAAGGATTTGTTTTATGTTTTATTTCCTTTTTGCATTGCTTTCACCGTTAATAAACCTGACTCAGGGTCAGTTACACCTGAATCCCAGCTCTGCGCCTGAGTTTCATGCTGAACGCACGTGACCTTTGACCCCAGCAAAGGCGATCCCGGAGTGTTTTATCACATTGTGGTGGAGAACGCGGGCATCACGCTGCAAGCATGAGCATGGAGGACGTGGTGAAAGCGCTGGTACAGTCCACCGCCGTCCAGCAAGAAGCTAATCGGGTGATGATGGCCCAGCTGAAGGAGTAGGTGGACATGACAGCTACCGATCGTTCGCTTCTCCAGCAGGTGGCGCAGCACCTGGCAAGCCTACATGAGGTTAACCTGGAAGCCGAGTCGAGAGTGATTCACGTGAGTCGGTACTGGCAGAAGATGACGACCGAAGATGACGTCGAGGCATACCTGACCACGTTTGAACGGACGGCGGTGCAAGAAAAATGGCCGAAGGAACGATGGGCCGGCCTGATTGCCCCGTTTCTTTCCGGTGAGGCCCAAAAGGCTTATTATGACTTAGAGCCTGAAGCCTCGCAGGACTTTGACAAACTGAAAGCCGAGATCTTGGCCCGGCTGGGAGTGACGACCGCTGTCCGTGCACAGAGAGTACATCAATGGACTTATCAGCCGGATAAACCACCGCGGTCACAGATGTTCGACCTGATCCACGTGACGAAGAAGTGGCTACAACCCGAGGTGTTGACAGCGCCAGAGATAATCCAGAGAGTCGTCATGGACAAGTACTTGAGAGCTCTACCGCCAGCCCTGAGGAAGTGGGTAAGCCATGGAAATCCTACGACGGCAGATCAACTGGTGGATCTGGTTGAACGTTACTCCGTGGCGGAAGGACTCCGAGACAACGCTACCCCACCTCGTTCTTCATCATCTCCACGTGGAACCGGTAACACTGTTCCAGGGAGTAGGGGAGATGGAAAAATCCCTAAGACAGTGGGGGAGGAAAACGGGACTGCCCGCACTGCGAGGCCGAGAGTAACGAACTATGGTCTAAGCAAGGGGCCCATTAGGTGTTTCTGCTGCCAAGAGATGGGACATATTGCTGCGAACTGTCCGGTCACTACTGAACCCATGCAGTGCGACGTCACAGACTCTAAAAACCGCATGTCTATGGTTGCACAGGTAGTGAGTGTGAATGCCGGTCAAAAGGATGTGGAAAAACACTTGTGTGATTTATCTGTTGATGGCAAAAATGTGGTGGCATTGTTAGACTCGGGAAGTGTGGTGACTCTGGTGAAGGCCAGTCTGGTGTCAGCCCCGACTGGACCATCAGACAAATTTTCTGTAACGTGTGTGCATGGAGACACCTGTTCGTACCTCACCACGGTCATATGCATTACTACTTCCTATGGGTCTGTGCAAGATAAAGTGGGACTCGTCCCGGCGTTATTGCATGATGTTATCCTGGGCCGGGATTTTCCCCACTTCTGGCAATTGTGGGAGAATCAGTTGATGCCCTCGGGTAATAGTGTACATGATTCTTCTCCCAGGGTGCGTAGGGGTCTCGAACCCCTGAAAGATGTCTCCCCGGAAGACTCGGGGGAAGTGTCTGCGGGAAATGACCTGCAGTTCCCGTTTTCAGTCATGGCGGGTGATACGGAGGAGACCGGGGAAGAGGAGGAGGCCGACAGCCGTCCACCTCCCCGTTTGCCGGATTTAGAAGTTCAGAAAGATGACTTCCAAAGCGAGCAAATAAAGGATCCTACCCTTTCTCAGGCTAGGACAAATGTAAAAGTGATAAATGGGGTACCCGTAGAACCTGGCTCTAGGCTGGCATATCCTTACATGGTTCTGGAGAATGATTTACTCTATCAGATAGAGAAAAAGGGGGAAGATACGGTGCAACTATTAGTCGTGCCAAAACCCTACCGGCGGCAGGTGCTGGACCTGGCCCACGGACATGTGATGGGAGGTCACCTGGGAGTCCAGAAAACCACCGAAAGGATATTACACTGTTTTGTTTGGCCAGGCATGCATCACGATATTCGTGTATATTGTGAGTCTTGTCCTGACTGCCAAGCCTCTGCACCTAAGCCCCGGTTCTGTAGCCCTTTGGTACCCCTACCTATTATTGAAGTCCCGTTTGAGAGGATTGGGATGGATTTAGTTGGGCCCCTTCCACGGTCTGCACGTGGACACCAACATATCCTGGTCATCTTGGATTATGCCACTCGTTACCCGGAGGCCATCCCTTTGCGTAACATGGCCACCAAGACGATTGCCAAGGAACTGGTGCATGTGTTTAGTCGGGTCGGTATACCAAAACAGATACTCACCGACCAGGGGACCCCCTTTATGTCCAGGGTAATGAAGGAGCTCTGCCGATTGTTACAAAACGAACCGTTACGCACATCCGTGTATCACCCTCAAACAGACGGGTTGGTCGAACGGTTCAATAAAACTCTGAAGCAGATGCTGAGAAAGGTGATAGACAAGGATGGGAAGAACTGGGACTATTTACTTCCGTATTTGCTTTTTGCCATCAGGGTAGTACCCCAGTCTTCCACGGGATTCTCGCCTTTCGAGTTATTGTACGCCCGACGTCCTCGCGGACTGTTAGACGTTGCAAAAGAAACCTGGGAGGGTCAGGTCACACCGTTTAAAACAGTGATAGATCATGTCACACAAATGCAGGACCTTATTGCGGCTGTTATGCCTATTGTCAAAGAACACATGATACAGGCTCAAGGAGCCCAAAAAAGAATCTATGATAGGGGCGCCAAGATCCGTATGTTTGCACCCGGAGATAGGGTGTTGATCCTGGTCCCCACGGTGGACAGTAAGTTCCTGGCAAAGTGGCAGGGCCCCTTTGAGATTAAGGAAAGAGTTGGTGAAGTAAACTACAAAGTATACCAGGCAGGTAAACGGAATCCTGATAAAACCCTGGAAAGATCGGTCTGCCTTGTCAGCGGAGCTGGCCCGTCCCGTCTGCTCACATACCGTACCGGAGGTATGGGTTGCAGAGACTCTCTCGGAGCGGCAAAAGACTGAGGTCAGGCAGTTTCTACTTCACAACCAAAAGTTTTTCTCAGAAAAACCCGGGCAGACTACGCTAATGAAACATGACATTGTAACGGAACCTGGTGTCACAGTTCACGTAAAGCCCTACCGAATCCCGGAAGCGCGCCGTGAAGCCGTTTCCCGAGAAGTGAAGGCAATGTTAGAGTTAGGTGTCATTGAGGAATCGCACAGTGCTTGGTCCAGCCCGATTGTGCTAATTCCTAAACCGGACGGCACCATCCGGTTCTGCAGTGACTTCAGGAAACTGAATGCGGTCTCAAAATTTGATGCCTACCCTATGCCCTGGGTCAACGAGTTAATAGATCGGTTAGGAAAAGCCCAGTATATTACGACCCTAGACCTAACAAAGGGGTATTGGCAGATCCCTCTGGCGGAGGCTGCCAGAGAAAAGACGGCATTTGCTACCCCAGAAGGTCTATTTCAGTATGTGTATATGCTGTTTGGACTGCACGGAGCACCGGCGACCTTCCAGAGACTGATGGATCGAGTCCTGAGGCCACATAGGCGGTACGCTTCGGCCTATTTGGACGACATTGTCATTTACAGCTTGGACTGGGAGACTCATCTCCAGAAAGTACAAGCTGTGATTGACGACCTGTGGGAGGCAGGTCTAACCGCGAACCCCAAGAAATGTCACATCGGGCTAGAAGAAGCCTGGTATTTGGAGTATGTAATTGGGAGGGGTGTTGTTAAACCCCAGGTTGATAAGATTCAGGCAGTTCAGGACTGGCCGCAACCTGTCAACAAGAAGCAGGTACAAGCCTTCCTGGGGATCGCCGGCTATTATCGCCGGTTCATACCCAATTTTGCAGCCATCGCTACCCCCCCGACGGATCTTACAAAAGGGAAAGACTCCGTCATGATTAAATCGAGTTTAGCGGCTGAAGAAGCCTTCCATAGCCTAAAACGGGCACTTTGCTCTCAGCCCGTACTGGTGACTCCGGACTTCTGCAGCGAGTTTGTGGTACAAACAGATGCCTCTGATACCGGTATCGGGGCCGTACTCTCACAAGTGAGGGACGGAGTGGAACACCCAGTCCTCTATCTCAGCAGGAAGCTGAATAAACACGAGCAAAGGTATGCAGTCGTAGAAAAAGAGTGCCTCGCCATTAAGTGGGCTCTAGAGGCCCTCAAATATTACCTGGTGGGCCGAAAGTTCAGGCTGATCACTGACCATGCCCCTCTCAAGTGGATGCACTTGAACAAGGAACGGAATAGCTGGGTGACCCGGTGGTTCCTTGCCCTGCAGGCCTACACTTTTACGGTGGAGCACCGCCCAGGGGTACAGATGGGAAATGCAGATGCCCTGTCCCGAGTGCACTGTTTGGCGGGTGTCATTGCTCGACCGGAGTGGTCTGAGCAAAGGGGGGGGGGGATATGTGAGAATCATGTGGGAATAGTGGATGAGGGCAGGTATATCTCGCCCAGATTTATATATATATATATGTCCACCATCCTGGTATACTGTATATGGTCCTCACCCAGTTATATATCTCCCATAGTGATACACATGATCCCCCATCATGACATATATGTTCCCCTTCCTGTTACACATTTTCCCATTTCTGGTATATTCAGTGGAGGAAATAAGTATTTGATCCTTTGCTGATTTTGTAAGTTTGCACACTGACAAAGACATGAACAGTCTATAATTTTAAAGGTAGGTTAATTTTAACATTAGGAGATAGAATATCCAAAGTAATTCCAGAAAATCAAACTGTATAAATTTATTTGCATTTTGTATTGAGAAGTAAGTATTTGATCCCCTACCAACCATTAAGAGTTCTGGCTCCTACAGACCAGTTAGACCCTCATAATTAATTTCTACCTTCATTAAAGACAGCTGTCTTACATAGTCACCTTTATAAAAGACTCCTGTCCACAGACTCAATTAATAAGTCAGACAGTAACCTCTACAACATGGGCAAGACTAAAGAGCTTTCTAAAAATGTCAGTGACAATATCATACAACTGATCAAAGCTGGAATGTGCTACAAAACCATAAGTAAGGTGCTAGGTGAGATGGAGACAACTGTTGATGCAATACTAAGAAAATGTAAGAAATACAAAATGGGTGTACTTGATCATGAGGAAGGTGAAAGAACAGCCTAAAACTACATGGGGGAACTTATTAATGATCTCAGTGGAGCAGGGACCACAGTTACCAAGAAAACAATTGGTAACTAATTACACCGTAAAGGTTTAAAATAATGCAGTGCTTGCAAGGTCCCCCTGCTCAAGTAGGTGTATGTGCAGGCCCTTCTGAAGTTTGCCAATGAACACCTAAATGATTCTGTAAGTGATTGGGAGAAGGTGCTGTGGTCATTGGCAAAAATCTGCTACATTATCTTCGAGTGTAAAAAGATCACCAATTTGTACAATTTTAAACATTATTCCTGCAGAGCACTCCAGCTGTTTAAATGGTTTTTATACTTTTTAATAATAATGAGTTATCCTGTTGATAAGGTCATCATTATCAGGTTGCAGATCAGCTCACCATGCACAGTCACATACATTGTATGGTTGCTTTGCTGAGTTTACAGCTAAGGCCTCTTTCACACATCAGGTTTTCGGCGTCAGGCGCGATCCAGCGCTTTGGACTAAAACCGGATCCGGCGAAATGCAATGCCGGATCCGGTTTCCCCCCCATTGACTTGCATTAGAGCCGGATCGAGCCGGATGGCCATGCGTTTCATCCGATTTTCGCCGGATCTGGCAATGTGACGCGATCCGGCGTCTGGAAAAAACGGCTACTGCAACATTTTTTGTCTCCGGCGAAAAAGCCGGACACGCCGGATCCGGCGTGTCCGGCTTTTTCATACAATGAAAGCCTATGAGCACCGCAATGCACCTGATCCGGCGACAGCCGGATCCAGCGGCCGGATCCGGTTTCTTTGGTCTGAGCATGCTCAGTAGCTCTGCCCACAGGACATATATAAAAGCAAGACAATGGGACCCTCAGCCACACCCAACATGCCACGCAAGCCAAGAACCAGGAGCAGGAGAAGGCAGCAGACATCTGCAGCAGCAGCACCATCAGCACCACCCCAAATGGAGCAGCATGCTGAACAACGGGAGGGGAGTCCAGCAGCAGATGAGAGACGGTAATTATCAAATCCCCCATTCCTCCAAACTAGGGCTATGGAATATCAAGATATTCATTGGCCCTTTGTTTCTCTTTATTCAACAGCCACCCAATAGATGCAGCAGCAGCAGCAATGGCAGCAGCAGAAACACCACCCACAGCCATGGAGTCTGGCCATGAGGAAGACAGCACATCTTCTGGGAGCCCTCCCTCGCATCGTCAGCGTTTGACGGTAAGTTTTTATTTCCAAAATCCATCATCTCTGTAATATATGTGTATTCATTGCCTTTTATTTCAAAACAGGAATCACAAGATGAAGAGGAGCTCCCAGAAGAAGAAGGAAGGGGTGGACAGACACTTGGAGTGGGCTCACAATTGGTAAGTTTTTTGCATCAAACGCAGAAACACAACATCACACTACACACAACACATAGAAAACAATGTTCTGCAGACCACACACAGCAAACAAATGCCTACATCCAAAGACATAACATTTTTTGTTTATTTCTCTAGTCTTCCCAATCTGGTGCTCGGCCAAGAGGTCCTCGCAGTGCCTCCCAGGGTCGTCGGCGACAGCAACGCGGCGGTCACCAGCGTGTAAGTATAAATATTTTTGCTTTGTTTTTTTTGCACTTTTTATTTCATTTCTTTTGTGGAGGCTAATTATGTTATTTTTGTCTTTTTCTTTAACAGCCTTCACAGCGTGCTCCCGACTCTGACGGTGAGGATGGAGGGATTGATGTGGACCGCCTCATCGATCTCGTCAGAGAAAGGGAGCCGCTCTGGAATATGGCTGACCGCCGCCACGCTGACCTTATCGTTACCCGACGACTCTGGGAGGAAATCTGTTCGCTCCTTGTGGACCGCTGGGAGGACCTCGAAGCTCGGGCCCAGATTAAAGAGCGTAAGTATATACAGTACCGGTTGCTTGATTTAAACCAGTGTTTCCCGAACTCCAGTCCTCGTGGTCCCCACGGATCATGTGTTCAGGATTTCTATTTACTTTGGAAATCCTGAAAACATGACCCCTGGGGACCATGAGGACTGGAGTTTGGGAAACACTGATGTTGTATACTAACCACTTTGTCCTTTCTCGTTTCAGGGGAGAGAATTGTGAAGCGGTGGCGGTCTGTGAGGGATCGTTTCAAGAAGGAGTTCAATAAAGAGATGCGGGCCCCGAGTGGATCTGGAGGACGCAGGAGCAAGTACAAGTACGCACGAGCCCTGTCGTTCCTCCGGGAGACAATGCTCACCAGAAGGTAAATATTACACACCACATGTGACAAAAAAATGTTTAGATGTAACTTTTTTTTTTCAGCCAGGGCCATACCATGTCACTATTTTAATTGTTTTTTTTTCTCTTTATTCCACAGCACGGTGAGCAGCACTCGGGAGCCTGCACGATTGGACCCTTCTGAGGCGATCCCTGAGGAGACCGGCACCGAGGGACACTTCAACCGCCCCGGTACATCTGCACCTTCCCAGCCTTCCCACACATTCGACCCATCTGTCCCATCCACCAGCACAGGAGCATCGTGGCCGCCTACATTACATGAAGCTGCTGGTGAGGAGATCGCTTTCCCTTTACCCCACCCTTCTGCCCCTGCCACCTCTAGTACACCTGCGGGTACTGGGCGGCAGCGGCAGAGGGGTCAGGAAAAGACTTATGCGCCAGAGTTCTTGCATCTGAATGCATCTTTCCAGAACTGTCTAAAAGTCTTGTCAGAGCAAATCTCCGCAGGCTATCAGCAGATCAACTCCAGCATTCTGGAGGTGAAGACACTTCTGCAAACCATGCATTCAGAAGCAAGATCTTCACCAAACCACACCTTTTTCAGGTCTGTTGTGGAGCGCATGGAAACGCTCTCTCCTGCCCAGCAGATGCATGTAATGCATTCATGCCACGCTGCTCTCCAGCAAGTTACCTCCCAACCTCCTCCTCCCACCACAGTAGTTCCTCCACCTGCACCCCCTCCAGCCACTTTCCATCCTCCCCCTCCTATTACATCTACACCCCCTCCAGCCACTTTCCATCCTCCCCCTCCTATTACATCTACACCCCCTCCAGCCACTTTCCATCCTCCTCCTCCTATTACATACCATCCACCTCCCCAGCACCAGCAACCTCCCTAGCACCAGCAACCTCCCCAACACCAGCAACCTCCCCAGCACCAGCAACCTCCCCAGTACCAGCAACCTCCCCAGTACCTGCAACCTCCCCAGTACCAGCAACCTCCCCAGTACCTGCAAACTCCCCAGTACCAGCAACCTCCCCAGTACCAGACATCTCCCCACTTCCAGCAACCTGCCCCGTACCAGACATCTCCCCACTTCCAGCAACCTGCCCCGTACCAGACATCTCCCCACTTCCAGCAACCTGCCCCGTACCAGACATCTCCCCACTTCCAGCAACCTGCCCCGTACCAAACTCCTTCCCCATACAACTTGCCATCAACATCATCTGCTCCTACAGTCCCTGCCCAACCCTCCACTCCACCACCCACCACCTCTTCTGCTTCCCACATGTCCACCCATTCTGTAGTTTTTTCCACACCTTCACCTCTAACTGTTCCTTCCCCACCACGATCCCAGTCCTCTCTCCACACTCCCAGTGTCGAAGTGTCCCGCAGCCCCTCCAGCAGTATTTCCACCACACACTACACAGATTTATAATGTGTGTATTTAAATAAAAATGACCAGTTTTATGGTTTCAAAGCTTTATTAAACAAGTTTATTAAAATTTTAAAAAAGTTTACTAAAAAAAACATTTTTCAATAAAAGTTAAATTATTTTACACTGGTTGTCTGTCATTTCTTTCTGCGGCGAAAAAGGTTAAATACAGGGTATTTAAAAGGTGAAATGGTATTCAAAACTAGGTATATAACTGTGGGTAAATTTTAGCTTTTTGCCACAGTTGTGTTCCTGGTTGTGTTTGAAGCAAAGTATTTCACCTAAAAAGTTGTGTTTATTGTTGGTGATTTCCTAACAATGTACACAACTTTTGTTAAAAGGTGAAATACTTTGCATAAAACACAACCAGGTACACACCTGTGGCCTAAAGCTAAAAATAGAGACCATGACAAGATAGACAACTTTGGTTGGCAAAGGTATATACTGTTGGTACAGAAGGTACACAAGTTTGGTTAGGGCACAAATCTTTCACACTCTGTCATCCTGCCAGTGTACTCTGCCTTGAGGTGACATAAAATATAGTGCAAAATTGTCCCTCATTACTGAAACCGTCACAGAACTTCTAGTGGTAATGTCATGGTAATCTTGCAAGGTGGTTTCTTCAGAGGTGTCCTCAATGGAAATGGGTTCCTTGCAGATAACAAAATTGTGGAGTTCCACGCACGCTTTGATCACCTCGTCCACAGTTTCTGTCTTGAGGTTGATCGCAGTCAATAGGACCCGCCATTTGGCTGTCAGAATACCAAAGGTACATTCAACCATTCTTCTTGCTCTTGTGAGGCGGTAATTAAAAATGCGTTTTGGTCTTGTCAATCCTCTGCTAGAGTACGGTTTCAAAAGGTGTTCTGACAGCTGGAAGGCTTCATCCCCTACACAGACAAATGGCATAGGTGGACCAGATGTTTGCGGCAGCGGTCTAGGTGGTGGGAACTGGAAGGTGTTTCCATACAGTTTACGCCCCATGGCAGACAGTTTGAAAACTTGAGAGTCATTGGAGCGGCCATAGGCCCCAATATCAACCGCAATAAATTTGTATTCCGCGTCAGCGATGGCCATGAGGACAATTGAAAAATATTTCTTGTAATTGAAATATTCCGATCCCGATCCAGCTGGCTTTACAATGCGGATATGTTTCCCGTCCACAGCGCCCAAGCAGTTGGGAAACTGACATATCTGTTGAAACTTGTCAGCAATTTCAATCCACCTCTCTGTTGTGGGCTCTGGTAAAAACTCTTCAGCTAAGGAGTCCCACAGTGCACGGCATGTGTACTTCACAATTCCAGATATGGTGGAAATCCCGAGTCTGTACTGGAAATGCAGTGACGAAAGGGATTCTCCAGTTGCAAGAAATCTGTGGGGAATTAAAAAACAATAAATTAGTTTTAAATCACAGCATTACATACCAAAACTGAGCTATAACACTTGGAGATACAAACTACCACCAACAAGATTGCAGTGAAAGTGTGCTCTGATGCGATCACATCCAATAAATGTGGCTTACCTTAAAGTCACCATCAGACGCTCTGCGGGTGAAACAGAGAAACGGCAATAGGTGTCCGCTTTTCTTATGAGGTGTGCAATGCGCTCCACCAAGTAATCAAAATTCTCCATTTTCATCCTAACATATCCAAAAAATGTATCCGGGTTTCGTCGAAGGTCCATGCAGAGTGTAGAATAGACCCCACGCGTCATTCTCTTGGCTGTGATGGGGTGGATCCACAAACGTCGTCTACGATGCCTGATGCGCTGCTGTCTCACTCTCTCCTTCTCCAGAACAATCACCCTCAAACGATTCGCCTCCGCTATAAAATCCGCCAAATTCTTCAAAATATTTCCAATGACAACATCCATCTTCGCCAGTAACTTGCTCTTCTCTCCAACCTGCACTTTCTCCTCTACAACCTGTCAAAGAAGGGCTGTAGGAACATGCTATATATAGTTTTCCAGTAGCCAATCCCGTTCGGAAGGCCACAAGGGTCAATTTTAAAAACCGGATCCGGCGTAATCCGTCGAAAAACGGATAGAAAAACGGATGAACCGGATGAGATGGATCCGGTTTTGTCTGTCAAGAAAAAGACGGATCCGGCAGAAAACCGGATCCGTCACATCCGGTTTTACTAAACATTTGCCGGATCCGGCGTTCCGGCACGACGCCGGATCGCGCCTGACGCCGAAAACCTGATGTGTGAAAGTAGCCTAAGGTGCATAGACAGGAATAAGTCTGAGGTGCAACAAAGATTTGTGACCGATTTACCGTGGCATCACCTGTCTAAGAAAAGACAGCGGTGGTCAGGGTTCAATCACCTAGCCTCTTCAAAAAGTTGTACCAAACAACCACCGTTTTGATAATAAGGACCTATCCTGAGGAATGATCATGATTCATCATTATTAAAAACTGGATAACCCTTTTAACCTTGTCAGAGGACTCAGAGAACCAATGCAATGCATACCTTCTTTCAGCTCCTTTTTAAATTCATCATATTTTGCAAACACGTCTGATTTTTTCTCCATGGTTTCAAATCTGTTTAAAAATACAACAAGAACAATTTAAGCAACTATAGGACTGTGATGTAATAAATTGCCTGTGATTTGTACCATCATGCGATAATGATGGATGTAATCATTGCAAAAGTGCAAAAAAGTATTGGATAAAAACTGAACCAAGTGTACTGTATGGCTGAAAGTTATAGGCTTTTTTATGATTTTTATACATTTATAATAATAATAGCTTTTATTAATATAGCAAAAAAAACGTGACTCAGCACTTTAGGCTATATGAGCACATTGCAAATTTGCTTGCAGAAAATTCTGCCCGTATTATGGATGTCTTGGAAGAAAACGCAGTGGAAATTCCACACATTTTTTGTGCAGATTTCATGCGGTTTTGATGTGGATTTACATGTAGATTTGGATGTGGTTTAGTCTGCAGATTTGTTACGTTAATAAAGATGTACTATGGGAAAAAAAAAATTAATAAAAAAATAACGTTGTTCAAGTCTTCCTTCCATTGTTGATTCTCCTCCCACATACTCTTCTTCATTCTGATACATTTGCTTTTTAAAAATCTGCTGCAGTTTTTCAGTGAAATCAGCATGAAATCCGCACACAATGTTACACCTGCGGATTTGTTGCGGATTTGAGTGCCTTATTGAAAGTCAATGGGTGAAAAATGCTGCAGATGCACCAAAATAATAGACATGCCGCGGAAAATAAAACGCTGCGAATCAGGACGGAATTTTATGCACCATGTTCCAGAAATTCGGTAATGCTATTGATCAATCTTGCTTTAGTAATCATTTGTGGATCTGTTGCAATTCTGCTCAGAAAAACCGCTGCAGATCCACAACAAATCCGCAACATGTGGACATAGCCTTCCAATTCAGAATGGATATGTACAAACAATATTAGACAATACAGAGTAACAGAAAATGTAACAGATACCAAGAAGAGTGAAGTTCATGATTGCAAGAGCTCACACTCTATGAGGAAATTAGGGGAACAAAAGGTAAATGTTAAAAAGAGACTTCATATATGGTCCAGCCACCAATATAATAAATAGGGGATTCACATAACGCTTCATGAACAGGTCAACAGCCAGGGTCTGTACAAGTCAGATAAAGTGCTATTACGATCATGGAGGGTGCAACGAGATGATACAAGGGACCAGATATTTTTGGAAAATAAATTGTAAGGGGCAGAATGGGGATAGTTAGATATGTCAAGTGAGGTATAGGCAAGTCTAAAGAAATGCGTTTTTAGGGCATGATTAAAATGTGGGTATGGGTAATTTATCCAGTTGTTATTGGTAGAACATTACAGAGCATTGGTGCAGATCGTGAGAAGTCTTGGAGACGAGATTGGGAGGTTCGGATTATTGAGGATTTCCGTCTTAGGTCATTAGCGGAACAGAGGGAACGGGTAGGGTGATAGACAGGCAGACATTTATATGTTACTAGCTGAAGAGCCCGGCGCTGCCCGGGCATAGTAACCAACTGTCGTTAGTTATAGCAAATTATAATTATCCTCCATCCCATAGTCCTGTGCCCATATACCCATCATACATATCCACGATCCCATAGGCCCGTGCCCATATACCCATCATACATATCCTCCATCCCATAGTCCCCTGCCCATATACCCATCATACAAATTTTCCATCCCATAGTCCCATGCCTATATACCCATCATACATATTCTCCATCCCATAGTCCCATGCCCATATGCCCATCATACATATTCGCCATCCCATAGTCGAGTGCACATATACCCATCACACATCCTTCATCTCATAGTCGCATGCCCATATACCCATCATACATATCCGCCATCCCATAGTCCCATGCCCATATACCCGTCATACATATCCTCCATCCCATAGTCCAGTGCCCATATACCCATCACACATCCTCCATCCCATAGTCCCGTGCCCATATACATATCCGCCATCCCATAGTCCTGTGCCCATATACCCATCACACATATCCTCCATCCCATAGTCCCATGCCCATATACCCATCATACATATCCTCCATCCCATAGTCCCATGCCCATAAACCCATCATACATATCCTCCATCCCATAGTCCCGTGTCCATATACCCATCATACATATCCGCCATCCCATAGTTGAGTGCCCATATACCCATCACACGTCCTTCATCTCATTGTCCCATACCCATATACCCATCATACATATCCTCCATCCCATAGTCCCGTGCCCATATACCCATCATACATATCCTCCATCCCATAGTCCCGTGCCCATATACCCATCATACATATCCTCCATCCCATAGTCCAGTGCCCATATACCCATCACACATCCTCCATCCCATAGTCTCGTGCCCATATACATATCCGCCATCCCATAGTCCCATGCCCATATGCCATCACACATCCTCCATCCCATAGGCCCGTGCCCATATACCCATCATACATATCCTCCATCCCATAGTCCCATGCCCATATACCCATCATACATATCCTCCATCCCAAAGTCCCATGCCCATATACCCATCATACATATTCGCCATCCCATTGTCGAGTGCCCATATACCCATCACACATCCTTCATCTCATAGTCCCATGCCCATATACCCATCATACATATCCGCCATCCCATAGTCCCGTGCCCATATACCCATCATACATATCCGCCATCCCATAGTCCAGTGCCCATATACCCATCACACATCCTCCATCCCATAGTCAACCATTATGACATCATAATGAGCGGCGGGGCTTGCAATCTATGATGACATCAGCGTCGCCATGGCAACCATTATGACATCATAATGAGGGGCGGGGCTTGATACGCACACACTGTTTCCCCATTATGCAAATAGGGGCATTATGACATCATAATGAGGGGCGGGGCTTTACACGCACACACTTTTTCCCCAGTATGTAGATAGGGGCAAAATTGTTTGGTAAATTGGAATGCGCGGGGTTAAAATTTTGCCTCACAACATACCTTAGGACGCTCTCGGGGTCCAGACGTGTGACTGCCAAATTTTGTGGCTGTAGCTGCGATGGTGCGGATGCCTATCCCGGACATACACACATACACACATACATACACACATACATACATACATACATACACACTTTGAGCTTTATATATTAGATAAGATATTAGTTTACAATATGTTATTAAAAGCAATTAATATTTGTGGCTTGATGTGGAATGCTTTAATGTAACACAGCAAAAAAAAAATATTGGATAGTTTTGAAACTGCATGCAACCAATATTTTTAAACTAATTTTATTTTACACATGTAATTTTCCTCTTTATAACACTCACTGTGTTGTAAGACTCACACAGTACACTACCTCATGCCACTGGGCACATACACATAGAGAATTACGGAAAAAAATAAGGGGGGAGGAAGATTGCGCACTGCACTGCCAGGACATGCACTGAAGATTTCTGTTGTTTGACCCTATGATTAACTTTGGGACATCGTGCACCTGCAAGGGAGATATCAAAACTGTAATATAACGTATCGGTCTTGATAAATGTCCCCCCAACAGTGTATTATGAAATGTATAGCGCAGTAGCGTAGCTACCGGGGGGGCACGCTCTGAGGGGGTCCACCCGGAGCTACGCTATAGCTCTCAACCGTACTTGAATTTGCGGGAAAGTCCTGATTTTGCCCTGCCCACCTGGGATTCCCCCCCCACTGCAGGGAGATAAGCCACAGGGCCCTCCCCCTCCTTGCCGTCCCAGAGCCCCCCCCCCGCAGCTCCTCACAGCCAGCAAAGACCATCGGTAGGCTTTTCTTTCTGTGTGCACAGGACCTGTGATGAGGTCATAGGAGGGGAGCAGTCAGGGGTCACATGATCAGGAGCCTTTGTGTCTACAGGACTCTGCTTTGCTGGTTGTCATTGTGCTGGATGAGGTAAACTTTCTGTGTGGGGTCAGAAGGGGTTTACAGGGTGGATGTAGCAGAGCTGTGCGTGTATGATGTGTATGGAGTGGATCTGTGTGTGTACGAGGTGTATGTAGCAGAGCCATGTGTGTACGAGGTGTACGAAGAGGAGCTGTGTGTGTACGAGATGTACGGAGCAGAGATGTGTGTGCACAAGTTGTACAGAGCGGAGTCGGATGTGTATGGAGTGGAGCCAGATGTGTACGAAGTGGAGCCGGATGTGTGCGAGGTGTACGGAGCGAAGCCGGATGAGAACAAGGTGTACGGAGCAAAGATGTGTACGAGGTGTATGGAGTGGAGCCGCATGCGTACGAGGTGTACAGAGCGGAGCAAGATGTGTACGAGGTGTATGTAGCGGAGATGTGTACGAAGTGTACAGAGCATAGCCGTGTGTGTCTGAGGTGTATGGAACAAAGCCGCATGCGTACAAGGTTTACAGAGTGGAGCCATGTGTGTACAAAGTGTATATAGCATGGCCGCATGTGTACAAGGTGTACGGAGCAGAGCCGCATGTGTACGGGCTTTATGGAGTGGAGCCATGTGTGCGTGACGTGTGCGTAGTTTAGCCCTGTGTGTACGAGGCATACAAAGTGGAACCGTGTGTGTATGAGGTGTGCGGAGCTGTGTGTGTGAGGTGTATGGAGCGGAGACGTGTGTGGGTGTGAGGTGTACGGAGCGGAGCCGTGTCTGTTCGAGCCATTCAAAGTGGAAACGTGTGTATGAAGTGTGCGGAGCCATGCATGTACAAGGTACATGGTGGGGACAGTCCTGATTTTGTGAGAGAGACTGCCCCAGCCGGGAGCTTACTTTTCCCTTGGACACAGAAGTACACGGCAGAGCCACAAGGAGCACTTTAAAACTCGCACGTGACATTACATTGGAAGTGATGTGCTGGAAGATGACAGGAAATTAAGTAATTTCGGGAGGAGATTGTGACAGAACCATGGAGGCACTTCAGGGAATGCTTCAGATGCATCACTGTGTCCTACTCTGACAGCGCGGACAGCGAAATCGCCTTTGAATTGGTGATGCCAGCCATGTGAGCGGATCATGATATTTCCTGCATCGGGAGGCTGAGGTGGGCACTACAATGGGAGCCGGGCTGCTATAGTATCTGTTTCTTTCTTTGTTTTTTTTCTTTCTTTATCTCCCTCTCTGTTTTTCTTTTTCTCTCTCTGTTCTTTCTTACCTCAGTACTTAGTAATTACATTCTGTAGCAGAGCAGGGAGAATAGATCTCCCTGCTCTGCCGCCCAGTCGCTATGGGGCGTTAGGGGCCCCTGCCTCCGGTCAATGATCATCATTTATTTCCCAGCATTTGTACTGCGCATGTACCTAAAGTTAACTTGCACGGTACAAACGCGATCACAGGAAATCAGATGGAAAAGGCAGGATAAGTGAACGATTCCATCAGAAAGAATGTCAGTTGTAAATCACCATCTGTATCTGTGCTCTGATCTCTTATATGGTATATTCCGTAAGAATGGTATCTACCACTCACTATATGGCGGTAATATCAATATTGGTCTTTATTTAGAAATTATATTCAACAACATCTCGGTCATCTGCTGAGATTGTCCTCCACTATTAAGGTGCGTCACCCAGTTGTAATCAAGGATACCTGGTCAGGGGCCCACTCAGAAGTTTCGCCCCCCTGAACCAAAACCATAGCTACACCTCTGGTATAGCAACAAGAGGTCGACCTAAATTTCGCTTACAATTAACAGAAGAAAACTGAGTTGAGTGATGAAAAAGGTGGAAAGGGTATGCAAAGATTTTAAAACAAATAGCAAATCTAGGTTTATACATAATTTTACAACATTAATCAAAAACTTTACCATGATTTTTTTTCTGTACACAACAACACGACCAGCCATTGTCAGGGGAAGTTGTGAAACAAAAGGTGTTTAATTGGTTACGGGACAACCTTGTGCATGTACATTAAATCCTTGTTTTGCACATGTACTGATGGGTAAAACACTTGTTCCTTGAGCATCAGAGCAAAAAGAAAATATTTTGTTGCAGCTGTAGGGCTGCGTTCACACGTAGCGTTTTTAAACACGCAATTTTAACATGAAAACGCCAAAAAAAACATCCCATGCATTCCTATGGGATTCCACAATGCTGTGCTAATGTGCGGATTTTTACGCGGCGGAACTGCATCGCAGAAAAATACGCAGCATGCTCATTAATTTTGCGGAATCGCGGGAAAATCCCTAAAATCCGCACACATAGGAATGCTTGTTCTGCTTACTTTCTGCATGTGGCTGTGCCCACCATGCGAAAAGTAAGCAGAACATTTGAGGATGGTACCCATGGTCCGGAGGAGAGGAGACTGTCCTCCGGGCTTTGGGCACCATATGCCTGTAAAAATAGAATTAAAATAATAAAAAAACCTTATATTGTCACCTTCCGATGTCCCTCGCAGCGTCACCAGGCCTCCACGATGCTCCAGGCATGTTCAGTTTCCAGAGATGCATTGCACCAATGCCTCTTGATTACGTCGCAGTCTCACGAGACCGTAGCGGGCTCGCGAGAACGCAACGTTATCAAAGGGCATTGACGCAATGCATCTCTGGGAACGGGATACGCCTGGAGCATCATGATGATCGGGGACGCTGTGTGGGACATCGGAAGATGAGAATATCCCAATTTTTTATTTTTTTTAAATTATTTTTAACATTAGATCTTTTTACTACTGATGCTGCATAGGCAGTCTCAATAGTAAAAAGTTAGTCACACTCGTCAAACACTATGTAATTACGCTTGCAAAATGCTAGTTTTTCCGCGTGAAATTTGCGGGAATTAAAATGTGATTTGCTTGCATATTTCACGCGGAATGGAATTCCAGAATTTCCGCAGTAAAAGTGTTCTTTGTCTTCTCTTATGAGATGACCCATTTAAGCACTGCATCTAAAAAACATTTTGATGTTTGATGAAGTCAATTATCAGACCAAAAAATTTTGATGTTTGATGTTTGAATGAAGTCAAGTATGAGGTATCAGACAAAAACATTTTGATTTTGATGTTTAAATAAAGTCAAGTATCAGACTCATTCTTCACAGCTGCACGGTTGCCAGGATAGTGTAGTGGTAATGTAATGTGTGTAGGATTATAAACAAGGGGTTGTCTGTAGCGGAACTTTTTTTTTTTTTTATAATTTTTCTTATTATTTTAAAACAAAACAATGTTTGATGCAGATGCTTCACCCTTAGGCTATAGATTATTTAATTAGAAATCAGGAGGATAATAAGAATGTCAGATATTAACCCCTTCCTGACATCCGACGTACTATCCCATCCACGGTACCCGGGCCCGTATGACCGTGGACGGGATAGTACGTCGGGCCCTTTAATGCGATACCTAGTCGTGGTGATCGCATTCAAATTCCGATGCCATCTCACCTTACAAAAGATGGCGTCGGCATCCCGGGCTGCGATCCCGGCCCCCCGGCATCCAGAGCGCTGTGATTGGCTGTTCAATTCTGAACAGCCAATCTCAGCGTTTCTCATTGTTTCAGCCAATCAGCTTGGCTGAAACAATGATGTCCTAGGCTGGGATCGAGTACTGATGTACTCGATCCTAGAGCCGGTGCCTGGCAAAAAGCACCCGGATTGGCGCGATCGCCGATCTGATCGATCGCGCCAATCGCAGTGCACAGCAGCGCTATATCGCCGCTGTGCCCTGCCAGTACCGGCCGGATCGGTGCTATATTAGCACCGATCCTAGGCTGGAGCCTGATGCAGGCCCAGCAGGGCCTGCAGGAGTTGGCTGGCGCGATCGATTAGATCGGCGATCGCGCCAACCACAGGGCACAGCTGCGGTCACCATGTGACCGCTCTGTGCCCTGCTAGTGACCTGGGCATGACCTGCCTAGTAATCGGAGCTGTGAGCTCCGATTCTAGGCAGTTGCCATGGTCACCAGGCAGATCAGGGATTGGTGGGATCGATGTAATCATTCGATCCCACCAATGACAGGTCACAGCAGCGATGTGACCGCTCTGTGACCTGCCCCCTGACCTGCCTCTGACCTGTCTGACCTGTCTGCAGGGGTCCTCACTCTAGCTGAGGATTCCTGCAGAGAGGTCGGACGCAGCAAGAGCTCCTGTGCTGGGTATTGTGGTGCCACAGCTTGTAGCATCACAATCCCTGCAGAAGAAAGAAGAAAGAAGAAAGAAAACTACAACTGTAAGTGCTAATTGATCCCTGATCCCCTGCCCAATCTATCTTCACCCCCCAATCTATCTTCACCCCCCCAATCTATCATCACCCCCCAATCTATCTTCATCCCCCCATCCCCCCCATCACCCCCCCCTTACCCCCCTTCACCCCCCTCCACCCCACTTTTGCGCCACCTCCGTGCGCAGCCGGCGAGCGTTGATCGGTGACGCAGTTCACCGATCAACACTCGAGCTCGCTTTTTTTTCCTTAGCCCCCTTTGCGCCACTTCCGTACACCCATCCCGCAGCCGCAAAAGTTGGATAAGTGACACACGTCACTTATCCAAGCTTGTGCCTGCCGTTTTTCATTTTTTTCACCCCCCTTTGTGCCACCTAACTACAAACCTAACTGTTGATCCCTGCCCAATCTCTCTTCATCCACCCCAATCCCCCCATCCCCTTCCCCCTATTTTTACCCCCCTCCACCCCACTTTTGCGCCACCTCCGTGCACAGCCGCCGAGCGTTGATTAGTGACGCAGTTCACCGATCAACACTTGAGCTCGCTTTTTTTTCTTAGCCCCTCCGTACACACATCCCGCAGCTGCGAAACTTGGATAAGTGACACAGTTCACTTATCAGAGTTTGTGCCTGCCGTTTTCCTTTTTTTTTTTTCCACCCCCCCTTGCGCCACCCCGTGCGCACATCCAGCAGCCTAGTTTTGATAAGTGACACTTATCAGCTAGGGCCTGCTGTTTTAGACTTTTTTCCACAGCTTTTTCTTTACAGAAAGTTTACACCAATCACTCCCCCCCTCACGTACACATACAGTTTTCAATAAAGTGTACACCCAAGCACCATATTTACACAAAAATGTCATCAAATTCATCCCAACAGCGCTATTCAGTGGAGGAGGCATATGCTTTACTTGCCTCCGACACTGATAGCGATTTGGATGGCGATCCGACTTTTCTTTATTTTTCTGATTCTTCATCCTCTTCTTCTTCCTCTTCCCCCTCCTCATCTTCCTCCTCGGGTCCTGCGGAACCGCCACGCAGACGCTCCAGGACAGAAGATGAGGCAGCGCCCACCATGCCCGCAGCTGACCCAGTGCTCCCCGTATGGACCTCGCCCCCCGAAAATTACGAGCCACTGATTCCTGATTTTGTGGCAGAATCAGGAATCAAGTTTGACACCACCGGCCTCACAGAAATTGACTTTTTCAAAGTCTTTTTCTCTGAGTATTTTGTTAACCTCATGGTGGAGCAAACTAATTTGTATGCTCCTCAATTTTTGGAGCAAAACCCGCGTTCAACATTTTCAAACTGGTCTCCTGTAGACGCAGTTGAAATGACGCAGTTTTGGGGCCTGGTCCTCCATATGGGGATACTGAAGAAGCCAGAAATTCGGCAATATTGGAGTGTTGATATTTTATACAACACTCCAGTGTTCCGAATGGTCATGGCCCGGACGCGTTTTGAGGCCATCCACAAGTTTCTGCATTATACTGATAATGCAGAGTGTCCCGCACAAGATGACCCCAACTTTGACCGTCTGTTCAAAGTTCGGCCGGTCATCGAACACTTCAACAAAAAGTTTGCTGAAGTGTACGTGCCCCAAAGGGACATCTGCATGGATGAGTCCTTGGTTCACTTCAAGGGAAGGCTGCGATTCCGTCAATACCTGCCCAGTAAGAGGGCCAGGTATGGAATCAAACTCTATAAGTTGTGTGAGAGTAGCTCAGGGTACATCCACAAGTTTAGAGTTTACGAAGGGAAGGACACCCGGATTGAACCCCCTGAGTGTCCTCCTTTCCTGGGAGTGAGTGGGAAAATTGTGTGGGATTTGGTGCACCCACTGCTGGATAAAGGTTATCACCTCTACACTGATAACTTTTATACCAGCATCCCACTCTACAAATCCCTCTCTGAGCGACGTACCGCAGCCTGTGGTACTGTCCGCAAAAATCAGAGAGGCCTCCCGAAGACGCTACTTGGGCAGATGCTCCGAAAAGGTGAGAGCAGAGCCCAATGTAGCGACCACCTGCTGGTGGTCAAGTACAAGGACAAGAGAGATGTCCATCTCTTGACCACCATACACAGTGATGGCAGTACCCTCTGCACTGTACGGGGTACCTCTACACAGGTCCTCAAACCGACATGTGTAGTGGGGTACAACAAAAACATGGGGGGAGTTGATCTCTCCGATCAACTCCTCCAACCGTACAATGCATTGAGGAAGGCCAAGGCGTGGTACAAAAAGCTGGCCGTGCACATCGTCCAAATGGCAATGCTCAACGAATTCCTACTGTCACAATGTGCATGCCCCAGCGATACGGCGTACCTTCATTTCCAGGAGGTAGTGGTTAAGGCCCCGATGTTTGGCGCTCAGGAAGGAGCGGGCCCCAGTACTTCTGGTACTGAAGGTGCTCGTATTGTCCCAGGTCAGCATTTTCCGGGGGTGGTCCCGCGAACCCCAAGAAAAGGTAAGCCGCAAAAAAGGTGTCGAGTGTGTTACAAAAAAGGAATACGCAGGGACACCACTTATCAATGCGACACCTGCCCCGAAAAACCTGGCCTGTGCATGAAGGATTGCTTCAAATTGTACCACACCTCCATGCACTACTAATTTACATTAGATTAGTTGGGGGCACATATAGATTTGTTCTTTGGGGGTCTAGTATCCAAAATGATGTCATATGTGGGGTTTTTTCCTGTTTAGGCACATCAGGGACTCTGCAAATGGAACATGACGCCAGCAGACCATCAAAGTCTGCATTCCAAAACAACACTACTTCCCATTCGCGCCCCGACGTGTGCCTAAACAGTTTTTTCCCACATGTGGGGTACCAGAGTACCCAGGACAAATTGGACAACAACTTTTGGGGTCCAATTTCTCCTGTTACTCTTGGGAAAATTAAAAATTGGGGACTAAATGATCATTTATGTGGGAACAAAACAGGATTTTATATTTTCACGCCTGGGCATTATAATCTTTAGTGAAACACTTGGGGGTTCAAAGTGCTCACCACACATCTAGATAAGTTCCTTAGGGGGTCTAGTTTCCAAAATGGGGTCACTTATGGGGGGTTTCTACTGTTTAGGAACATCAAGGGCTCTGCAAATGGAACATGACGCCCGCAGACCATTCCATCAAAGTCTGCTTTCCAAAGCATCATTACTTCCCTTTCGAGCCCTGATGTGTGCCCAAACAGTAGTTTTCTCCCACATGTGGGGTATCAGGGTACTCAGGACAAATTGGAGAACAACTTTTGGGGTCCAATTTCTCCTGTTACTCTTGGGAAAATTAAAAATTGGGGACTAAATGATCATTTATGTGGGAACAAAACAGGATTTTATATTTTCATGCCTGGGCATTATAATCTTTAGTGATCATGTTTGTGGAAAAAATATGATTATTTATTTTCACGCCCGGGTGTTATAAACTTCTGTGAAGCCCTTGGGGGTTCAAAGTGGTCACCACACATCTAGATAAGTTCCCTAGGGGGTCTAGTTTCCAAAATGCGGTCACTTGTGGGGGGTTTCCACTGTTTAGGCACATCAGACACTCGTCAAACGCGACATGGCGTCCGATCTCAATTCCAGCCAATTTTAGGTTGAAAAAGTCAAACGGGGTGCCTTCCCTTCTGAGCCCTGCCATGTGCCCAAACAGTGGTTCCCCCCCACATATTGGGTATCATCGTACTCAGGACAAATTTTACAACAACCTTTGGAGTCCAATTTCTCCTGTTACCCTTGGGAAAACAAAATATTGGGGACTAAATGATCATGTTTGTGGAAAAAATATGATTTTTTATTTTCACGCCCGGGTGTTATAAACTTCTGTGAAGCCCTTGGGGGTTCAAAGTGGTCACCACACATCTAGATAAGTTCCCTAGGGGGTCTAGTTTCCAAAATGGGGTCACTTGTGGGGGGTTTCCACTGTTTAGGCACATCAGACACTCGTCAAACGCGACATGGCGTCCGATCTCAATTCCAGCCAATTTTAGGTTGAAAAAGTCAAACGGGGTGCCTTCCCTTCTGAGCCCTGCCATGTGCCCAAACAGTGGTTCCCCCCCACATATTGGGTATCATCGTACTCAGGACAAATTTGACAACAACCTTTGGAGTCCAATTTCTCCTGTTACCCTTGGGAAAACAAAATATTGGGGACTAAATGATCATGTTTGTGGAAAAAATATGATTTTTTATTTTCACGCCCGGGTGTTATAAACTTCTGTGAAGCCCTTGGGGGTTCAAAGTGGTCACCACACATCTAGATAAGTTCCTTAGGGGGTCTAGTTTCCAAAATGGGGTCACTTGTGGGGGGTTTCCATGGTTTAGGCACATCAGACGCTCGTCAAATGCGACATGGCGTCCGATCTCAATTCCAGCCAATTTTAGGTTGAAAAAGTTAAACGGGGCTCCTTCCCTTCTGAGCCCTGCCATGTGCCCAAACAGTGGTTCCCCCCCACATATTTGGTATCAGCGTACTCAGGACGAATTTGACAACAACCTTTGGAGTCCAATTTCTCCTGTTACCCTTGGGAAAACAAAATATTGTGGACTAAATGATCATGTTTGTGGAAAAATTATTTTCACGCCCGGGTGTTATAAACTTCTATGAAGCCCTTGGGGGTTCAAAGTGGTCACCACACATCTAGATAAGTTCCTTAGGGGGTCTAGTTTCCAAAATGGGGTCACTTGTGGGGGTTTTCCACTGTTTAGGCACATCAGACACTCGTCAAACGCGACATGGCGTCCGATCTCAATTCCAGCCGCCAATTTTAGGTTGAAAAAGTCAAACGGGGCTCCTTCCCTTCTGAGCCCTGCCATGTGCCCAAACAGTGGTTCCCCCCCACATATTGGGTATCAGCGTACTCAGGACAAATTTGACAACAACCTTTGGGGTCCAATTTCTCCTGTTACCCTTGGGAAAACAAAATATTGGGGACTAAATGATCATGTTTGTGGAAAAAATATGATTTTTTATTTTCACGCCCGGGCGTTATAAACTTCTGTGAAGCCCTTGGGGGTTCAAAGTGGTCACCACACATCTAGATAAGTTCCTTAGGGGGTCTAGTTTCCAAAATGGGGTCACTTGTGGGGGGTTTCCACTGTTTAGGCACATCAGACGCTCGTCAAACGCGACATGGCGTCCGATCTCAATTCCAGCCAATTTTAGGTTGAAAAAGTCAAACGGGGCTCCTTCCCTTCTGAGCCCTGCCATGTGCCCAGTGGTTCCCCCCCACATATTGGGTATCAGCATACTCAGGACAAATTTGACGACAACTTTTGGGGTCCAATTTCTCCTGTTACCCTTGGGAAAACAAAAAAATTGTTGCTAAAATATTATTTTTGTGACTAAAAAGTTAAATGTTCATTTTTTCCTTCCACGTTGCTTCTGCTCCTGTGAAGCACCTGAAGGGTTAATAATCTTCTTGAATGTGGTTTTGAGTAGCTTCAGGGGTGCAGTTTTTAGAATGGTGTCACTTTTGGGTATTTTCTGCCATATAGACCCCTCAAAGTGACTTCAAATGTGAGGTGGTCCCTAAAAAAAATGGTTTTGTAAGTTTTGTTGTAAAAATTAGAAATCGCTGGTCAAATTTTAACCCTTATAACTTCCTAACAAAAAAAAGTTGTTTCCCAAATTGTGCTGATGTAAAGTAGACATGTGGGAAATGTTATTTAGTAACTATTTTGTGTCACATATTTCTCTGTTTTAAGGGCATACAAATTCAAAGTTTGAAAATTGCAAAATTTTCAAAATTTTCGCCATATTTCTGTTTTTTCATAAATAAACGCAAGTTATAGCGAAAATTTTTTACCACTAAAGTGAAGTACAATATATCACGAGAAAACAATCTCAGAATCGCCTAGATGCGTTGAAGCGTTCCAGAGTTATAACCTCATAAAGGGACAGTGGTCAGAATTGTAAAAATTGGCTCGGTCATGAACGTGCAAACCACCCTTGGGGGTGAAGGGGTTAAAAGTGGAATGCAGATGGTTCACCCTTAGACTATAGATTATCTTATTGCAAGAGAGGAAGATAATAAGAATGTCAGGTATTAAAAGTGTAGCATGATTGGAGTTTGTATGTTAACCTGCATAATTTGAAAAAAAAAATTCCAATATGGGATTTGAAATCATGAAACACATTACTCTCAAGACAGCAGCCTTACCACTGTACTACAAGTCCAAGTGATGCCATGCTTTCATTTTCTTTGCCTATGAAATCTTTGTACACTCAATGATTTGAAAGATCATTTTGATTTTCATATTGACATATGATATGTGATTTTCTCTACTCAAAGTGAAACATCTCTCTGAAGAGTGAAGAATGTGACATATAAAAAGAAAAAAGACTTTCACAGGACTCAAACTCACATTTTTTATTCCATAAACCAGAGACTTAACCACTCAGCCATCAACTCAGTTGGTGGTGAAAGGCTCCTTTGTCTTCCCTTATGAAATGAACCACTCAAGTACTGTATCTGAAAAGCATTTTGATGTTTGATTTTTGATAGTAGTCAAGTGTCAGGTAACAGGTATCAGGTATCAGTTATCAGGTATCAGGTATCAGAATCAAGTATTAGAGTCAGTTATCAGAATCAGGTATCAGAGTATTTCTGATGTTTGATTTTGATATATGATCATGTCCTAAAATGGACACTGTATTACAGCACACCTCAGATCAACTCCAGGCCCTTTATCTGCTTAATTGAGAATGACATAACGAAGGGATTACCCACACCTGTCCATGAAATAGCCTTGGAGTCAATTATCCAATTACTTTTGGTCCCTTTAAAAACAGGGTGGCACATGTTAAGGAGCTGAAACTCCTAAACCCTTCATCCAATTTTAATATGGATACCCTCAAATGAAAGCTGAAAGTCTGAACTTCAACTGCATCTGAATTGTTTTGTTTAAAATTCAATGTGGTAATGTCTAGAACCAAAATTAGAAAAATGTTGTCTCTGTCCAAATACATATGGATCTAACTGTATCTGCTGGTTGGATTACGGTCAAATACATACTGGGAGAGCATCTGTGACTAAGGAAATATATACGGAGATTTAAATTTTTCCATACATCTTATACAGCTGTACGCTCCTCATACAGTACCATATCTCTGCTGGTATTTTTGGTACATTTTCCCAAACGTGAGGAAGTATGGTGGAAGAGGCCACATACGTGGGCGGGGGGGCGCAGCTGGTACTGATGGTGGTGGTGGTGCATCTGCTGGATATGCCTAAAGCACAATAGCAGCTAAGGCAGGAGGTGTTGAGCCTGCGGCATCATCTGGCACAAGAAGGCCTGTAAGGTTCCCTTTTCTGGGAGTAGTTAACCCCTTAACGACCAGGGGTATTTTTGGTTTTGCATTTTCATTTTTCCCTCCCCTTCTTTCCAGAGCCATAACGTTTTTATTTTTCTGTCTATATGGCCATGTGAGGGCTTATTTCTTGTGGGATGAGTTGTGCTTTTAAATGACACCATTGGTTTTACCATGTCGTGTACTCGAAAACAGGAAAAAAATTCCAAGTGCGGTGAAATTGCCAAAAAAGTCCAATCCCACAATTGTTTTTTGCTTGACTTTTTTGCTAGCATCACTAGATGCTAAATCTGACCTGCCATTATGATTCTCCAGGTCATTACGAATTCATAGACACCAAACATGTCTATGTCCTCTTTTATCTAAGTGGTGAAAAAAAATTCCAACATTTGCTAAAAAAAAAAAAAAAATTGCGCAATTTTCCGAGACCCGTAGCGTTTCCATTTTTCATGATCTGGGGTCAGGTGAGGGCTTATTTTTTCTGTGCCGGGCTGACATTGTTAAAGATGCCACTTTTGTGCAGATACGTTCTTTTGAACGCCCTTTATTGCATTTTAATGCAATATCTTGGCGACCAAAAAACATAATTCTGGCGTTTTGAATTTTTTTCTCGCTACGCCGTTTAGCGATCAGGTTAATGCTTTTTTTTATTGATAGATCGGGTGATTCTGAATGCGGCAATACCTAATATGTGTATGTGGGATTTTTTTTTACTGTTTTATTTTGATTGGGGCGAAAGGGGGGTGATTTGAACTTTTAGGTTTTTTTATTTTTTTTATTTTTAAACATTTTTTTTTAACTTTTGGCATGCTTCAATAGCCTCCATAGGAGGCTAGAAGCATGCACAACCCGATCGGCTCTGCTACATATGGGCGATGAGCAGATCGCCCATATGTAGCAGATTTACTGCTGTGTTTTCAGCGCCGACCACCGGGTGGCGCTGAAAGCCATATGCCTGGAACAACCATAGAGGTCTCATAGAGACCTCTGGTTGTCCAGGCAACATGACGCCGACCCCCGATCACGTGACGTGGGTCGGCGATGACGTCATTGCCGGCCCGGTGGCCGGAAATGCTATTTAAATGCCCGCTGTCAGCTTTGACAGCGGGATTTAACTAGTTAATAGGCGCGGGCGGATGGCGATTCCGCTCGCACCTATTGCGGGCACATGTCAGCTGTTCATAACAGCTGACATGTCCCGGCTTTGATGCAGGCTCAGCGCCGGAGCCCTCCTCAAAGCAGGGGAGATGTCTGATGACGGACTGTGTCCGTCATTGGACATTAAGGGGTTAAACTGCTTTTAAAGCAGGAGCATCAGGAACAGGTTTTGGCTTACATTGCCGAAACAGCCTCCAGCTCTATTGCCTCCTCTTCTGAAGTTTCAAAAACTGCAAGCACTGATTCATCAGTGCAGGCTTCTGGTCAGGAACAACACCTTTCCTTGTGTCCTTCACCCACACCAAAAGTGAAGGATGCGGCAGCCCACACTTCAGATTACTCCATGGAGCTCTTTTCACATACCATGCCTGGGTTATCAAGTCAAATCCTGAATTCCCCAGTCCAAGATGAATCTGACATAGAGTGCATTGATGCACAGCCACTGCTAGATGATTCTGCTGGTACAGTGACCCAGAGCAATACATTTCCCTAGCAGTCTACTGAGCCAGAATCAGACCATGATGAAACTCAGGTGCCCCTTCCTGCATACTATACCACCTTACACGGTGACACAGAGGAAGGTGCAGATGAAATTGAAGAGGAGGTGATGGATGACCCAATTGTTGACCTGGATTGGCATCCATTGGGGGAAGAGGGTGCCGCTGGCAATAGCTCAGAAGAGGAGAAGGATCCGCAGCAGGCATCGACATCGCAGCAGCGGTTATCTGGCAGGCCCGTAGATGTACAAAAACATGGTAAAAAAAACAAAAGAGTTGCAGGACAGCTTGGCCAGACGGTCAAATTAGCACAGCGTGCAAGCCCTGAAAATTTATACCATAGTAGGAAGAGTGCATTGTGGCACTTTTTTGTCCAAAATCCTACTGATGAGGCAAAGGTTAAATGTAAAGTGCGGAAGGACCTTTAGCTGAGGTAAAAATCTCCGAAATTTGAATACCAGTTGCATGCTTAGACATTTGACCACCATGCACTTGCAAGCGTGGACGGACTACAAAACCTCAGGTAGCACATATGCACCTGCTCTGACTGAAGGTAGCCAGCAATGCTCCATCGCTTCTCCCACTGAAAGCCCACCGGTAAGCACACCACCAGCAAGAAATGTTGAGGTGTCGTCACAAGGCCAAAGCAGTCGGGGAATCACAATGTTTTTGTAACAAAAGACTGAATCTAGGCCATCAGGACCACCACCATCACCATCACCAACCCCCTCTCAGACCATCAGGTCCACCGCTAGTTCCCCCATATGCAGCTCTCAAGTCCAGCTCACCCTACCAGACACTCTCAGTAAGACAAGAAAGTACTCATCCTCTCATCCGTGTACACTGGCTTTGAACGCCTACATTGCCAAACTGATCTCATTAGAGATGATGCCCTTCCATTTGGTTGAAAGCAAAGCATTCCAAGAGCTCATGGCCTACGCTGTCCCATGCTATGACCTACCCAGTCGGCACTTCTTTTCTTGAAAAGCCATCGCTACCCTCCACCTGCATGTGAAAGACTGCATTGTCCATGCACTCAAACAGTCAGTGAGTGGAAAGGTGCACCTCACAACAGATGCATGGGCCAGTAGGCATGGCCAGGGCCGTTACGTGTCCATCACTGCGCACTGGGTTAATGTGGTGGATGCAGGCTCCACAGGGGACAGCGGCGGTGGAACAGTGTTGCTTAGCCTACGGTATAGGAAACAGTTGGCTGTAGGCGTTCAACCCTGCTCCTCCTACTCCTCCTCCTCCAGAATGAAAGCTTGTCGACAGAGCGCAGTCGCACGAGCACTCCATCCGCAGCTGCCAGTGTGGCACACGAGGTGTCCCACTATCGAACAGCTAGTGGTAAGCGGCAGCAGGCTGTTTTAAAGATGATGTCTTTGGGCCACAACAGACACACCGCGGAGGTACTGGCCGACTACTTGCAGCGACAAACTGAGTCATGCCTGGGCAGTCTTCATCTTGAGCCAGGCAGGGTAGTCAGTGATAACGGCTGGAATTTTATGGCAGTCATAGCCCTTGCAAAACTCAGACACATACCTTGCCTGGCTCACACCTTGAACCTGGTGGTGCAGTGCTTCCTAAATAATTATCCGGAGTTAACAGCCCTGCTCCATAAGGTGCGAAGACTGTGCTCGCACATCCGTCACTTGTCCGTACACTCCAGTCATATGCAGAAGCTGCAGCAATCACTCCACCTCCCCAAGCATCGCCTAATCATAGACGTTGCAACAAGGTGGAACTCCACCATGCACATGGTTGAGAGGCTGTGCGAACATAGGCAGGCTGTAATGCATTTGTGGGAGGATACACAGGCAGGCAGTTGGAGGGCAGACATGGAGTTGTCGGGTGTGCAGTGGTCAAAGCTGAAAGACCTCTGTAAAGTCCTTCAGTGTTTTGAGGAATGAACATGGCTGGTAAGCGCAGATGACGCCATCATAGCATGAGCATCCCACTTATGCATCTGCTCATGCAAACTTTGACGCACATTAAGGATCAGGCGTCTGCAGCAGAGGAGGAGGAAGAGGATGAGGGAAGCCTTGATGACAGTCAGCCATTGTCAGCAAGCTCAACTGATCTGGACGATTTGGAGAAAGAAGAGGAAGAGGAGGAGGATGAGGGGGATGATTATTTTGGGGCGGAGGATGCTTCTCAGGGGGCAAGAGAAAATGTTGGCATGCCAAGGTCAGGTACAGTGTTTGTACGTGACTGGAAGGATGTGGATTTGCCAAAAAGTGCTCCTCCACCCACCACTGGCAGTGCATCATTGACACCTGGAACATTGGCCCACATGTGTGATTATGCCTTGCGGATCCTAAAAAGGGACCCCGCATTGCCAAAATGATGAAGGATGATGACTACTGGTTTGCCAGCATCCTCGATCCACGCTATAAAGGCAAATTACAGAACATCATGCCACAGGAGAACCTAGGGATATTATTGTCTAACAAACAAGCAACTCTGGTAAACCGTTTGTTGGAGGCATTCCCGGCACACAGCAGCGGTGCTGGTTCTCCCACGAGCCGTAGAGGGCAAAATGGAAGAGGTGTTCGTGGAGCACACAGCCGAAGTGGCGTTGGTGACAGGGGTTTCATGACCATGTTGTGGACTGATTTCTAAAGTACTGCTCACACGACTGGTAATACTGAATCCATTGCAAGTGACAGGAGCCAGCAGTTGTCAACTATGGTTACAAACTACTTCTCCTCCCATATCGATGTTCTCCCTCACAGGTCACTCCCGTTTGACTATTGGGCCTGTAAACTGGACACCTGGCCTGAATTGGCACAATATACCTTACAGGAGCTCGCTTGCCCTGCTGGTAGTGTGCTATCTGAAAGAGTCTTCAGTGTTGCTGGATCAATCCTGACAGAAAAAAGGACCCGTCCGTTGACCCAAAATGTTGATGATCTAACCTTCATTAAAATGAACCATGCATGGGTTTCAAAGGATTTTGTCTCACTTTCCCCTGATGACACATAGGTTGCCAGAAAAATTGCTCACTTTTGTCCTCCTCTTCCTCAGACTTCTCCACTTCCTCCATGTGCAGCAGCTGAATTTCCAGCCTACACATCAACATATGCCATTTTTTCAACCTAACTAACTGCAAAAAAAAAAGGGGAGGACAAATCCAAAATACAACTAACGGTCATATGTGAAATTACTTTATTGAAGTGAAAGGCAAGGTACAAACATAGCATCCTAAACAGCCAGAAAAAATAATTAAAATAGATAAAAGACAGCAGCAAATAGGGACACAAGGACCCATGAAGCCAATACTGCACTGAATATTACATATAGTTGCATAGCAGTGATATACATTGCACTCTATTATAAAGAGCCTCAAATAGAGCTGGTAAAATACCTATGGTAAACTAACAGTAGAAGGCTAGATGATATTCAACCCAGGTGACAGTCAAAAATACATATTCATGTGAACAATTTAATTACCTGAATCAAATGGCAACTGGCAGACGGCAAACAAAGGGTCCCTGTGTCCGCCACCACGCGCGTTTCGGAACACCTTTGTCAATATTAGGGGATGGATCAGTTGGTGTGTCAGTACACTGAAAAGAATTTTCTCTCCTTCAGCAGACGTGTCAGAAGATGGTAGTGTTCCATTCGTGGTTCTCTTGATGGATTTGCTGGTGTATATGTATGCGGCCATGATGTCTCCTGTCCCTATGGTTATGCACCAGAAGTTTATGTGGTTGCAACTTCATGGACATTAACGTAGACCTTCTGTTTTCCTTGTGTCCATTTTTTCAATCTGGTACCTTTTCGTATGGTGCTATACATATTATGTGTGTCGCCCAGTTTGTTATTTTCGTGGTGGCATTATTTGAGTGCTACCATTTACATTGTTACTGTAACCTATATATGTATATTGTCCTATTTTATGAATATGCTATTATACGCACTTTTGATATGGTTATAATTTTTTCTATTCTATTATATACATGCTAATAGTGCATATTCATGTGTGTTTATATATGTCTCCTTTTTTGGATATATATATACATATTATTCCATGTGTATTCCCATATTACATTATTTTTAGTGGAGTCGTTTACTATACTTAGTATTTTCTACTATACACTGGTAACTTTAGCTATATAATTGGTGTAAAGCATTTTGTCCGTGTATGCCAGCAGTTGTCCTCATTTGACCTATGTATGGATGTGTGCATGGTCGCCAGCTTCCAATATGGTGGCGCTTCCTTCAGTGCTCCTTCTGCGTCTGTGTGACTCCCACAGCACTTCCTGTGCTGACGTCAGGAGTAATGGGTGTCCAGTCTCGCGGGGCCCCGCTTGTTCTGGGCACCTTATCTCCTTGACGCCATGCCGGGGAGAGTGTGGGCGTTCTCTAGACATCGGCCTATTTTACCTTTTATTGTCACTTACTACACACGCGGTTGTGAGCAGGTCACCATAGTTACGCATGACCGCTTCCGGTTTGTGACGATAGCCTCACTTCCGGTTTATGCCCGTTATTTAAACAGCGCTTCTCATATCATCTATTGCGCCCCCTGACGAAGGTGTTCCGAAACGCGCATTGGGGCGGACACAGAAACCCTTTGTTTGCCGTCTGCCAGTTGCCATTTGATTCAGGTAATTAAATTGTTCACATGAATATGTATTTTTGACTGTCACCTTGGTTGAATATCATCTAGCCTGCTACTGTTAGTTTACCATAGGTATTTTACCAGCTCTATTTCAGGCTCTTTATAATAGAGTGCAATGTATAACACTGCTATGCAACTATATGTAATATTCAGTGCAGTATTGGCTTCATTGGTCCTTGTGTCCCTATTTGCTGCTGTCTTTTATCTATTTTAATTATTTTTTGTGGCTGTTTAGCATGCTATGTTTGTACCTTGCCTTTCACTTCAATAAAGTAATTTCAGATATGACCGTTAGTTGTATTTTGGATTCGTCCTCCCCCTTTTTTGTGCTTTGCATATTTTTACAACTGGTCATTTACAGTCCATGGGTGTACATGTGGGTGGGATGTTATCTAAATTTACGTCTGTGATTGTATTAGATTCCCCTACATGATATACAGTATACACCGAGTTGTACTACCTTCGCTATTTACTACGTTGTCATTGCTGTGTTTTTCACAGGTACCGGTGGTGCTAATATGGACTTCAGAGCCAAAGAAAAGTCTTGGCTCAGACAAGTGGAGCAAGTGTTTGGTGCAAATGTAGGGATTCCGCAATCAGATGATTCTAAATTTGATGAGCTCTGTTCCTCTATCCAGGATTCACTGGTCAAGAGGACTAAACTATGGTGGAACAGGGCATTTCTCAATAAATATGTTATTAGTAATATGATATCAAGGGGTTTGAGGGTGAGGGTCATTCCCACCTTTCCCGTTGAGGATGCACAGTTTAGGACCAATTGTGAAGAAGCTGGTGGTACATGTTCACTGACTCTTATGAAGTTACTCATTGGCCTTAATAATCAAAATATTGAGGAGCTTGACAAGCTCATTGATGCCGCCCAAAGTGAGTTACGTTCTAATGCTTCTGCTGAGAAGATACGTATATTTGATGGTAATCTTGAGAAGGTTCTTGATGCTACAGTCAAGAAGATCCATGAATCCCAATTGAATACGTTTGGTAGAGATCAAAAGGATTATCAACAACATATGGTTTATTTATGGAGGAAAAATAAAACCTCCCCACAATTATTACGTCATGCATCGTCAGTCACGTCCCTTTCGTCCATGAGTGGTCAATCGGATGTTTCATCCATTTCCATGACAACTAGATCTGGTGCTGTTATGAATAGATTTCGTACTCGTAATTATCATCCATATGGAAGACAACAATCAACTTCACCTGATCGTTCTTCTAAAGACAATAAGGTGATTAACTTAAGTAGTCACATTCTTTCACCAGCTGACATTTCTTTACTTAATACAGGTTTCTCTTTCTCGCCTACAGCTGGTTTTGATGCTTTCAAGGCGTTTAAAGACTTACATCTATTCGCCAGATCGTTGTTGTTTAAGCAACATTTTTTTGATAATTATTCACATTTACTTCTTCCTACAGAGGAAGAACAGAATGCGGTGAGGGTCCTTGAGGAGCTCTCCGGAGAAAACACCTGGGAGGGAGATAAGACACCGCCATCGATTAAACCACGCTCCAGGAAGTCCCCCCCTTTCCACCTGCGCAAGCATTGACATGTTTGTTCAGGTGGTAACACAAGAATTTCTCAAAATTCCACAACGGTCTTCCAGGGACAATTTGGACGGGGATGAAAAATCGAGATTACATCAGTTGCAAAATCTTCAGGATGTGGTACTGAAACCGGAGGACAAGGGGGGTAATGTGGTTATATGGCCTAAGGTTATGTATGAAAAAGAGGCCTTTCGCCAACTTAACAACACAGTCTCTTACAAAAGACTCACGTTTAACCCCTTGTCCGCCTTCAGTTCCCAATTAGATAACATCCTGAATTTGTCGGTAGAGGATAACATTATTACTAAAAATCTGGCGGACGCACTTAGAGTCCATGAGCCTGTGATCTCGACCTTTTATCTCCTTCCAAAGATCCATAAGAATGCTAAAGTTCCGCCTGGGAGACCTATCATCTCTGGGTGTGGGAATTTCCTGGAAAATGTCAATCAATGGATAGATTATCATCTTCAACCCTTAGTGGAGAGCTTGCCTTCCTTCCTAAAAGATACCGGGGAGCTTCTCAAGAAGGTAGATTGTCTCCATTTAGATAATAGCACTGTCCTAGCCACAGCAGACGTTGAGTCGTTGCATACGAGTATCAGACATCATGATGGCTTAAGGGCAGTGCGTTTCTTTCTTGAGCACTCTGGATCCTCCTCACATTTTGGGGAACTCATTCTTGATTTGTTAGAATTCTTGTTAACTCATAATTTTTTTGCTTTTAAGGGGTTCTTCTACCTGCAGCTCCAGGGAACAGCCATGGTGGCGGCCTTTGCGCCCTCCCATGCCAACCTGTTCCTGGGGTTGTGGGAGAGGGACCTCTTCCTGTCAGATCGCCAGTCATCAATGGACCGGGTCTTACTTTGGACCCGGTACATTGATGACATATTTTTGATCTGGCAGGGTTCCCCATCTGACCTTTCTTTATTTCTTTTGAACTTGAACAGCAACGATCGTAATATCCGATTGACATTCATGTATGATAGGGAGAAAGTGGAATTCATTGACACCACAGTCAAGAAGGAGCTGTGGGCATGCTACAGACTGACATTTATCGTAAACCTACGGCTACTAACTCACTGTTGCATGCCACCTCATGTCATCCTAGGCATGTTATCAGAGCGGTACCAGTGGGGCAGTTCCTCCGCTTGCGGCGGATCTGTTCCTCAGATTTGGACTTTGAGAAACGGGCTGAGGAATTGAGGTGTCGTTTTTTGGAGAGGGGTTATAGTCAGCGTTCTATAAAAAGATCTTATAATAGGGCCAAATATAGCTCCCGTTCGTCCCTTCTCTATGGCAATACATGTGGTACGTCCTCATCCAATGAACCTCAGGTTAGATTTGTGACTGGTTATAATTCCCAGGCACATTAGGTTTGTAAAGCGCTTCAGAAGTCCTGGTCCATCCTAAGTGTGGATCCAATTCTTTCGAAAATTGTACCTGAGAGACCTGCATTATCTTTTAGAAGGGCTATAAATTTGAGGGACTGTCTTACTCGCAGTCTCTATGTCAGTGAGCCCAAGACTACATTCCTTGATAGCAGGTCTATGCGACCTGGTTGTTATCCATGTGGACACTGCGTCGCTTGCCCAAGCATTGATCGCGCCACCACCTTCACTGACTCTAATGGTAAGATTTTTAATATTGAGAAATCTATTTCGTGTGACACTAGGTATGTCATTTATGATGCCACTTGTCCGTGTGGACTTATTTACGTAGGTCTTACTTCTCGTCAGTTGAAGGTGCGTGTGCGTGAACATGTCTTGGGTATTGAGGCGTCAGTTGGCCAGGAGGATGCATCCTCCCTGAAGACAATTCCTCGACATTTCAAGCTTTGCCATGATAGCAATGGAAGTTTGATCAGGTTCAGAGGTATTGATGCTGTTGATGTCAATATTAGGGGAGGGATGCTATCAACTAAATTGGCACGTCTTGAGGAGCGTTGGATTTGGACGTTGAAAACTGTGCATCCTCACGGGTTAAATGAGAGTCTTAGCTTTGCCCCCTTTTTAGAATACGTTTTTGCGGGGTTCCTTTGCTTTATAGCTTTTAGTCCTTTTTCGCTGATTTTAAAATAATTTTTTTATATCTTCTAGATGCTCTGTTCTATTTGCGGGCATTGGATGGATCAGTTGGTGTGTCAGTACACTGAAAAGAATTTTCTCTCCTTCAGCAGACGTGTCAGAAGATGGTAGTGTTCCATTCGTGGGTCTCTTGATGGATTTGCTGGTGGATATGCACAGTCTATGTTTACGGCCTATTGATGAATCTGGTGGTGTATATGTATGCGGCCATGATGTCTCCTTTCCCTATGGTTATGCACCAGAAGTTTATGTGGTTGCAACTTCATGGACATTAACGTAGACCTTCTGTTTTCCTTGTGTCCATTTTTTCAATCTGGTACCTTTTCATATGGTGCTATACATATTATTTGTGTCGCCCAGTTTGTTATTTTCGTGGTGCCATAATTTGAGTGCTACCATTTACATTGTTACTGTAACCTATATATGTATATTGTTCTATTTTATGAATATGATATTATACGCACTTTTGATATGGTTATAATTTTTTCTATTCTATTATATACATGCTAATTGTGCATATTCATGTGCGTTTATATATGTCTCCTTTTTTGGATATATATATATATACATATTATTCCATGTGTATTCCCATATTACACTATTTTTAGTGGAGTCGTTTATTATACTTAGTATTTTCTACTATACACTGGTAGCTTTAGCTATATAATTGGTATATAGCATTTTGTCCGTGTATGCCAGCAGTTGTCCTCATTTGACCTAAGTATGGATGTGTGCATGGTCGCAAGCTTCCAATATGGTGGTGCTTCCTTCAGTGCTCCTTCTGCGTCTGTAAGACTCCCACAGCACTTCCTGTGCTGACGTCAGGAGTAATGGGTGTCCAGTCTCGCGGGGCCCCGCTTGTTCTGGGCACCTTATCTCCTTGACACCATGCCGGGGAGAGTGTGGGCGTTCTCTAGACATCGGCTTATTTTGCCTTTTATTGTTACTTACTACACATGCAGTTGTGAGCGCGTCACCATATTTACGCATGACCGCTTCCGGTTGTGATGTTAGCCTCACTTCCGGTTTATGCCCGTTATTTAAACATCACTTCTCATATCATCTATTGCGCCCCCTGACAAAGGTGTTCTGAAACGCGCGTTGGGGCGGACACAGGGACCCTTTGTTTGCCGTCTGCCAGTTGCCATTTAATTCAGGTAATTAAATTGTTCACATGAATATGTATTTTTGACTGTCACCTGGGTTGAATATCATCTAGCCTGCTACTGTTAGTTTACCATAGGTATTTTACCAGCTCTATTTGAGGCTCTTTATAATAGAGTGCAATGTATAACACTGCTATGCAACTATATGTAATATTCAGTGCAGTATTGGCTTCATGGGTCCTTGTGTCCCTATTTGCTGCTGTCTTTTATCTATTTTAAGTATTTTTTGTGGCTGTTTAGCATGCTATGTTTGCACCTTGCCTTTCACTTCAATAAAGTAAATTCACATATGACCGTTAGTTGTATTTTGGATTCGTCCTCCCCCTTTTTTGTGCTTTGCATATTTTTACAACTGGTCATTTACAGTCCATGGGTGTACATGTGGGTGGGATGTTATCTAAATTTACTTCTGTGATTATATTAGATTCCCCTTCATGATATATACACCGAGTTGTACTACCTTCGCTATTAACCTCCCTAACTGGGCTGCCCCCCCAGGGCCGGGGTCACCGACTGGCGCACCCGGGCAAGTGCCGTTGCCCTGAACAGGTGGGTGGGCCCACTCTTGGGCGATGGCACTGGCACAGGGCCCCTCATAGTACAATAAAGTGTCTCTGATGGCGGGGGGGCCCACTCGACGTCAGACACACCGGCGTACTATGAGGGGCCCTGTGCCAGTACCGCCGCCCACGAGTGGGCCCCCCCTGCTTGCTCAGGGTCCCAGCACTTGCAATACTTACCTCTCCCTGCTCCACCGCTGTGTAGTCTGGACAGCTAAATCTTTCACAGGGACGGGCACTACGGGCACTACAAATTTGGTGTACTGATCGATGATGGTTAAGACATAGCTGTTAGGAATCTGTGTCCTGCCATACATATGCAGAGATCCAGATCCTCACATTTGTCTCCAGAGGCTAAGTCCTTTCAGCCAGCTTCTGAGCATGCTCGTGGAATGAGTTCCCATTGGAGTTCAGGAGTCAGGTGCTCAGGTCCTGCTCCTGATTCCATTGGTTCAGTTCAGGGCTCTGGAGATTTCCGGCAGGTCCCGTACGCTATAAAAAGTGCGCATGGCCGTTCCGCCGTGTAGTATTTTCATACTGCTGCTGTATGTATGGTGATGGATGCTTGGACTGGTGACTGACTTATTATGAAACCCCTTCCCTCTGATATTGCGATTGTGTGAGTGATTGGGCAGCCGCCAGTAGCAGTGCCAGCGCCAGCGAGCCTAGCTCCATCTTAGTCAGCAGCTTAGCGTCTGCATTGCGCCAGCCGTTTGCAGCGTCTTGCCTGCGGCTCTCGCCGCGCTGCAGTTGCAGCCTATACCCGCGTCCGCAGTTGCGACGCCTCGTGTCTTATCAAACGGTAGGTCTAGAGGGAATAGTCCTGCTGCCTAAGGCTACTTTTGTGACTGTAAATACCGTGACACTTTCGCTGAGACTCTGTGAGTCTAAAAACAGACTCAGCGTTATTACACATGTATGTATGCTTGCAGCTCTGTGGGTGAAAAAGAGTTTGTATGTGCTTGCAGCTCTGTGAGTGAAACAGAGCTTGTGTATGCTTGCAGCTCTGGGAGTGCAACAGAGCTTGTCTTTGTGTTTGCAGCTCTGTGAGTAAAACTGAGCTCGCTCCAGCGTTACTTTATATGTCTTTATGCTTGCAGCTCTGTGTGTTCAACAGAGCTTGCTTTCTGCATCTGGGTCTCGTCCAAACCCTGTGCACTTCACTGCCTGATAGCTCTGCAACCATCTAGCAGCGGTTTTACCAACTACCGCACGGTGGACCCCGAGCGGTGAACGCACTTTATTTATAATTTTATTTAGTGCGTTCCACCGCTCATAACATAAAACTAGCGCCAGGGTCTGGCTAGAGATGGCAGACCAGCAACAGCTGTTACAGGTTGTGCGACAGCTCGAGGCTCGTCTGGCTACCCTTGAGAGGTCTCTCGCAGCTGCACAGGCCACAGATGCTGCTGTTCAGGCACTCACAGAGGCGGTAGGGCGTATGTCCATGTCCGTCCCTGCTCCGACAGTTACCCGCCTCCCGTTGCCCGATAAATATTCTGGGGATGGCGCCTCCTGCAGGGGTTTCATCAGCCAGTGCTCGATACACCTGGGGCTAGTGGCTGCTCAATTCCCCACGGAGCGGGCTAAGGTGGCCTTTATTGTCTCCCTACTGTCGGGCAAGGCGCTGGAATGGGCTACGCCTCTGTGGGAACGTGGTGATCCTGAGATTCGGACCGCTGCTAACTTGCTTACAGCCATCAGGCAAGTTTTTCTCGGTCCTCGGGTCACTCACGACACATCTCTGCAATTACTCGCCCTTACCAAGGGGTCACTCTCGGTCAGCTAGTATGCTGTTTGTTTTTGGACACTGGCATCCGAGTTGGAATGGTCCGACAGGGCCTTAATCCCCATCTTTTGGCGAGGTCTAGCAGAGCATGTAAAGGATGCTCTCTCTACTAGAGAGATCCCCACCAGTTTAGAAGAGCTAATCTCTGTCTCCTCACGGATTGATCTCCGTTTTTCAGAGCGCGGTATGGAGCGGCTGCACTCCAAGCGCAAATCCGTTTCACCTCCCAAATTTTTTGAACCTCTTGAGCTGGCGGAGCCAGAGGTTCTACCTCCTGAGCCCATGGAGATATCTCGTACCAACCTTAATTCAGACTCCGACCAGGAATCCATTTGCGGCTGTTACCATGTTTGTGCGGTTTCTTCGGAAGCCGTCTCCCCGCAAAAGGTGGAGTCTGAACCGGTCATCGAGACTTTTGTGCCTCCTCATCTCAGGGCTCAGGTGCTCGCCTGGGCACATGCACCCAACACGCACCATCATCGGGGCTATATGCAGGTCTCAAAGCTACTGGCTGGTGCGTATTGGTGGTCCCATAGAGTTCGGGACATGAAAAAATTTATTCAGGCTTGCACCTTTTGTGCTCAGCCTAACCATCCCAGGCAGAGTGTGGCGACATCTGCTGACACGCTGCGGCGTGCCTCGGTCATTCCCGCTCCGGCCATCTCCCAGGTGTCCTTCTTGAAACCTGGTGACCTCGATTCCACTGATGCCTTCCAGGTGTCTCGGGTGACTGTAACACCTACCTGGACACCAAGCTCATCCTCGGATGAGTTTGAGCCCTGTGCCATCGCAGGGCACGGGTCAGTCGCCCGGAAGGTTCAGGGAGGAGGGGGCCTTAGGAGGGGGGGTAATGTTAGGAATCTGTGTCCTGCCATACATATGCAGAGATCCAGATCCTCACATTTGTCTCCAGAGGCTAAGTCCTTTCAGCCCGCTTCTGAGCATGCTCGTGGAATGAGTTCCCATTGGAGTTCAGGAGTCAGGTGCTCAGGTCCTGCTCCTGATTCCATTGGTTCAGCTCAGGGCTCTGGAGATTTCCAGCAGGTCCCGTACGCTATAAAAAGTGCGCATGGCCGTTCCGCCATGCGCTAATATTTTCATACTGCTGCTGTATGTATGGTGATGGATGCTTGGACTGGTGACTGACTTATTATGAAACCCCTTCCCTCTGATATTATGATTGTGTGAGTGATTGGGCAGCCGCCAGTAGCAGCGCCAGCGCACCTAGCTCCATCTTAGTCAGCAGCTTAGCGTCTGCATTGCGCCAGCCGTTTGCAGCGTCTTGCTTGCGCCTTTCGCCGCGCTGCAGTTGCAGCCTATACCCGCGTTTGCAGTTGCAACGCCTCGTGTCTTATCAAACGGTAGGTCTAGAGGGAGTAGTCGTGCTGCCTAAGGCTACTTCTGTGACTGTAAGTACCGTGACACTTTCGCTGAGACTCTGTGAGTCTAAAAACAGACTCAGCGTTATTACACATGTATGTATGCTTGCAGCTCTGTGGGTGAAACAGAGTTTGTATGTGCTTGCAGCTCTATGAGTGAAACAGAGCTTGTGTATGCTTGCAGCTCTGGGAGTGCAACAGAGCTTGTCTTTGTGTTTGCAGCTCTGTGAGTAAAACTGAGCTCGCTCCAGCGTTACTTTATATGTCTTTATGCTTGCAGCTCTGTGTGTTCAACAGAGCTTGCTTTCTGCATCTGGGTCTCGTCCAAACCCTGTGCACTTCACCGCCTGATAGCTCTGCAACCATCTAGCAGCAGTTTTACAAACTACCGCACGCTGGACCCCGAGCGGTGAACGCACTTTATTTATAATTTTATTTAGTGCGTTCCACCGCGCATAACAGTAGCTATGGTCTGTCCTGCTGGGCTCTACCTTCAGATGATCAATGGCTATCATTTGTAATGGACGTCGACTCACAATCGGATGCAGTGGTGCTTTATGATCAGCTTTCACAGTTTTCCTAGTCACAGACATGTGACATTCCTGCCACTATTTTTCAATGTCTCCTCTCATGCCAATCCAATAGAATCACCTACGGCCTGTGGCTTCTGTCTTTTGCACTCCAAAGTGACCAGACAGATCATGATAGGCAGTGAGGACCATGTCTAACAAAGAACCGTTTTTGCAGTCTCCACAGACAAAGTAATTGAGGGTCAGCATCGCCTCTGCGAATTCTCCCGGGAGGTTATCCCGTGATTTGTAATTTCCAAATTTCTGCAATCACTCCACTTTCCATCTGTACTTGTATCCATATAGTTTCCTGTAGCGGAGAGTTTGGACTGGCTTACTGAGACTGAAATATATACAAAGATTTAAAATTACCCCAACACTGTATGCTGGTGTACGCTTCGAATACATTTCCTTTTTTTACTTTTTATATTCTGGTGTAATCCATACTGAGCCTGTGAGAGTTTGTGTCTGACTCTGGTAAACTATAAGGAGATTTAAAATGACCCCAACACTGTATGCAGCTGTACACTTGCAATACATTACCCTTTTTCAACTTTTTATATTCTTGTCTAATCCATACTGAGCCTGCGATTGTCTTTGTCTGACTCCGGAAATATAGACGTAGATTTACAATTACCCCTAGACTGGATACACCTGGCATCTGCTGATACAGTACCTTTTTTCTTTTCCAAAGGTTTTATTCTTTTAAACAATGGGGAGAGGGGAAGACAGGGGGGGAGGGATGGGAATGGGAAGAGAAGGAAAGATAAGGGGAAGTAGGGAAATTACAAGTTGACATCATGTACAGAAAATGCAAAACATGCATTAATGATGTCATTTTACAAACGTATCTTGCCAACGCCTAAATATGTAGAATACAAGATTGTACAATAGAATAATAGCAATAAAGAACATAAAAACACACAAATGAGCATAATGAGTGTCATTACAGATCTAACCCTATGTCAAATAGTAGATACAAGATCAGTTATGTCAGAGGCAAAACTAAAACAGCTTTTCTTATATCGAGATTACTAAGTGTTAAAGGATTCATTCAAGTAATAGGAGTAGGGAAAGTTTGGTCCCATTTAGACCATTTCCTGTAGAAGTTACTGAATTGGTCATTAGCCAATGCGAAATGCAACTCATGGGATCTATGTTGTGCGATCAACTGTAAGATATCATCAACTTTGGGAAGGAAAAGGTTCTTCCAATGGAATGCAATGGAATTTTTTACCACAAGACAAACATGGATGACTATATCTTTTAAGGCAGGGTCCAATTCCTCTAGATTAAGGGAAAGTAGGGCCGAGTGAGGTGTGAGGGTTGTGGTTTTGCCTGTAAGTTTGCTAATGATGCGGGAGGAGATCTGCGACCACAAGATATTAACAGTTGGGCAACTCCAGAAAACATGTAGGATGTCTCCCTTCTGACCGCAGTCCCTCCAGCATAGAGGCGAGTTCGTAGTCCCAATATGGGCAAGTCTATTGGGGGTATAGTACCAACGTGATACAACCTTAAAATGGGTCTCCTGCAATGACATGGAGAGTACGGAGTGATATGATAAAGAGAGAGAGTCCTCCCAGTCTTCTACAGTGAAGGAAGAGTTTAAGTCTTTCTCCCAACTCAGCATTGAAGGGCTTTTTGTCAAGGCCGTATCTTGGTTGTAGTTATCATAAGCAAAGTCATGACTCCAGAAAATACGATGACCACAATTATTTAGTATTTTTATGGATGTCTCAGTGAAGTTTAGTTTCTTGTCGAGAAATATTTTTATATTATCCTTAAGAGTAAGGTATTCGAGAAACAGGGACGAGGAGATATTATATATAGTTTTTAGTGTTTGAAAGGATAAAAATTCCGTCCCGTTAAAAATGTCTTCTAAGTTTGATATTTTTAAATCTGCCCAGATTGGGGATAATGAATGGTTAGTCATAGAGTAAATGAGTGTTAGGGGGAGTTTCTTAAGGATGGTCGTTTTAAGGGATCCTCTCTTTGGTTTAGAGATCTTAAACCAGGCGAGTGCAACAGCTTGAAAGATTGGATGAGCAACAGAGTTTGGAAGGTTGTTAGCTATGGCATTATAGATTATGGATCTAGGGTGCTTATTGTTATTAAGTGTAGACTCTAAGTCAAGCCAAGCCGGGGGATCTGAATCTATTAACCAATGGGCACTTTGTTTAAGTAACAAAGAATAATAGTGGGCTGTGATGTTAGGGATGCTTATACCTCCATTCAATCTTTTCTTAAATAAGGTTTGAGTGGCCGTTCTGGGCTTCTTATAGCCCCAAATGAAAGAATTAATCTGTGCCTGTAAGTTAGAAAGATGGATAGAAGGGATAGGGAGTGGTATACACCTTAAAATGTATAATATTTTTGGCAAAGTAAAAAGCTTTATTGTAAGGATCCTTCCCCACCATGATAGAGATCTATCCCTGAAAATCACGCTATCCTTATTTATTAAATCAGATAGTTTTTTAAGGTTGGATTTAACTAACCCAGTGAGGTTACTGTTCATCGTGATTCCCAAATAAGCAAATTCCTTGTCACACCATTTAAGAGAGGTTACAGTTTTAATACATCTGGTTTGGTCCTTACTGATGTTTAACGGGAGAATGTTAGACTTGCGTTCATTGATTTTAAAATTGGACAATGATGAGAATTTGTTAATTTCTGAGAGTGCCTCAGGGATGGAGATCTCGGGTTTGGTTAAAGTTAGGATAACATCATCAGCAAAAAGACTGATCTTATGATGATGATTTAAGGTGTTTAATCCTACTATTTTGGGTTTTTTTCTGATCTGTTCGGCCAGCGGTTCCATAGCTAAATTAAATAGAATGGGGGAGAGGGGGCAGCCTTGTCTAGTGCCATTTGATATGGTAAGTGGCTCTGAGACATGGTTGTTACAAATTACACTGGCTCTTGGGTCTGAATATAGGGCCATGATGGAGGATGTCAGATTATCATCGAACCCGAATTTTTTGAGTGTCTGCTTGAGAAAACACCAACTAAGTCTGTCGAATGCTTTCTCGGCATCGAGTGACAACAGAGCCATGGGTGTTTTCGAAGAGTTAGCCCATTTTATGGTATTGATGATTCGCCTTGTTGCATCGGCTGGTTGTCTCCCTTTTGTAAAGCCCATCTGATCATTGCTTATCAGTTTAGGAATTATCAGACTTAGCCTATTCGCTAGGATCTTAGAATACAACTTAATGTCTGTGTTAATTAGTGAAATAGGGCGGAAATTCTCTATGGCTTCAGGATCCCCTTTCATTTTGGGGATGACCGAGATCGAAGCCATCAGCATTTCGGATGGAAAAGCTCCCTTTCCTGAGGCATAATTGAACATCTCAGTAAGGTGAGGGGAGAGAGAATTGTTGAAGGCTTTGTAATAGGCGTTGGTTAGTCCATCGGGACCTGGGGATTTGTGAAGATTAAGTTTCTTGATGGTGTCTTCAATTTCAATAGAAGTAAACGGGGCTGACAAGAACACTATATTATCGGAAGATAAAGAAGGCATATTTATTGTTGATAGATAGTTATCAATTTTTTCTAGGTTTTGGGAAAGCGGCTTAGGGTCAGGGTTTAAATTATACAGCTTGGCGTAGAAGTTCACAAATTCATTTGCTATTTCCTGGGGATGCGAAAGTTTAGAGCTACCATTAATCGAGTTAATTCTATTAATTTTATTATGAATTCTTTTGTTTTTGATTCGGTTGGCCATGTACCTCGTGGGTTTATTGAGAGACGTGTAATAGTTATACTTAGAAGATTTTACTATTGCTTCATAGGGGGAATTCAGCTGAGTCCTGAGTTCTTGTCTTAGTTTAGCAAGTTCTAATTTTAGGGTGGGAGATGGTGAGGCAAGGTTCACAATGGTACTTTCAAGTTTACGGATTGATAGTAGAGTGGCGTTAATTTTTTCTCTATTCTCTTTCTTTAATTTAGATGTAATGCTAATAATGACGCCTCTCACAACTGCCTTGTGAGCACACCAATTAGTGAATGGGTTTGTCACTTCAGTTCTATTCTCTCTAAAGAAGTTATCTAAAGCTTCCTGGATGACAGTCTTGTGGATTGGATTATGTAAAATGTTTGCATTACACTTCCAGAGTTTGGGATTCTTCAAGGGAGGACCCAATAAAAGTTTGCCAAAAACCGGAGCGTGGTCAGAAATGGTTCTGTTTCCAATGGAGATTTCCTTAAATCTAGTGAGAGAAAATACATTTGTAACAATCAAATCAATCCTGGATGCGGATTGATGCACCTCAGAGAAATGTGAATATTCCCTCAATGTGGAATTTAAACACCTGAAAGCATCCAGTAACTCATTTTTATCTAACCATGCATTGAGGTTATCATGATTAAGTCTTGAGCTTGAAGAAGAATCCATAATATTGTTGGGAGTGATGTTGAAGTCACCTAAAAGGAATAAATCACCTCTTTTTACAATAGACACCTTTTTCATGACTTTGTTGAGGAATGACACTTGATCTCGGTTGGGAGCATAGATATTGACCAGTGTACATACCTGATCATTCAGTCTGCACACCAAGATATGGAATCTACCCTCCTGGTCCTTGTGTTCCTCCAAGGCTTCGAAGGGGATAGAACTCCCAATCATTGTCAATACTCCAGCTTTCTTTTTCAAGTTACAGGACTCGAAAATATGCGGATATTTATGATGATTAAAGTAAGGGTGATTCTCGTGTAGGAATTTTGATTCCTGGATACAGGCAATGTCTACACGAGAATCTAGGAGTTCCTTCCAGAGGATATGCCTCTTTCTCGGACTATTCAAGCCCCTGACATTGTACGATGCCACTTTGAAGCTCATGGTTACAATGCAGTGTGACTGACTAAGGTTAGTCTGCAGCGGAGTTACGCTGGATGCTCAAGGAGAAGGTTGAACTAGCAACACCAAAACTTATAGAACTTTGCTAACTACCAAACCTTTAGTTAACTTGTCGTCAACTTTGAATTTAGCTGCAACGTAAGGGTTAACACAATAAAGAAATTGTTCAAGTAGTTCAATTACGAAACTACCTCCTTACAACGGGGTCCAGAATGTGGATGGGAAAAAAAAAAGAGAAAACCTCCAATACGAGGTTAATCAGGCCAAAGCTGCCTGTTAAAACAAGGTAATCTTCCATGGCGAAGGCCTAAGTCATTTGCCGTGGTTAGGTTGAGCTTCTTTAATAGACCTGAGGAAGTCTGCTCCTTTTTCCGGTGAGAACAGAGGTATTGTCCTCCCTCTGTAGAAAACCAGCAGCTTCACGGGGAATCCCCATTTGTAAAGGATGCCTTTCTCCTTCAGTGCTGATGTTATGCTTTTGAATGATCGGCGTAGATCCAGAGTCTCCTTGGAAAGGTCAGGAAACACTTTAAGATCGTTGTGTGGATCCAGGAAAGTTTTGTTGGATTTCAGATAGTTCAGAATCTTCTCTTTAGTTTGATAAAAGTGCACGCTGAGAATGGTATCTCTAGGGACCTCTATAGGGAGCTTAGGAGGACGGGGTAGCCTATGGGCTCTGTCGATGATAAGGTCAGATGGTGTTAGATCAGGGATGGCCTGCTTAAAGATATCCTGAATATGGCCCGAAAGTTCATCTTGGGAAATGCTCTCCGGGATTCCTCTAATCTTTAGATTATTTCTGCGGCCTCTATCTTCGAGATCCGCCATCTTGGTCCTGAGGTTATGTATTTCCGAAGATAGGTATTCCAGGTCCACTGAGTATTCTGACGATCTCTGCTCGAGCTTATGTATCCTCTCCTCCTGGTTTACTAATTTTTTCTCCACCGTCTCGTGGAATTCTTGAAACTGCAGGTCAAGTCTTTGACTTTGAATGTCGAGTTTTTTGTCAAGTAGGGCACTTAACTTATTGAATAGGACCTCCATGTTATCCAAGGTTTGTGATTTCGGAGGAGGAATGTCGAGATCCAAATTAGACCCAAGTGTTTCCATCTTGGACCTGCTTTTGGCTGGAGTTGTGTTTGGGGAGTAGTCACTAGATTCCTCCTCAGACTCAGATATCCCTGCCGTATTTGAGTATTTTTCACCATAGGTTCCCGGAATTCTCCGCTTGGCATTTATGGAGGAGTCCATGCTTTCTTGTAATTGGACTTCTGGTACAAATGTAACTTTTCTACCATGATCCGCTTGGTGATAGAGGTCTCTCTGAGGAGATCTAGATCTAATGGGGCTCCGAGCATTGACTTGGTCCCTTGAATGATGTCGGTTGTTAAATGATTTGTCAGATTTCAGAGGGTTTTGAGCTTTATTTAAGGGCGAGGTTAAATTTTTCCCCCTGGTTTTAATGCCGCTCATGATGCTGTAAGAGGATCCACTTAGATGCTGAACCGCAAAAACTTCACCAGCGATCTCAGAGGGATAATAAAGTTGGTCGAGATCTCTGTTGTGACTCCAAACGAGGATGCGCAGAGGGGACACAGTGGGCGATATTATTTATCTCAGGATGCGTTCTGCCGGGATCACAGCTGTGATCCTAATGGAAGACGCTCAGGAGAGGTCGCAGGTGTGATGGAATTGGAGACTGAGATGCGTTCTGAGACTTTGCAGTGTCACCATTTATAACGCAGCTGCGATCTCGCGTCTCTGCTGATAAAGAGTGCCAACTCTAGGCAGAGTTATGGCTCTCCAGAAAGTCTATATAAGCTAAGGGGAGGAGGTCGCGGCGATCTGTCGTGTAATACTCACAGCCTCTACGATCTCCCGTGGTGAGCTTCTTTTTGCAGGCTGCAGCGTCTGGACCGGGGTCTCAAGGGAGACGCAGCTGCGTCCCTGATTATGGAACCAGAGGGGAAGGCTGGGTAAGCCTTACAATAAAATGCTGATTCCCACTTGCAGGTTGAGGGTCCTGACTAGCGTCGCTAGTGTGGGTGAGCTAGGAGCAGGTCCTGAAGGGTTGTGGAGTGTTGATTGAGGCTCTGGAAGCAGGGTGGCTGCAGCCCTGGAAGTCTGGGTGGCTGTACAGTGGTAATTTAGTCCGAGGCTTTGTGGCCCAGTGGTGTGGAAGGCCTCAGATGGTTTCTATGCTCCAGGAGGTCCAAAAACGTCGGTTTTGTTGTCAAAATGTTCCTTATAGGGTCAGGGGTCCTTCCTAAAAGGTATCCAGGCAGAATTGCATGAAATAGTCGAGTTGAGAGTCGGGTTGGGAGGTTTTTCTCAGGAGCTCCCTATTCCTAAGTCTCACATGCTAGAGAGCTAGGCCACGCCCCTACAGTACCTTTTTTCAACATTTTGGATTATGGTTAAATCCATACTGACTGAGTGAGCATCTGAGGGTGACTCCTAAAATCCGGTGGTTGGACAAAATAATGGAAACACCTGGAAACATCAACAAAAGTTAGTTTAATATGGTGTAGGTCCACCTTTTGCGGCGATTACAGCCTCAATTATCCGAGGTATGGATTCATGCAAGGTGTGAATTGTTTCTAATGGAATTGTAGCCCATTCTTCAGTTAAAACTCCCTCCAGTTCTTTGAGCGACGATGGCGGCGGAAATCGACGTCTAACTTGAATCTCTAAAATCGGCCATAAATGCTCAATAATGTAGATTTCTGGGGATTGTGGGGGCCAGATTAGATGCACAACTTCATTGCAATGTTCCTCGTGCCATGCTTTAACGATTCTAGCTGTATGAATTGGTGCATTATCATCCTGAAAGATGGCGTTCCTCTCCGGGAACAGTGCTTGAACCATAGGATGCACTTGGTCGCCCCAAATGCCTTAATAATCGTGGCTGTTAATTCTTCCACGAAGGGATATCATTGGCCCGGTGGATCTCCATGAAATAGCACCCCAGATCATCACAGAACCTCCGCCATGTTTTACGGTTGGGAGAAGGCAGTCTGGATGGAATGCTTCTTTCGGCTGTCTCCAAACGTACACTCGGTCAGAGGTCGGAAATAGGGTAAACAATCATTCGTCTGAGAATATCACATGTTTCCACTGCTCAAGGGACCTATTCTGGAGGTTTCTACACCACTCTAAATGCTTGGAAACAATTGTCATTGAGAGCAGTGTTTTTAAAATTGCAGCTCTTCCGTGGAATCCAGATTTGTGCAGCTCCCGACGAACATTTTTCATGGAAACTGGGTTCTGTAGGTGTTCATTGAGCTCAGCATTGATTTTCGGAGCTGTGGTCTTGCGATCCTCTCTCACAAGTCGCTTTAGAGTCCGTCAGTCTCTCTCAGTCAACTTCGACTTTCAGCCGGACCTGTGCCTTGCTGTGGACGTTTTTCCTTCTCTTTCAAATGCAGTCATTACTTTGGAGACAGTACCTCTTGACAAGCCAAGCATTCGGGCACTTTCTGTTACACTAGTGCCTGACATACGAGCACCAACAATTTGGCCTCTTTGAAAATCAGAGAGGTCTGCCATTGGTACCAGGTTTTCATCAATGTTCTTACAATTCTGCAAAACAAACAGTTAATTTACATACACATATCACATAACACAAATAATTAACTACAAAACATTACCATATGTCACGGTTTGCATGTTTACAACATGTTCTAAGATTATGATGCCAAAACGTTAGGTGTTTGCATTATTTTGTCCAACCCCTGTATATACGGAGTGTGTATAAAAGCCCTCACCGCCGACCGCCATTTTTCTTCTGCCCATCTTTACAGTAACATAGTAACATAGTTTTGAAGGCTGAAGGAAGACCTTATGTCCATCTAGTTCAGCCTATTTTTAGTGCAGCTGTTCTGCATTGTTGATCCTGGGGAAGGCAAAAAACCCACAGAGTAGAAGCCAATTTTCTCCATAAGGAAAAAAATTCCTTCCCCTAAGCTGGGTCAACCATCTGCCTATAATATTATGTTATTCGTAACCTTCTATACTGTTACTCACAAGAAAAGCATCCATTCCTTTCTTAAATTCATTCAGTGAGTTGGCCATCACCACTTCCTCAGGAAGAGAATTCCAGAGCCTCACTGCTCTTACAGTGAAGAACCCTCTTCTATACTGGTACAGAAATTGTCTTTCCTCCAAACGAAGAGAATGCCCCCTTGTTCTTGTCACAGTCCTTGGTACAAACAGTTCATTGGAGAGATCTCTGTATTGCCCTCTGATATACTTGTACATATATTAGATCTCCCCTAAGTCTTCTCTTTTCAAGAGTAAATAGACCTAATTTTGATAACCTTTCTGGGTATTGTAGTGAACCAACTCCATTTATCATTTTAGTAGCCCGCCTTTGAACCCTTTCAAGTTCAGTAATGTCTTTCTTGAGCACCGGCGTTCAAAATTGCACACAATACTCCAAGTATGGTCTGACAAGTGATTTGTAGAGAGGTGGAATTATGTTTTCATCTCGTGTCCCCAGACCTTTTCTAATGCATCCCATGACCCTATTTGCTTTGGTGGCAGCTGCCTGACGCTGGGCAATGCCAATTTAGCTTCATATTGACTAAGATGCCTAACTCTTTTTCCATGTCTGATTTCCCCAGCAGTTTCCCATTTAGTAAGTAATTGTAGCATCTGTTTCTCCTTCCCATGTGCATAACCTTACACTTATCTGTGTTAAACCTCATTTGCCATTTACTACCTTACATAGTTTTGTATCATCTGCAAATACTGATATTTTAATGTATAAGCCATCCACTAGATCATTAATAAATATATTAAGTAGTAGGGGGGCCAATACAGAAACCTGTGGTACCCCACTAGTAACCTTGGCCCAATCTGAGTATGCCCCATTAATACCCACTCTTTGTTTTCTATCACTAAGCCAGCTACCTACCAATCTACACACATTTTCCCCTAGCCCAAGCTTTCTCATCTTACTTACCAATCTTTTATGTGGGACAGTGTCAAATGCTTTAGAGAAGTCGAGATAAATGACATCCAATGATTTTCTTTGGTCCATTTGAGAGCTTACATCCTCATAGAAGCTGATCAGGTTAGTTTGACAGGAGCGATCCTTCATAAATCCATGTTGATATGGAGTTAAACATTTATTAACATTGAGATATTCCATAATGGTATCCCTTAGAAACCCTTCAAAAATTTTACCCACAACAGATGTTAAGCTTACCGGCCTATAGTTTCCAGGTTCCCTTTTACACCCCTTTTTGAATATTGGTACCACATTTGCTTGCCGCCAATCAAAAGGAACAGACCCTGTTTCTATAGAGTCTTTAAATATAAGGAATAGAGGCCTGTCTATCACATTACTTAACTCCCTTAATACCCGAGGGTGAATGCCATCAGGGCTTGGTGATTTGTCAATTTTAATCTTACTAAGGCGGTTCTGCACTTCTTCCTGGGTTAGGCTACTTTCACACTTGCTTTTTTTTGCAGCGCGTTTTTCCCGCAAAAAACACATGGAAAAAATGCATACAAATGCTGCGTCTTTTTTTCAAGCATTTTTATGTGCATGCATGAAAAAATGCAGCGTTTTTATGCGTTTGTATGCTTTTTAGTGCGTTTTTACCGCATTTGCGTTTTTTTCCAACATTAGTTGGCCTCACACTAACCCAAACCATGACTTTACTAACCCTAACCCTAACCCTTAACCAAACCATACCCTAACCCTAACCCTTAAAAAAACATACCCTAACCCTAACCCTAACCCTTAACCAGACCATACTAACCCTAACCCTAACCCTAAACCCCCTTAACTAACCCTAACTCTAACCCAAACCCCTAATTTCCATTGTCTAACAAATGGTCAACAAAAAAACGCATGTGCAAAAAAACGCATACATGAGCATGCCAATGCGCACATATGCGCACCCATAGACTTACAATGGGTGTCTTGCTGTAAAAAAAACGCATTGCGCGTGCATGCATTTTTTTGAGGCAAGTCGGACGCCCAAAAAATGCAACAGGAGGCATTTTGTGCGCCCCACAAAAAAACGCTTGCGCGTAAAAACGCATACAAACGCATGTGTATGCGCACATAAGCGCATCCCATGCAAAATATAGGGTAAAAAAGAGCATTCGTTTTTTAGCGCTAAAATACAGCGCAAAAAAAATGCAAGTGTGAAACCAGCCTTAGGCAGGTAATACTTAATGGGGAGTTTACATTATCACTCTGCATTTCCCCTGGCAAATCCTTTTCCTGTGTGAACACTGTTGAGAAAAAAGTATTTAAAACATTTGCTTTTCCCACATTGCTCTCTATGATTTCACCCTCATTGTTCTTTAAAGGGCTGACACCATCAATTTTAATCATTTTACTGTTTATATAATTAAAGAATAGTTTGGGGTTTATTTTACTTTCCTTAGCAATGAGTCTTTCAGTTTCCACTTTTGCTAAATGTATTTGTTTTTTACACATTTTATTTTTTTCTCTATAACTTTTTAATGCTTCTTCATTGTCTTCTTGTTTTAGCTTCTTAAATGCCTTGTTCTTGTTATTTATTGCCCTTTTTACATCCTTATTTAGCCACATTGGTGTTCTCCTGCTCCTAGCCCTTTTATTTCTGTACGGTATGGCTAGCTCGCAGTGGGTGTGTAAAACTGATGTAAATATTTCCCATTTATTTTCTGTGCACCTATTTTGAGGACATTGTCCCAATCAATTCGGAGAAGGTCCTCTCTAAGCTGATCAAACTTTGCTTTCCTGAAATTCAGCGTTTTTGTAACCCCCTTCCAGGGCACCTTACTGAAGGACAAGTGGAATTGTATTATATTGTGGTCACTGTTCCCTAGGTGCCCATCGACTCGTACTTCTGTTATTCTATCTGGCCAGTTGCTTAAAATTAAGTCCAGAAGGGCTGTCCCTCTAGTTGGACCCTGCACAAGTTGTGACAGATAATTATCCTTGGTCACTGAGAGAAATTGGTTTCCTTTCTGAGATACGCAGGTTTCACTTTCCCAGTCTATGTCGGGGTAGTTGAAGTCCCCCATAATAATCACCTCATTGTGATTTGCTGCTTTGTCTATTTGATTCAATAATAGATTTTCAGTGGCTTCTGTTATATTTGGCGGCTTATAACAAACCCCTATGAGGATTTTATTACTTTTCCCTCCTTGTATCTCCACCCATAGAGACTCCACCTCTTCGTTTCCCTCTTGTATATCTTCTCTTAGAGTGGGCTTTAAAGTGGACTTTATATATAGACAGACTCCACCCCCTTTCCTTTTTTTACGATCCCTCCTAAACAAATCATATCCTTGCAAGTTAGCCGCCCAGTCATAGCTGTCATCTAATCATGTCTCAGTTATTCCTACTATGTCGTATTTTTCCTCATACATTACCAACTCCAGATCTTCAATTTTATTGGTCAGGCTCCTTGCGTTGGTCAGCATGCAGGAAAGAAGTTTTGCTTCCTTTTTCTTAGCTTCCTTCTGAGTACCCTGTCTTGGGTCCTCTGTACCACATCTAGTATCCTTGATTAGTTTGTCCTTCTGCTGCATGTTCTTGTCTGCTGTTTTTCCTCCCATCCCCTCTTCTTCTAGTTTAAAGCCCTCCTGATAAGTGTGGCAAGTCTTCTGGCGAATGTATGTTTCCCAGGTTTTGCGAGAAGTCCATCGTAGAGGTAATTCACGCCATGGTCCAAGAATCCAAATCCTTGCTGCCTGCACCACCGTCGTAGCCAGTTGTTCACCTCTATTATCCTATTCCATCTTCTGATGACATGACCATCGACTGGGAGGATTGATGAGAAAACAACCTGTACGTTCCGTTCCTTTATTTTCTTCACCAGAATTTCAAAGTCTTCGCAGATAGTTGGTAGGTCATTTTTTGCCGTGTCGTTTGTGCCTACATTATCAGTAGGAAAGGGTAGTTGTCCTTGGATTTGAGGATCGTTGGTATCCTGTTGGCCACATCCTTGATTTTTGCTCCTGGGAGGCAGCATACTTCTCGTGCGGTTATGTCCGGCCTGCAGATAGTTGCCTCCGTGCCTCTTAGTAGTGAGTCGCCCATAATCACCACTCTTCTTTTCTTTCTGGACGCACTGCTTGTTGCTCGTGAGTGTTTTTGAGTGTCATAGAATCATAGAATCTTAGAGTTGGAAGGGACCTCCTGGGCCATCTGGTCCAACCCCCTGCTCAAAGCAGGATTCGCTAAATCATCCCAGTCAGATGTCTGTCAAGCCTCTGTTTGAAGACTTCCATTGAAGGAGAACTCACCACTTCTCGTGGCAGCCTGTTCCACTAATTGATCACTCTAACTGTCAAAAAGTTTTTTCTAATATCTAATCTGTGTCTCCTCCCATTCAGTTTCATCCCATTGCTTCTAGTCTTTCCTTGTGCAAATGAGAATAAAGATGATCCTTCTACAATGTGACAGCCCTTTAGATATTTGTAGACAGCTATTAAGTCTAATCTCAGTCTTCTCTTTTCCAAACTAAACATCCCCAAATCCTGCAACCTTTCCTCATAAGACAAGGTTTGCAGACCGGTCACCTTCTGGTTGCTCTTTTCTGAACTTGCTCCAGTTTGTTGATGTCTTTTTTAAAATGTGGTGCCCAAAACTGGACACAATATTCCAGATGAGGTCTGACCAAAGAGGAGTAGAGGGAAATAATGACTTCACGTGATCTAGAGTGTATGCTTCTGTTAATACATCCTAGAATTGCATTTGCCTTTTTTGCTGCTGCATCACACTGTTGACTCATATTCAGTCTGTGATCTATTAGTATACCCAAGTCTTTTACACATGTGCTGTGGCTTAGCCCTATTCCCCCAATTCTGTATATGCTTTTTTCTTTTTTATTGCCCAGATGTAGTACTTTGCATTTTTCCTTGTTAAAAACCATTCTGTTAGTTGCTGCCCACTGCTCCAGTTTATTTATATCTTTTTGAATCCTCTCTCTCTTCTCTAGTATTAGCTATCCCTCCTAGCTTTGTGTCATCAGCAAATTTAATCAGTTTACCTTCAATTCCTTCATCTAAATCGTTGATAAAGATGTTGAACAATACAGGGCCCAGGACAGAGCCCTGTGGTATCCCACTTGAGACATTCTTCCAACTGGATGTGCAGCCATTTACGACCACTCTTTGGGTCCGATCACTAAGCCAGTTATGAATCCACCTAACAGTTGCCTTGTCCATTCCATACTTAGTCATTTTTTCAATAAGGATTGTATGAGATACTTTGTCAAATGCTTTGCTGAAGTCAAGATATACTATATCTACAGCATTTCCTTGATCCACCCAATCAGTGATTCCGTCATAGAAGGAAATTAAGTTAGTCTGACATGACATTAGTTACAAACACATGCTGACTCTGTTTAATCACTTCATTCTTATCCAGGTACTGACATACATGTTGTCTAATAATTTGTTCAAAGATCATTCCTGGTATAGAAGTCAGACTCACTGGCCTATAGTTGCCTGGGTCCACCTTCTTCCCCTTTTTGAAGATAGGAACAACATTTGCTCTTCTCCAGTCTTCTGGGACTTCTCCTGTTTTCCAAGAATTTTCAAAGATTATGGAGAGGGGTTCAAAAATTTCTTCTGCTATCTCCTTCAGTACTCTGGGGTGTAATTCATCTGGATCTGGAGACTTGAATTTATTTAGGTTAGCTAAGAGTTTCTTCACTATCTTTCTGTTTATAGATATCCTGGATTCTTCTATTCCCTTAATAGGACAGTGAAGAACAGTTGATGTTACATTTCCTTTCTGAGAGAAAACAGATGCAAAATAGGAATTTAAAAGTTCGGCCTTCTCAGCATCTTGTCTTACCTGTTATGATTGAGTCACCGTAGGAGGCAAAAACAAAAATGCTAGCTAAGTCCAGAAAACCAGAGAGGTTGGCAGCTATCAGATTGCAGACCCCTGATCCTATCACAACAACTAACAGTAGCCGTGGGGGGTTCCTACGATGCCCTAGACCCCTCGATCACAGCCGGAGAATTAAATAGGCCTAAAGAAAGAAAGGGGAAATCTAAACTGCCCCAGAGCAGACCCCAAAGCAATAGGCAGCCCCCAACATATAATGACGGTGAGGCAAGATGAAAACACTAACACAGACAGAAAGATAGACTGAGCAAAGACGGGGCCCAAACTACCTAGATAGGAAAGGACAGGAAGGCTGCTGTCTGCAATCCGTGAAAAACCCTATGAAAATAAGAGCCAACAGACTGACAGTGAAAAAGGTCCTGAAGACGCTAGGCTTCAAAAAAGCTATGTCAGTACTCAGGAATATTCTGAAGACAGAGCAACCGGCAAAAGGAGATTCAGCTCATCCCAGCAGGGAATGGCAGAATCCAGAAAAGCAAGGAAAGCAAACACAAAACATAAATGCAAACAGGCAAAACAGAAACTTAGCTTTAGGGAAGCAGGAATCAGATTGGTGTCCTAGAAGTCCACAGAGAAATCACCCGCAGGGCAGAAGGGCGTCGGCAGCCTTATATCCAGCCAGTGACTCCACTCAGCCAGTCATCCTCATTAGACTCAGGTGCCTGATAATCAGGCTCATTACCTTCCTTTACCAGAATAGGGAGTTCACCAGACCTCAGTGACAAAGGGGAAAATGAACTCACAACAGTACCTCCCCCTTGAGGAGGGGTCACTGAACCCTCAACCACGCCACCAGGGCGATCAGGGTGAGCCCGATGAAAGGCACACACCAATCTTTTGGCATGAATATCAGAGGTAGAGACCCAGGAATTATCCTCCTGACCATAACCCTTCCACTTAACCAAATACTGGAGTCTCCGTCTAGCCAGACGGGAATCCAGTATTTTCTCTACCTCATATTCCATGTTACCTTCAACCAATACAGGGTCTGGAGGTGCCACCCCAAGGAACAACTGGTTCAACAAACCTCTTCAACAATGACTTATGGAACACATTATGGATTTGTAAATGTGACAGGAAGAGCCAAACGAAAAGAGACCGGATTAATAATCTCCAAAATCTTGTAAGGTCCAATAAATCTAGGCTTAAACTTAGGAGAAGCCACCTTCATAGCAATATTTTTTGAAGATAACCACACCATATCACCAATCTTAAACTGGGGACCAACGGTCCTATGTCGATTGGAAAACCGCTGGGCCTTTTCCTGGGAGAGAGATAACTTATCCACCACTTGGTCCCAGATCTGGTGCATTCTCTCCACCACAGTGTCAACACCTGGGCAGGCAGAAGGCTCCACCTGCCCTGAAGAAAATCGAGGATGAAACCCAAAGTTACAAAAAAAAGGTGACATCAAAGTGGCAGAACTAGCTCTATTATTTAAAGCAAATTCGGCCAAGGGCAAAAATGAAACCCAATCATCCTGATCAGCAGAAATAAAACATCTCAAATACGACTCCAAGGTCTGGTTTGTTCTCTCTGTCTGCCCATTGGTCTGAGGGTGAAAAGCAGAGGAGAAGGACAACTGAATTCCCAGCTTGGAACAGAAAGTCCTCCAAAATCTAGACACAAACTGAACTCCTCTGTCAGATACAATGTTCTCAGGAATCCCGTGCAAGCGAACCACCTGTTGCAAAAACAGGGGCACCAACTCAGAGGAAGATGGCAACTTAGGGAGTGGTATAAGATGAACCATCTTAGAGAACCTATCACAAATCACCCAATAACAGTCATTCTTTGAGAGACTGGCATATCAGAGATGAAATCCATTGAAATATGGGTCCATGGCCTCCTGGGGACCGGCAAAGGCATCAACAACCCACTAGAGCGAGAACAAGATTTAGACCGGGAGCAAGTCCCACAGGACTGCACAAAATTCCTGACATCATGAGACAAGGTGGGCCACCAAAAAGAGCGACTCACCAGATCTCTAGTACCAAAAATACCTGGATGACCAGCCAATGCAGAGCAATGAACTTCAGACATCACTCTCTTCTTCCACTGGTCAGGAACATACAACTTTCCACTGGGACAACGCTCAGGTTTGTCCTCCTGGAACTCTTCCAGAGCAAGTCTCAAATCGGGCAAGATGGCAGAAAGAACTACCCCTTCGCCTAAGATGGTAGCAGGCTTGGTCACCACAGGAGAATCAGCAAAGAAACTCCTAGAGAGGGCGTCTGCCTTGACATTCTTAGTTCCAGGAAGAAAAGAGACCACAAAATCAAAACGTGTAAAAAACAAGGCCCACCTAGCCTGTCTAGGGTTCAAGCGTTTAGCCGACTCTAGGTAAATCAAATTCTTGTGGTCAGTGAGGACCACAACTTGATGTTTAGCTCCCTCCAACCAATGTCTCCACTCCTCAAATGACCATTTCATGGCCAACAGTTCCCGATTCCCCACATCATAGTTACGTTCAGATGGAGAGAACTTTCGGGAAAAGAAAGCACAGGGATTCATTTTAGATGTTACAGGATCCTTTTGGGACAAAACAGCTCCTGCACCAATCTCAGAATCATCCACCTCTACCTGGAACGGGAGTGAGACATCCGGTTGCCGCAAAACCGGGGCGGAGGTAAATCTTCGCTTCAGCTCCTGAAAGGAAGCAACCACCTCCGGAGACCAATTCAACACATCAGCACCCTTCTTAGTCAGATCAGTCAATGGCTTGGCAATACTAGAAAATGTTGCTACAAATTTCAGATAAAAATTAGCAAACCTCAAAAACTTCTGGAGGGCCTTCAAAGAAGTGGGCTGAACCCAATCATAAATGGCCTGTACCTTGTCCGCGTCCATTTCAATAGTTGACGGAGACAAAATAAATCCCAAAAATGAAATCCTCTCTACTCCAAAAAGGCATTTCGATCCTTTGACATACAGGGAATGCTCCCTCAAGATCCGGAACACAGTCCGAATATGTTCCACATGAGAATCCCAATCCTTGGAGAAGATCAAAATATCATCCAGATAGATAATCAAAAATTTATCGACAAAGTCTCGGAAAATATAGTTCATGAAGCACTGGAAGACAGAAGGGGCATTAGTGAGCCCAAAAGGCATCACCAGGTACTCAAAATGTCCCTCCGGAATATTAAACGCCGTCTTCCATTCATCCCCATGCTTAATGCGGATAAGATTATACGCCCCCCTGAGGTCAAGCTTGGTAAACCAGCAAGCACCTCTAACTCTAGAGAATAGATCCGAAATCAGGGGTAACGGATACTGATATTTAATAGTAATTTTATGGAGGGCACGATAATCAATACAAGGCCTTAAAGAACCATCCTTTTTGGCCACAAAAAAAAACCCGGCACCTAAGGGTGAAGAGGATGGTCTAATATGACCCTTCTCCAACGCCTCCTTAATATAGGACCGCATAGCCTCGTTCTCGGGTACAGATAAATTGAAGAGCCGACCCTTGGGCAATTTACACCCCGGGCTTAGTTCAATTGCACAGTCATAACTCCTATGAGGAGGCAAGGACGCAGACTCATTCTCACTAAATACATCATAAAAGTCCGCCAAATAGTCAGGAACATCATGCGACTGAGGAGAGGTGGAAAAAAACGGAGCCTCGCTAAAGGCACACTGACAACCCCAAATCACCACAGACACAGACTTCCAATCCAAAACTGGATTATGAATTTGCAACCAGGGAAACCCCAGAACAACAGCATCATGCAGACCATGCAACACCAAAAATCTGCAATTTTCTTGATGGTCTGGGGCGACCCGCATGACCACCTGGGTCCAAAACTGAGGTTTATTTTTAGCCAAAGGAGTAGCATCAATCCCCCTCAAAGGGATAGGCGTCTGTAGAGGTGTCATCGGAAATTCACAACGTTTAGCAAAATCCAAGTCCATTAGGTTTAGCGCTGCTCCCGAATCCACAAAAGCCTTGGCGGAAAATGTGGACAGGGAGCAGATCAGAGTAATTGCCAGAAGAAACTTAGGTTGAACACCACCAACAGAAAACGTGTGTGCAAAGCGTTTTTCTCGTTTAGGACAAACAGAAATAATATGCGAGGCATCTCCACAGAAAAAAACACAGCTTATTACGCCTTCTGAACTCCTGACGTTGCGCCTTAGACAAAACTCTATCACATTGCATAGGTTCAGACATTTGTTCAACAGGTGGCAACATCTCTCGTGTAGTTTTGCGTTCACATAAACGCCGATCCACCTGAATGGCTAATGACATAGAATCGTCAAGACCAGAGGGAACAGGAAATCCCACCATAGTATCTTTTACAGTTTTTGACAAACCCTTCCGAAAGAGGGCTGCCAAGGCACCATCATTCCAGGTAGTAAGGACCGCCCACTTTCGGAATTTTTGACAGTACAACTCTGCCGAATCCCGACCCTGGCTTAATGCCAACAGGGTCTTTTCAGCCTGATCAATAGCATTAGGTTCGTCATACAACAACCCCAAATCTTGAAAGAATGCGTTCACATTAGTCAGAATAGGATCATCTGGTTTCAAAGAAAACACCCAATTCTGGGGATCGCCACGCAGCAAAGAGATGACAATTTTAACCTGCTGCGCGGAGCTCCCTGACGAGTTAGGCTTCAAGGCAAAAAATAATTTACAATTATTTTTGAAACACATCAGGAGTAGGGATCTTTGGTTCAACAGCATGCGAACGAGCAAGGTAGGCGGAAATTCCCAGCACTTCCGCAGCGAGCTGCTCCACACGATCAGACAATTGCTTTATCTCCATTGAGAGAAAAAAAAAATTCCCCCTACGGCCTCAGAGATATAGAGGAAAGAATATACACACACTTTTTTTTTTTTTTCTTAATCACAATTCTTTCCTGCTATTGAGTACCCTAGGATCTGCGGTATGGCGGGTGATTCTGTTATGATTGAGTCACCATAGGAGGCAAAAACAAAAATGCTAGCTAAGTCCAGAAAACCAGAGAAGTTGGCAGCTATCAGATTGCAGACCCATGATCCTATCACAACAACTAACAGTAGCCGTGGGCGGTTCCTACGATTCCCTAGACCCCTCGATCACAGCCGGAGAATTAAATAGGCCTAAAGAAAGAAAGGGGAAATCTAAACTGCCCCAGAGCACCCAAAGCAATAGGCAGCCCCCAACATATAATGACGGTGAAGCAAGATGAAAACACTAACACAGACAGAAAGATAGACTGAGCAAAGACGGGGCCCAAACTACCTAGATAGGAAAGGACAGGAAGGCTGCTGTCTGCAATCCGTGAAAAACCCTATGAAAATAAGAGCCAACAGACTGACAGTGAAAAAGGCCCTGAAGACGCTAGGCTTCAAAAAAGCTATGTCAGTACTCAGGAATATTCTGAAGACAGAGCAACCGGCAAAAGGAGATTCAGCTCATCCCAGCAGGGAATGGCAGAATCCAGAAAAGCAAGGAAAACAAACACAAAACATAAATGCAAACAGGCAAAACAGAAACTTAGCTTTAGGGAAGCAGGAATCAGACTGGTGTCCTAGAAGTCCACAGAGAAATCACCCGCAGGGTAGAAGGGCGTCGGCAGCCTTATATCCAGTCAGTGACTCCACTCAGCCAGTCATCCTCATTAGACTCAGGTGCCACTCAGGTTACCTTCCTTTACCAGAATAGGGAGTTCACCAGACCTCAGTGACGAAGGGGAAAATGAACTCACAACACTTACCATTTCATCATTTTCATCCTGTAAAAATCCTATAGCATCTTTGACTTTTCTTTTACTTTTGACATATCCCCCAAATCCTTTATGATTGCTTTTGACATCTCTTGCAAGCCTCAATTCATTGTCAGCTTTAGATAATATGATTTGTGCCCTGCAGGTTCTGCAGACAGCATTATATTCTTCTTTAGATATGCCTCCCTCTTTCCATTTTATAAACATTTTTTTATTCCTTTTTAGCATGTGCTTAAGTTCTGTGTTTATCCATCCTGGTTTCCATAAATGCTTCCTATTCTTCCCTCTTTTCGGAATTGTTAACAATTGTGCTTTGAGAATTTCATTTTTCAAGATTTCCCATCCTTCCTGAACATTTTTGTCTTTAAAGATATCCAGCCATTGGATCCCTCCAATTCTCTTTTCTGAATCCCTTAAAATCTGCCTTTCTGAAATCTAACCTTGACGTCTGAGTCTTCACAGGTCTTCCTCCTCTAGTTATCCAAAATTCTAAAATAGCATGGTCACTACCTCCTAGGGTCCCAGCCACTTTTACCTCCTCAACCATTTTCTCCCTGTTTATAAGGATTAGCCATTTGATGCATAAAGAGTTCATCCATATCTTCAGCTTGCACAGGCGGCCTGTAGTAAATGCCTACAATAGTGTCCTTTCCATTGTTCTGTCCTTGTATTCTTACCCAAACAGTTTCCACAGAACTCACAGTCTCTGAAGCTTGGATCTCTGTGCAGATATACGCGTTTCTAACATAAAATGTGACACCTCCTCCTCGTTTATCAAGTCTGTTTCTTGCAAATAAGTTGCATCCTTCTAGTCTTGTATTCCAATCATATATATTGTCCCACCAAGTTTCCGTGATTCCAACGACATCATATTTCTTTTCCTGTGTTAGTAGTTCCAACTCTCCTTGTTTATTGCCCATGCTTTGTGCATTAGTATAGAAACATTTTAGTTTGTGATTGGTTACTCTTTCTCCAATATTTTTATTAATTAGATTCTTTTGTCTTTGTTCTTCCTTTCCATTTCTAATAGCAGAGTTCTCAATAGCATTTGTCAGGTGTATGGCTTTTTCTTGTCTTTTGCTTCCCTTCCCATGTTGTTCTAGTTTAAAGCTCTCCTTACAAGTGTAGCAAGGCGACTTCCAAATACATGTTTTCATGTGTCATTTGTTTCCCCCCCGAGGAAGCGGTTTTGTACACCGCGAAACGCGCGTAGGGGTACACAAGTTGGCGCCTGTTACACACCAGGATATGATGGGTATGTTTATCCAGCTTATTTAAGCTCACTCTGACTTTTTCCGCAGGGTTTATTGTTTTATGTTCTACTACATGCAGCTGATATGGTGCATTGCTGAGTTCTGAACAAGACTCAGTCTAATGATATACCACGGCCAATGCAGCGAGCGGTGGTTGCCCTCCTTTTTTTCACTTTTTCATAATAGTGACAGACAATTGTGCTAACTGTCACTTTATTTTTCAACATATGAGGGTGACAAAACCATTCTCAGCACTGGCTGATTCATACCCAGTTCACCAATAATTGGTATTGCTATCCTTTTTCTGGGTTTAATGCAACATATTATATTGCACAGGGGAAGCCTCCCACAAGCGACCTCTGAACTACTCTATTACCAGTGCTGCACTTCTAATTGCCTTTTCTTTCTCCCGTTTGACCATACATATATTGGATTATTATATACGGGAGTCACATAATTGCAAAACTTTACTTTTTGCAATACTGGTGATTCACATTTAGTGCATTAACCTACCAGCCACTGGCATGTGTACTTAGTCACCAACCGGGGTTAACACAGTATTTTACATATAGAATCATATATTCCCTGCGGGATTTGTTTGGGCAACCATACCCAATACAGGTCGTCCACTTGTTTTTCTAGTAACGGGCCTTATGTGATTACCCATTTTATTGATTCTTTTTACTATCCTGTATCTCTGATATGTGTCTACTTTTTGATAAATAAATATATACATGTTTGAAATGGATCTGGATTCTATGTTCTCTTCTCTCTCATTTAATTGAGAATCGTCTCCATATTATAAGATTTCATGAGGCATTATTTATGTACTCTACTAATAATGGAATAAGGATGTTCTTTTGGAGTATTTTTCATATATGTTTCCGCCTTTGTTGACACAGTAACTTCTTTTGTTGATAGTGTGTCTTCTCTTGTAAATACGGTATCATCCTGAGCTGTGCCATTTTAGTTCTCCAGCATGAGGGCTTCATATTGGTTACAAAGCTGTGTGGGTGGTGATGACCACTTGATCCATTTGCTTCTTTTGGTCACATGGCTCCACTTTTCAGCCTCTGTATGTGCTCTGAAGCTTTTCTCACTTTCCGTATCCTGAATGGTTGCTTCTGCTTCATCCAAGAAGTCCTCATGTTCTTTAATTACCTTCAATGTTGCTATTCTTTCTTCCAGTCCCTGCACCTTTTCCTCTAAGAGGGCAACAAGTTTGCATTTCTGACAGGTAAAGTTGAGTTTTTGGGCCCAAAGATCCGTAAACATGTAGCATGTGTTGCAGGTGACCACGTGGATTTTCTTCTCTTCCATATTGCTATTGCTGATGCAGTCTATGATGGGTGGAAACCCGGCAAGTCCCAGCGATCGATCAGCTTAAGGCGACTCTTCTCCTCTTCCCAGAATGCACCAGAAATATGCAGATTAGCTTCCTGCTTCTCCGATCCCTGGTTTTGCGATGTCCTCAAACAGCGAGACCTGCCAAGTCCCAGCGATCGATCAGCTTAAGGCGACTCTTCTCTTCCCAGAATGCACTGGAGATATGCAGATGAGCTTCCTGCTTCTCCAATCCCTGGTTTTGCGATGTCCTCAAACAGCGAGACCTGGCAAGTCCCAGCGATCGATCAGCTTAAGGCGACTCTTCTCCTCTTCCCAGAATGCACCGGAAATATGCAGATGAGCTTCCTGCTTCTCCAATCCCTGGTTTTGCGATGTCCTCAAACAGCGAGACCCGGTAAGTCCCAGCGATCGATCAGCTTAAGGCGACTCTTCTCCTCTTCCCAGAATGCACCAGAAATATGCAGATGAGCTTCCTGCTTCTCCAATCCCTGGTTTTTGGGAGAGGTTGCTGACGCTGTTTATCATTTGGGAGACACTTAGGCCTGCAAACATAAGTTCTTATGTGCTTGTGCTGAACGCAATTGTTGTGTACAGTTAGTGTGCAGTGACAGGGAAGGATTTTCTTGTGTGCAGCAGCACTAGTTATTAGGCTGCCTGCCAGTGACAGGGAGGATTTTCTTGTGTGCAGCACCGCTGATTATTAGCCTGCCTTATAGCAGTATTGCTGTGTGCACACTGCTGTGCAGACTGCTTTTTTTACACAGCACTCCTACTTTTATTCTGTTTTTCTGCACAGTGAACGAACGTTCATTATTTCCCACACCGTATAGATCTGTACCGGCTGGTATCACGGATAAATACATGCTGATTTTGTGTATGTGACTCCGAAAATATATAGGGAGATTTACATTTTCACTTATACTATATACACCTGGTATCTGCTGATACAGTACCTTAGTTCTAAATTTTTTATTACGGTATAATCCATACTGAGTGAGCGTGTGTGGTTTACGCCTTCAATATATACAGAGATAAACATTTTACCCTATACTATATACACCTCCTATCTTGTGATACAGTGCCTTTGTTAGACATTTTGCATTACGGTCAAATCCATACTGAGTGAACGTCTGAGGGTGACTACGGAAATATATACGGAGATTTAAATTGTACCCTACAATATATATACTTGCTTTCTTGTTATCCAGTACCTTTTTTAAACATTTTGTATTATGGTCAAATCCAGACTGAGTGAGCATCTGAGGGTGACTCCGGAAATATATACCGAGATTTAAAATTAGCCCAACACTGTATACAGCTGTACGCTTCTGATACAGTACCCTTTTTTGCTATTTAGATTCTGGTGTAATCCAGACTGAGCCTGTGAACGTCTGTCTGTTAATCCTGAAATATATTTGGAGATTTACGATTACCCCAACACTGTATACAGCTGTACGCTTCTGATACAGTACCTTTTTTACTATTTAGATTCTGGTGTAATCCAGACTGAGCCTGTGAATGTCTGTCTGTTAATCCGGAAATATATACGGAGATTTACAATGACCCCTACACTGTATACAGCTGTATGCTTCTGATCCATTACCTTTTCACTGCTTTTTATAATGTGGTGTAATGCATACAGAGCCTGAGAGCGTCTGTGTCTGCTTACTGAAATATATACGGAGATTTAGAATGTTTAACCTATACTATATATACCTGGTATCTGGTGATACTGTACCCTTTTCAACTTTTTCAATTATTGTCTAATCCATACTGAGCCTGAGAGCGTCTGTGTCTGCTTCCTGAAATATATACGGAGATTTAGAATGTTTAAACTATACTATATATACCTGGTATCTGGTGATACTGTACCCTTTTTCTATTTTTTATATTCTTGTCTAATCCATACTGGGCCTGAGTGTGTCTGTGTCTGCTTCCTGAAATATATACGGAGATTTAGAATGTTTAAACTATACTATATATACCTGGTATCTGGTGATACTGTACCCTTTTTCTATTTTTTATATTCTTGTCTAATCCATACTGGGCCTGAGTGTGTCTGTGTCTGCTTCCTGAAATATATACGGAGATTTAGAATGTTTAAACTATACTATATATACCTGGTATCTGGTGATACTGTACCCTTTTCAACTTTTTCAATTATTGTCTAATCCATACTGAGCCTGAGAGCGTCTGTGTCTGCTTCCTGAAATATATACGGAGATTTAGAATGTTTAAACTATACTATATATACCTGGTATCTGGTGATACTGTACCCTTTTTCTATTTTTTATATTCTTGTCTAATCCATACTGGGCCTGAGTGTGTCTGTGTCTGCTTCCTGAAATATATACGGAGATTTAGAATGTTTAAACCATACTATATATACCTGGTATCTGGTGTTACTGTACCCTTTCTTAACTTTCTATATTCTTGTCGAATCCATACTGGACCTGAGAGCGTCTGTGTCTCCCTCCTGAAATATATATGGAGATTTAGAATGTTTAAACTATACTATATATATCTTGTATCTGGTGATACTGTACCCTTTTTCAACTTTTTATATTATTGTCTAATCCATACTGAGCCTGTGAGCATCTGTGTCTGACTCATGAAATATATACCGAGATTTACAATTATCCCTAGACTGTATACAGCTGTGCGCTTCTGATACAGTACCATATATCTGCTGGTATTTTGGGTCCATTTTCACAAAAATTAGGAAGTATGGTGGAAGAGGCCACGGACGTGGGCGTGGGGGGGCAGCTGGTACTGATGGTGGTGGTGGTGCATCTGCTGGTAGTGCCAAAAGCACAATAGCAGCTAAGGCAGGAGGTGTTGAGCCTGCGGCATGGTCTGGCTCTGGAGGGCCTGGAAGGCTCCCTTTTCTGGGAGTAGGTAAACCGCTTTTAAAGCCGGAGCATCAGGAACAGGTTTTGGCTTACATTGCCGAAACAGCCTCCAGCTCTATCGCCTCCTCTTCTGAAGTTTCAAAAAATGCAAGCACTGAGTCATCAGTGCAGGCTTCTGGTCAGGAACAACCCCTTTCCTTGTGTTCTTCACCCCCACCAAAAGTGAAGGATGCGGCAGCCCACACTTCAGATTACTCCATGGAGCTCTTTTCACATACCATGCCTGGGTTATCAAGTCAGATCCTGAATTCCCCAGTCCAATATGAATCAGAGATGGAGTGCACTGATGCACAGCCACTGCTAGATGATTCTGCTGGTACATTCACCCACAGCACTTCATTCCCCTCACATTCTACAGAGCCAGAATCTGACCCTGATGAAACTCAGGTGCCCCTTCCCGCATACTATTCCACCTTACATGGTGACACAGAGGAAGGTACAGATGAAAGTGCCGGTTCCCTGAGCAGGTGGGGGCATACTCGTTGGCGACGGCACTGGCACAGGCCCCCTCATAGTACACAAAAGTGTCTCTGTGGTGGGAGTGCCCACTCACCATCAGACACACCAGCGTATTATGAGGTGCCCTGTGCCAGTGCCGTCGCCCACGAGTGGGCCCCCCTGCTTGCTCAGGGCCACAGCACTTGCAATACTTACCTCTCCCTACTCCACCGCCGTAACGTCTTCCGCGTTTCCTGACAGTGACATTCAGGTCAGAGAGCGCGATGACATCACGTCTGTATGCCCTCTGCCTAAACAGTCCAAGTGCAGAGAGCTGGAAGATGGCGACGCTGAGGAGTCCAGAGTAGAGCAGTGCCTAGCAAGGAGAGGCATTTAATTTTTTTAAAGGTTGGGAGCAATTTTTGGGGAGCACTATACACTGGAGAATGATATATGGGGCCCATCATACACTGGAGCATCATCCATGAGGCCCATCATATACTGGAGCATTCCAAATGGGGGACATCAGACACTGGAGCAGCATTTACGGGACCCATTATACACTGGAGCATTAGAAATGGGGCCCATTATATATGGAGCATTTTTTGGGCCCATAAAACACTGGAGCATCATCCATGGGGCCCATCATATACTGGAGCATTCTAAATGGGGCAGATTATATATGGAGAATTATTTGGGCCCATCAAACACTGGAGCATCATCCATGAGGCCCATCATATACTGGAGCATTCCAAATGGGGGACATCAGACACTGGAGTAGCATTTACAGGGCCCATTATACACTGGAGCATTAGAAATGGGGCCCATTATATATGGAGCATTATTTGGGCCCATAAGAAACTGGAGCATCATCCATGGGGACCAACATATACTGTAGCATTATGTGGAGCTCATCATATACTGTATGGAACATTATATGGGACCAATTATTCTGTATGGAGAAATATATGGGGCACATTATTCTGTTTGGTGCACTATGTGGTGGCCATAATACTGTATGGCGTAATATACTCTCCGTTTTTTGAGCTATTATAGAATTTAAAATATATATCAGTCATGTCATGTAAGAAGTGAAGTATTTTTCATTGTACTATACCAATATTTCCCTGCCGTATCAGAGCATCATGAATTGTGGTATGTGTTAAAGGGGCCCACTGACACTCTTTCGCCCGGGGCACACGAAAACCTGTAGCCAGCCCTACTCCCCCCACAACTTTAGCCAAATAACCCCCAGTTTTCAATGCGTAACTATTATTATTAAGTAAATTAAGGTTGACAAGCTTAAGTAATAAGAATTGATGTTGCTGGCATTGAAATGGGCACTTGTAGGTGTGTTTACTGTCCTACACTCCCTGTCGACTTTGCTTCCCCATTGACTTGCATTGGGTTTCGTGTTTCAGTCAGACCCCCGACTTTTCCCGATAGTCGGCCGATTTCGTTCGACTCAACTTTTGAGAAAGTCGGGTTTCATGAAACCCGACTCGACCCTAAAAAAGGCAAAGTCGCTCATCTCTAGTGTTCACCAATCTCATCTACTATACCAGCTGTTATCATCTCCTATTGTTGTCCATTTCATCCCAATAAACATAGACTTAAGCATCCATACAGTCTTTTTACTGGGAGTGGATGAAATGTTTAGCCGTGTGCTGGAATCCACACAGCATCATACGTGGAAGAAGGCAGAACAAGGGGCGTCCCCCTGAGTGTCAACCACCACTCTTTCAAGATTGGAGCATATAGACGCCATCACTACCCCTTTTAGAATAGGAACCGGTTTGCACTCATCTCCTCCCCCAGGAAAGCAATGGGACAAGGCATCTGCCTTAACATTTTTGCTCTCTGGCCTAAAATTAACTAAATAGTTAAACCTGGCAAAAAATAATGCCAGTCGTGGTGTAAAACGTGTCATCGATTCCATGTATACCTGATTCTTGTGATCTGTGATAACCATCACTGGGTGAACTGCTCCCTCCAAGAAATTATGCCTCTCCTCAAATGCCCGTTTGATAGCTAAGAGTTCCCTATTACTAATATTGTAATTTCTCTCAGCTGGTGACAGTTTCTTGGAAAAATAAGCACATGGTTGCCATTTACCAGTAGACACACCCTGCGATAGCACAGCTCCCACTCCCACCTCAGACGCATCGACCTCCACAATGAAAGGCTGAGAGATGTCAGTCTGTATCAGTGTCGGCACAAAAGCATAACACCTTTTCAGTGTGTCAAATGGCTCCCTGGCAGGACTGAACCACTTGGAGAAGTCCGTCCCCTTCTTGGTCATATCTGTGAAACGTTTGGCCACTACAAAAAGTTCTTTATAACTTTATGGTAGTAGTTGGCGAAACCCAAGAATCTTTGTAACACCTTCAAATCCTTTAAATGATCCCTGTTATGATTGGGTCACCGAGGAGGAGAGCAAGACCAAGCAAGCCACAGAAAACCAGAGAGGTTGGTAACTAAGCAGATAGCAGACCCCTGATCCTATCCACACAACTAGCAGTAGCTGTGGAGCATGCCTAGGATGATCCTAGACGCCTCGACACAGCCGGAGAGATAAATAAGCCTAAAGCAAGAAAGGGGAAATCTAAACTGCCCCAGAGCAGACCCCAACGGAATGGTTAGCCTCCAAACATATATTGTCAGTGAAACAAGATGAAAACACAAACGCAGGTAGGAAAATAGACTGAGCAAACGATTGGGCCCACACTGACTAAACAGGACAGGAAAGGAAAGACACTGTCTGCAATAATGCAAAAAACCCTGCAAAAAAGTCCAACACGTGTTTCATAAATCTCTGTTGAAGAGGTTTATGGAGCTAGTAGTTCCTATGGCGGCGCCTCCTGACCCTGTATTGGTTACAGGCAATGTGGAATATGAGGTAGAGAAAATATTAGATTCTTGTTTGGCTAGACGGAGACTCCAGTACTTGGTCAAATGGAAGGGTTATGGCCAGGAGGATAATTCTTGGGTCTCTGCTTCTGACATTCATGCCAATAGATTGGTTCGTGCTTTTCACCGGGCCCATCCTGATCTTAAACGTAACTGGAAGAGCCAATCGAAAAGAAAAAGGATTAAGAATCTCCAAAATCTTATACAGTCCAATTAATCTTGGCTTGAACTTTGGAGACACAACCTTCATAGGAATGTTCCTTGATGACAACCAAACCATATCACCCACTTTAAACCGGGGACCAATGGTCCTATGCCAATTGGAGAACCGTTGGGCTTTTTCCTGAGAGAGGGACAACTTATCCACCACTTGGTCCCAAATCTGCTGCATTCTCTCTACCACAGTGTCCACACTTGGGCAGGTCGAATATTCCACTTGCCCTGAAGAAAATCGAGGATGAAACCCAAAGTTACAGAAAAAGGGCGACATCAAAGTGGCAGAACTAGCTATATTGTTTAGCGCGAATTCGGCCAAGGGCAAAAATGAGACCCAGTCATCCTGATCAGCAGATATAAAACATCTCAAATAGGACTCCAAAGTCTGGTTTGTTCTCTCAGTCTGCCCATTGGTCTGAGGATGAAATGCAGAGGAGAAAGAAAACTGAATTCCCAGTTTGGAACAAAAAGCTCTCCAAAATCTGGAACAAACTGGACTCCTCTGTCCGACACAATGTTCTCAGGAATCCCGTGCAACCGAACTACCTGTTGTAAAAACAAGGGCACTAACTCTGAAGAAGATGGCAACTTTGGGAGTGGTACAAGATGAATCATTTTAGAAAATCTATCACAAATCACCCAGATAACAGTCATTCTCTGAGAGACAGGAAGATCGGAAATAAAATCCATTGAGATATGGGTCCATGGCCTCTTGGGCACCGGCAGGGGCATCAACAACCCACCAGAACGAGAACAGGGTTTGGACCGAGAACAAGTCCCACAGGACTGCACAAAATTCCTGACATCACGAGATAAGGCAGGCCACCAAAAAGACCGACTCACCAAATCTCTGGTACCAAAAATACCCAGACGACCAGCCAACGCGGAGCAATGAATTTCAGACATTACTCTCTTCCTCCACTGGTCAGGAACATACAATTTTCCCATAGGGCAACATTCAGGTTTGACCTCCTGAAATTCCTCCAGGGCACGTCTCAAATTGGGTGAGATGGCTGAAAGAACTACACCCTCATTTAGAATGGCAGTAGGCTTGGTCACAATAAGAGAATCTGCAAAGAAACTCTTAGAAAGGGCGTCCGCCTTAACATTCTTAGTGCCCGGAAGAAAAGAGACCATAAAATTAAAACGTGTGAAAAACAAGGCCCACCCAGCCTGTCTAGGATTTAAGCGTTTGGCTGATTCAAGATAAATCAAATTCTTGTGGTCAGTGAGGACCACAACTTGATGTCTAGCTCCTTCCAACCAATGTCTCCATTCTTCAAATGCCCATTTCATGGCCAACAATTCCCGATTCCCTACGTCATAGTTACGTTCAGATGGGGAGAATTTTCGAGAAAAGAGGGCACAGAGATTTTTTTTAAGAAGTCACAGAATCTTTTTGGGACAAAACGGCTCCTGCACCAATCTCAGAAGCATCTGCCTCCACCTGAAATGGGAGTGAGACCTCAGGTTGCCGTAGAACCGGAGCAAAAGTGAATCTCTGCTTAAGCTCCTGAAATGCCGAGACTGTCTCTGGAGACCAATTCACCACATCATCGCCCTTTTTAGTCAGATCAGTCAGTGGTTTGACAATACCAGAAAATTTCCTTATAAATTTACGGTAGAAATTAGCAAAACCCAAAAACTTCTGGAGAGCCTTCAAGGAAGTGGGCTGAACCCGATCATAAATGGCCTGTACCTTGGCCGGGTCCATTTCAATAGCCGACAGGGACAAAATGAATCCCAAAAATGAAATCCTCTGTACACCAAAGAGGCACTTCGATCCCTCAACATACAGGGAATTTTCCCTCAAAATCCGGAACACAGTCCGGACATGTTCCACATGAGAATCCCAATCACTGGAAAAGATCAAAATATCATCCAGATAAATGATCAAAAACTTATCCACAAAGTCCCGGAAAATATAATTCATAAAAGATTGGAAGACAGAAGGGGCATTAGTGAGCCCAAAAGGCATCACCAGGTACTCAAAATGTCCCTCCTGAGTATTAAACGCCATCTTCCATTCATCCCCGTGCTTGATGCGAATAAGATTATACACCCCCTGAGGTCAAGCTTGGTAAACCAACAGGCACTTTTAACTCTGGAAAATAAATCAGAAATCAGTGGTAACGGGTACTGATAATTAACAGTGATTTTGTTAAGGGAACGATAGTCAATACAGGGCCTTAATGAACCATCTTTCTTGGCCACAAAAAAAACAGCACCTAAAGGTGAAGAGGATGGTCTAATATGACCCTTCTCCAACGTCTCCATGATATAAGATCGCATAGCATCATGTTCGGGTACCGATAAGTTGAAAAGCCGACCCTTAGGAAATTTACACCAGGGCATTAACTCAATTGCACAGTCATAACTCCTATGAGGAGGCAAAGACGCAGACTTACTCTCACTAAATACATCAGAAAAATCAGCCAAATAATCAGGAATATCATGAGACTGGGGAGAGGTGGAGAAAGCAGGAGTGTCACTACGAACACACTGACAACCCCAACTCACCACAGACACAGATTTCCAATCCAAAACAGGATTATGAGTTTGCAACCTGGGAAAACCCAGAACAATAGTATCATGCAAATTGTGCAACACCAAAAATTTACAATTTTCTTGGTGGTCCGGGGCGACCAGCATTATCACCTGGGTGCAAAACTGGGGTTTATTGTCCACCAAAGGAGTAGCATCAATACCCCTCAAAGGGATAGTAGTCCGCAGGGGTATCATGGGAAAACCACAACGTTTAGCAAAGTCTAAATCCATCAGATTCAAAGCTGCCCCTGAATCTACAAAAGCCTTAGCGGAAAATGTAGACAAGGAGCAGATCAGAGTAATTGCCAAAAGGAACTTAGGCTGTACACTGCCCACGGCAAATCTGTGAGCAAAACGTTTTTCTCATTTAGGGCAGACAGAAATAGTATGGAAGGGGTCTCCACAGAAAAAACACAGCTTATTACGCCTTCTAAACTCCTGACGTTGCGCCCTAGACAAAACCCTATCACATTGCATGGGTTCAGACGTTCATTCAAAAGGCGGCAACACCTCTCTTGTAGTTTTACATTCACATAAACGCCGATCAACTTGAATGGCTAATGACATAGAGTCGTGAAGACCAGAGGGACCAGGAAATCCCACCATAACATCTTTTACGGTTTCTGCCAAACCCTTCCGAAAGAGAGCTGCTAGGGCATCGTCATTCCATTTAGTAAGGACCGCCCACTTTCGGAATTTTTGACAGTATAACTCTGCAGAATCCTGACCCTGGTTCAATGCCAATAAGGTTTTCTCAGCTTGATCAATAGCATTAGGTTCATCATACAACAACTCCAAGGCTTGAAAAAATGCATCCACATTAGTCAGAATAGGATCTTCAGGTGTCAGAGAAAATGCCCAATCCTGGGAATCGCCGCACAGCAAGGAGATGACAATTTTAACCTGCTGCACAGAGCTCCCTGATGAGTTAGGCTTCAAGGCAAGAAATAGTTTACAATTATTCTTAAAATTCAAAAATTTAGACCGATCCTCAGAAAACACATCAGGAGTAGGAATTTTTGGTTCAACAGCAGATGATTGAGTGAGATAGGCGGAAATTCCCTGCACTTCAGCAGTGAGCTGCTCAACACGATCAGACAATTGCTTAATCTTCATTAAAGAAAAAATCCTCCTACGGCCCCAGAGAAAAAGAGGAAAAAATATATAAAAATATTCTGACATTTTTTTTTTTTTTACAAATCTTTCCTTCTTTTGAGTACTCTAGAGTCTGCGGTTTGGCTTTGTGATTCTGTTATGATTGGGTCACCGAGTAGGAGAGCAAGACCAAGCAAGCCACAGAAAACCAGAGAGGTTGGTAACTAAGCGGATTGCAGACCCCTGATCCTATCCACACAACTAGCAGTAGCCGTGGAGCGTGCCTACGATGATCCTAGACGCCTCGACACAGTCGGAGAGCTAAATAAGCCTAAAGCAAGAAAGGGGAAATCTAAACTGCCCCAGAGCAGACCCCAAAGGAATAGATAGCCCCAAACATATATTGTCAGTTAGACAAGATGAAAACACAAACGCAGGTTGGAAAATAGACTGAGCAAGTGATGGGGCCCACACTGACTAGACAGGACAGGAAAGGAAAGACACTGTCTGCAATCACGCAAAAAACCCTGAAAAAAGTCCAACCCGTCTGATAGAAAAAATACTGAAGTCGCACGACTTCGCCCACTATATCAGCACTCTGGAATATTCTGAAAGCAGAGCAAAAAGAGGCCAATCTAATAAGGGACAAAAAGAAACTGGCACAAGCAGTAACATATGGATGGAGATTCAGCACAGCCCCAGCCAGAGCTGGCTGACCCACACAAAACTGAAATAGACAAAACCAGATCAAATGTGAACAATAGCAAAAGAACACTTAGCTGAGCATGGAGGGACTGAGCTGGAAACTAAGACCTCAGGAGGCAGGAAAAATCACCAGCAGGGATAGAGGGAGTTGGCTGTCTTATATCCAGTCTGAAACCCCAGATCTCCAATCGTCCTCCTCATTATCAGGTGGCAAGCCTCTGTTAATCAGATCAGCTCCATTACCTCCAGTAACCACCAGAGGGAGCCCAGAAAGAGAACTTGCAACCCCTCTGTCAATATGACCAGCTCCACTACCTTCAGTAGTAACCAGAGGTAAGCCAGAAAACGAATTCACAACAGATCCCACTCCAATACCGCCCAGACTTTCGCTGGATTCATGCAAAAACCGGTGGCAAACAATACATATCCTAGTAAAAGGATCTCCTCAACCATGAACATACACTTCTTGTGTTTGACATACAATTTATTGTCACGTAGTATGTGTAAGACCTGCCTGACATGTCCTTGTTGGGTCTCCAGGTCACATGAATAGATGAGAATATCGTCCAGATAGATAACACCTGCCTACCAGGTGACTAAATATGTCAATAATAAAATGCTGAAAGACAGCGGCCGTGTTAGTCAGCCAAAAAGGCATCACCAGGTTCTCACAGTGCCCTTCAGGTGTATTGAATGCAGTCTTCCATTCATCCCCCTCCTTAATGCGGATGAGGTGATATCCCCCTCTGAGGTCCATTTTAGAGAACCATTTTGCCCCAACAATCTTACTAAAGTGGTCAGGGATCAGGGGAAGCAGATACAGATCACAGACAGTGATTGCATTTAGTTCCCGGAAATCCAGGCAGGGACAAAAAGAACCTCACAGCAATGGGAGATGAGGATAGTCTAATATGGCCCTTAATCAGATTTTCCATAATATAGTCCTTCATGGCCTGTCTCGCTGGACCTGAGATGTTACAGAGTCTGCTCTTGGGCAACTTGGCACCTGCAACCAGATTGATGGCACAATCATAAAGACAATGGGGGGGGGCAGTTCTTGGCTCCCCTGCTGAGAAAACACTTCCCCAAAGTCTGACACGTAATTGAGCACGGACTGGGTATCCACTCCTGCCAACTGGGTACCCAAGCAGTGTTCTTGACAATAAGTACTACACTTAGCCACCTCCTTTGTATACCAATCAATCAACGGATTGTGCAGAGCAAGCCAAGGAAGTTCCAGTACCACAGGTGAGGGCAAGCCCTCAAGCAAGTGACAGTTTAACACTTCAGTGTGCATGGCCCCCACCTGTAACCATAAGTCATGGACCACCTGCATAAAATGCCCTTGTTTTAGAGGGGCGGAGTCTATAGCAATAACTGGTATAGGTCTAGACAATGTATGTGGGACTAGGCCTTGGTCCCGGATGAACCTTGCATCAACCAAATTAAACCTGACATAGAAGAGCAAGAAAAAAGATCATGCCCATATACAAAGGAGCACCTCAATTGTATATATAAAGAATAATGACACTTTATTAGACAATATTACAAAAAGCAAAAAAGCACACAATGCATATTAAAAACATTTAAAATACAAAAAGGACCTGCAAGGAGTCATGCCTTATTATAGAAGCAATGACTTACCACACCTACTAATCTCACAAAGAAACAGATAAGTACATAAAGCCACTGTCAAAGGTATTGCACATCATAAATATAATACATATGTAGCAGCATCAGATAATACTTCAGTGGCTATAAAGTGTATATGAGAAATACCATGTGGGCCCAGAGATCCGCAGAAAAAAAAGGCGTATGAGAAGAGAGTAATTTAACCTGTTGAATGCAGGTCTCTCAGCAATGGCCAAAGGCATAGCTCTCAAGCATCCTGGATTCCGCGGGACAGTCCCGGTTTTGCTCCGCCCACCTGTTGTCCCACACTGCAGGGAGATAAGCCGCATCCCCCCCATGCACCAACCCCATTGTCGCCCTCCCACAGACCCAGTGCATCCCCATATAGCCTGCTCTGCAGTGAGGTCACTAGGTTGTGTTCTCTTTCTGTGGCACAGGACCTGTGATGAGGTCACAGGAGGGGAGGAGTCAGGGGTCACATGATCGGGGCCTCTGTGTCTGCAGGACTTTGCTGTGATGGTTGTCATGGTACTGGATGAGGTAAAATTTATGTGTGGGGTCAGGAGGGGTTTACAGTGTGGATGTAGCAGAGCTGTGTGTGTACAAGGTGTACGGAGTGGAGCCAAGTGTGTGCGAGGTGTGCGGAGCGGAGCCGTGTGTGTGCGAGGTGTGCATAGCGGAGTTGTGTGTGTATGAGGTGTAAGGAGCTGAGTCACATGTGTACGAGGTGTACGGAGCGGAGCCGAGTGTGTGCAAGATGTACGGAGCAGAGCTGTGTGTGTATGAGGTGTACAGAGCGGAGCCGCCTGTGTATGAGGTGTACCGAGCGGAGCCGCATGTGAACGGGGTGTGCGGAGCCGTGTGTGTAAGGAACGGAGCCGCGTGTGTACAAAGTGTATGGAATGGAGCCGTGTGTGTACGAAGTGTATGGAGCGGAGCCGCGTTTGTATGGGGTGTACGGAGCGGAGCCGCATTTGTATGGGGTGTACGGGACGGAGCCGCGTGTGTATGAGGTGTACGGAGTGGAGCCGCATGTGTACAGTGTGTATGGAGCGGAGCAGCATGTGTACGGAGTGTACGGAGCAAAGCCGCGTGTGTACGGAGTGGAGCTGCGTGTGTACGGAGCAGAGCCATGAGTGTACAAAGTGGACGGAGGGGAGCCGTGTGTGTACGGGGTGTGCGGAGCAATGTATGTACGAAGTGTACGGAGCAGAGCCGCGTGTGTACGAAGTGTACGGAGCGGAGCTGCGTGTGTATGAATTGTACAGAGCGGAGCCGCGTGTGTACGGGGTGTACGGAGTCGAGCTGTGTGTGTACGAGGTGTACAGAGCGGAGCCGCGTGTGTACGGGGTGTACAGAACGGAGCCGTGTGTGTATGGGGTGTACGGTACGGAGCCACGTGTGTACGGAGCTGAGCCGTGTGTGTACGGGGTGTACGGAGTGGAGCTGCGTGTGTATGGAGTGGAGTTGCATGTGTACGAGGTGTACGGAGCGGAACCGCGTATGCACGAGGTGTATAGAGCAAAGCCGCATGTGTACAAGGTTTATGGAGTGGAGCCATGTGTGTACAAGGTGTACAGAGCGTGGCCACGTGTGTACAAGGTGTACGGAGCAGAGTCGCATGTGTACGAGGTTTACGGAGTGGAGCCATGTGTGTGCGTGAGGTGTATGGAGCGGAGCCATGTGTGAACGAGGCATACAAAGCTGAACCGTGTATGTATGAGGTGTGTGGAGCCATGCATGTACACGGTGTATGGTGGGGAGCATTCATACCTCCCAACCGTCCTGAATCCAGCAGGACAGTCCCGATTTTGAGTCTGCCGCACTGCCCCAGCTGGGAAGTTACTTTTCCCGCGGACACAGGAGTACACGGCGGAGCCCCAAGGAGCACTTAAAAATTTGCACGTGACGTTCCACCGGAAGTGACGCGCTGGAAGCTGACCGGAAATTAGGTAATTTCAGGAGGAGATTGTGACGGAACCATGGAGGCACTTCACGGAATGCTTCAGATCCATCACCGTGTCCTCCTCCCACAGCGGGATTGCCTTGAAATCAGGGATGTCGGCCATGTGAGCGGATCATGATATCTCCTGCACCGGGAGGCTCAGGTGGGCACTATAATGGGAGCCAGGCTGCTATAGTATCTTTATAGAATCTTTCTTTCTTTGTTTCTTTCTCTCTCTCTTCATTCCCCTCTTCCTTTCTCTAGCTCTGTTCTTCCTTTTGCTCTGTTCTTTCTTTTACTCTGTTCTCTCTGTTCTTTCTTTCTCCTCTTTTTCTCTCTCTAATCTTTCTCTCTCTGTTCTTTCTTTCTCTCTCTATGTTCTTCCTTTCTCTCTCTGTTCTCTCTGTTCTCTTTCTTTTCCCTCTTGCTTTTTCTCTCTGTTCTTTCTTTCCTCTCTTTCTCACTCTGATCTTTCTCTCTGTTATCTCTCTCTGTTCTTTCTTTCTCTATCTCTGTTCTTTCTTTCTTTCTTTCTCTCTTTTCTTTATTTCTCTCTGTTCTTTTTCTTTCCCCTCTTTCTTTCTCTGTTCTTTCTGTCTCTCTCTCTGTTCTTTCTTTCTCTTGCTTTCTCTCTGTTCTTTTTTCTGTCCCCTATTTCTTTCTCTCTCTGTTCTTTCTTTCTCTCTCTGTTTCTTTCTTTCTCTCTTTATCTGTTCTCTCTTTCCCCTCTTTCTTTCTTTGTTTGTTTGTTTCTTTCTCTCTCTGTTCTTTCTTTCCCCTCTTTCTTTCCATCTCTGTTCTTTCTTTTTTTCTCTGTTCTTTCTTTTCCTCAGTACCTGTCAATGTGCCAACAGTACAAGCCATTGTGTCCATAATGCCAGCCACTGTGTCCATAATGCCAGCCACAGTGCCTGCAGTACAAGTGTGATCAGCAGTGCTAAATAGGTGCGATTGGGGCGTGGACATGGGTGTGACTAGTTGTGAAATGGGTGTGGTTGGGCCGCAGCCTTTGTCCTTCTTTCCCTTCATCAAAAGTTGGGAGGTATGGCCAAAGGTAAAAATACCAAGAGCGCACAGATTTTATAAAAGATGTCAAAAAAATGGCTATGAAGTGCATAACAATAGTAACATATGGGCCCAGAGAATCACAAAAAGGCATGTGAGAAGAAAGTAATAAGCCTGTTAAATACAGGTCCCTCAACATAGCCTAAGAAGAGAAACTAGTAGCACACAATTTTAGGGAAGATAACAAACCAATTCCTGGGCTGAAGTATGCTCACACACCAGAGTGAGTGTGGATCCTAGAGTCTGAGCCAGGGCCCTGGCAGTAGGGAGAAAGAAGGTGTGGCATAGGTTCCCACGCGTATCGCCACAATTGTGGCTTCCTCAGGGAAAAACATAGCATGCTCTGCTTAATATTTATGAATTATATATACACACCCATGCATACACATAATTGGATATGTTGTTCTCCTGTGCGAGTGGATACCATGAGAAACAGCATGGAGGAGCATGGATGCGGCCATCTTGTTAATGTTCACTCACGGCATTGTAAGTAAAGATCAGTCAGTTGGAAAGAAAAAAAAATTGGTGCATGCAAAGAGCATCAGAGACATAATGGAGGTTATGATTGCAGAAAGCAGTCAAAATCAACTGCGCATGCATTAAACATAGCGTAGCAGCTCAAACATATTTAAGGATATCTGCCTATTAAGAACTCAGTGTGTGTCTACAAATACATGCATGTGTAGAGCATCAAATATGCAAAGAGCATAATAAATGCAAGATACAATTAGTGGACTGCGCACACGTCAAACATGACAAAATAGCGCACGCTCATAAGGGACATCTGCTTGTGCAATGCTTAGAAGCTTTAATATATCAACGTGATGCACTCAACGCTGGTGTGTTGGAGCGTCCACCTACAACAAGCGCACATGTAAATAACTAATGGACTCATATGATCATATTGAGTACAGAAAAATACTGCATGCTAGAGTTGAGCGAAACGGGTCGAAAAAATTGAAAAGTCGCCAACTTTCGCCAAAGTCGAGTTTCATGAAACGAAACCTGACCTTAGCGTGAGGTTGGCCACGAGGTCGGCGACTTTAGCGCCAAAGTTGCGTTTCAAAAGATGCTTGAGCGCCCTTTTTGCAGCCAATCATGAAGAACGGACACTGTGGGCAACGTGATGACATAGGCAGCGGTCAACACCATCTTGGAGAAAGGCATGCAAGTGATTGGCTTGCTTTGTGGGGCATCACAGGGGGTATAAAAGGGCGGGGACGCCGACCACCATGTTACTCATGCTGATCTCAGAATAGGTAGAGCTGCTGTTGATTCTGTAGGGAGAGTGTTAGGCAAAAACTGATTCTGCTGCTAGCGATTTTGCCTGTACAACACACCAGTCACTGTGCAGTGCAAGGGGAGGCTATATTTTGGTGCATCAGCTCTGTTGGTTATTAGGCTGCCTTTTAAGGCTACCTGGTAGCTGCATTGCTGTGTGCCCACTGCTGAGGAAACTGCTTGTTTCAAAGCAATCCAGATTTTATTGTTTTGTCCTTGTGAGTTACTGAGCGTTCATTTTTCACACACCGTACAGCGGTGTACACTCCTCTCTCAGTACCGTGTAACGGCTGTTATCACGGCCACAGTGAAGCTATCTGTGTGTGACTCTGTAAGGATAAGTTGAGGAGTTGTTCCGTTCTTACAGACCTCCACCTTATAGTTTTGTCAGGTTTTCAAACAGTTTAGTATATTTGCTGTTTGATTACATTCAAAACTATAGAGAGACAGCGTGTGTCAGTCCGTAAACTAAAACACGGAGCTTGACAATTTTACATACACTGGACAGCAGTGTACATGCACGCTCCTCTCTCAGTACCGTGTAACGGCTGTTATCATGGCCACAGTGAAGCTGTGTGTGACTCTGTAAGGATAAGTCGAGTTGTTCCGTTCTTACAGACCTCCACCTTATAGTTTTGTCAGGTTTTGAAACAGTTTAGTATATTTGCTGTTTGATTACATTTAAAACTATAGAGAGACAGCGTGTGTCAGTCCGTATACTAAAACACGGAGCTTGACAATTTTTCATACACTGGACAGTGGTGTACGTGCACGATCCTCTCTCAGTACCGTGTAACGGCTGTTATCACGGCCACAGTGAAGCTATCTGTGTGTGACTCTGTAAGGATAAGTCGAGGTGTTGTTCCGTTCTTACAGACCTACACTGTAGGGAGATTCCAGTTCTGCCCAATTCTATATACACCTTGTAGTTTGTCATACACTAGGCAATTTCTGCCGGTCACATTGCGGTGTTAAATAAACAGGGCCTGACTGAATCCCACAGTGTCCTGAAGTGTAGAGACATTCCAATTCTCCACAGTCCTCTATACACCCTTCTAACAGCATAGAGAATCTGCCTGTCATATTGCGGTGTTAAATAAACAGGGCCTGACTGATCCCACAGTGTCCTGAAGTGTAGAGACATTCCAATTCTCCACAGTCCTCTATACACCCTTCTAGCAGCATAGAGAATCTGCCTGTCATATTGCGGTGTTAAATAAACAGGGCCTGACTGAATCAAACAGTGTCCTGAAGTGTAGAGACATTCCAATTCTCCACAGTCCTCTATAAACCTTTCTAACAGCATACAGAATCTGCCTGTCATATTGCGGTGTTAAATAAACAGGGCCTGACTGAATCCCACAGTGTCCTGCAGTGTAGAGACATTCCAATTCTACACAGTCCTCTATAAACCTTTCTAACAGCATAGAGAATCTGCCTGTCATATTTTGGTGTTAAATAAACAGGGCCTGACTGAATCCCACAGTGTCCTGAAGAGTAGAGACATTCCAATTCTACACAGTCCTCTATACACCCTTCTAACAGCATAGAGAATCTCCCTGTCATATTGCGGTTTAAATAAACAGGGCCTGACTGAATCCCACAGTGTCCTGAAGTGTAGAGACATTTCAATTCTACACAGTCCTCTATACACCTTTCTAACAGCATAGAGAATCTGCCTGTCATATTGCGATGTTAAATAAACAGGGCCTGACTGAATCCTACAGTGTCATGAAGTGTAGAGACATTCTAATTCTACACAGTCCTCTATACACCCATCTAACAGCATAGAGAATCTGCCTGTCATATTGCGGTGTTAAATAAACAGGGCCTGACTGAATCCCACAGTGTCCTGAAGTGTAGAGACATTCCAATTCTCCACAGTCCTCTATAAACCTTTCTAACAGCATACCGAATCTGCCTGTCATATTGCGGTGTTAAATAAACAGGGCCTGACTGAATCCCAGTGTCCTGCAGTGTAGAGACATTCCAATTCTCCACAGTCCTCTATAAACCTTTCTAACAGCATACAGAATCTGCCTGTCATATTGCGGTGTTAAATAAACAGGGCCGGACTGAATCCCACAGTGTCCTGCAGTGTAGAGACATTCCAATTCTACACAGTCCTCTATACACCCTTCTAACAGCATAGAGAATCTGCCTGTCATATTGCAGTGTTAAATAAACAGGGCCTGACTGAATCCCACAGTGTCCTGAAGTGTAGAGACATTCCAATTCTACACAGTCCTCTATACACCTTTCTAACAGCATAGAGAATCTGCATGTCATATTGCGGTGTTAAATAAACAGGGCCTGACTGAATCCTACAGTGTCCTGAAGTGTAGAGACATTCCAATTCTCTACAGACCTCTATACACCCTTCTAACAGCATAGAGAATCTGCCTGTCATATTGCGGTGTTAAATAAACAGGGCCTGACTGAATCCCACAGTGTCCTGAAGTGTAGAGACATTCCAATTCTACACAGTCCTCTATACACCCTTCTAACAGCATAGAGAATCTCCCTGTCATATTGCGGTGTTAAATAAACAGGGCCTGACTGAATCCCACAGTGTCCTGAAGTGTAGAGACATTCCAATTCTACACAGTCCTCTATACACCTTTCTAACAGCATAGAGAATCTGCATGTAATATTGCGGTGTTAAATATACAGGGCCTTACTGAATCCTACAGTGTCCTGAAGTGTAGAGACATTCCAATTCTCTACAGACCTCTATACACCCTTCTAACAGCATAGAGAATCTGCCTGTCATATTGCGGTGTTAAATAAACAGGGCCTGACTGAATCCCACAGTGTCCTGAAGTGTAGAGACATTCCAATTCTACACAGTCCTCTATACACCCTTCTAACAGCATAGAGAATCTCCCTGTCATATTGCGGTGTTAAATAAACAGGGCCTGACTGAATCCCACAGTGTCCTGAAGTGTAGAGACATTCCAATTCTACATAGTCCTCTATACACCTTTCTAACAGCATAGAGAATCTGCCTGTCATATTGCGATGTTAAATAAACAGGGCCTGACTGAATCCTACAGTGTCATGAAGTGTAGAGACATTGTAATTCTACACAGTCCTCTATACACCCATCTAACAGCATAGAGAATCTGCCTGTCATATTGCGGTGTTAAATAAACAGGGCCTGACTGAATCCCACAGTGTCCTGAAGTGTAGAGACATTCCAATTCTCCACAGTCCTCTATAAACCTTCCTAACAGCATACCGAATCTGCCTGTCATATTGCGGTGTTAAATAAACAGGGCCTGACTGAATCCCAGTGTCCTGCAGTGTAGAGACATTCCAATTCTACACAGTCCTCTATACACCCTTCTAACAGCATAGAGAATCTGCCTGTCATATTGTGGTGTTAAATAAACAGGGCCTGACTGAATCCCACAGTGTCCTGAAGTGTAAAGACATTCCAATTCTCCACAGTCCTCTATAAACCTTTCTAACAGCATAGAGAATCTGCCTGTCATATTCCGGTGTTAAATAAACAGGGCCTGACTGAATCCCACAATGTCCTGAAGTGTAGAGACATTCCAATTCTCCCCAGTACTATATACACCTTGTACCTTGTTTTACAGTACCAGAGAGTTGGTTTAAATTTGGGTAAATTTTTCCAAAAAATGAGGAAGTGTGGTGGAAGAGTCCATGGAAGTGGGCGGGGGTTGGCAGCTGGTAATGATGGTGCTGGGGTTGGTGGTGGATCTGGTGGTAGTGGCAAAAGCAAAATAGCACCTAATACTGGAGGTGTTGAGGCTGCATCATCATCTGGCTCCACAAGGCCTCGAAGGCTCCCTTTTCTGGGAGTAGGTAAACTGCTTCTAAAGCCGGAGCTTCAAGAACAAGTTTTGGCTTACATTACTGACTCAGCTTCCAGCTCTATTGCCTTCTCTTCTGAATTTTTAAAAAATAAAAGCTCTGAGTCGTCATTGGAGGCTCATGGTCATGAACCACACCTGTTATGGATGAGTCACCGAAGGAGGAAAAAACAAAAATAATAGCTAAGTCCAGAAAACCAGAGAAGTTGGCAGCTATCGGATTGCAGACCCCTGAACCTATCCACAACAACTAGCAGTAGCCATGGGGGGTTCCTACGGTGCCCTAGACCCCTCGATCACAGCCGGAGAACTAAATTAGCCTAAAGACAGAAAGGGGAAATCAAAACTGCCCCAGAGCAGACCTCAAAGCAATAGGCAGCCCCCAACATATGATGACTGTGAAGCAAGATGAAAAACACTAACACAGATAGAAAGATAGGTTGAGCAAATGATGGGGCCCAAGCTTTCCTGACTGATAGGAAAAACAGGCCCTGAATTTGCTAGGCTTCAAAAAGACTATATCAGCACTCAGGTATATTCTGAAGACAGAGCCAGAGATCAACAGATCAGAGACAAAAATGGAATTCAGCTCACCCCCGGCCGGGGATGGCTGAACTCCAAAAAAACAAGGCAAACAAGACCAGAACTAAAGTGTTCAAAAAGCAGAGCAAAACTTAGCTTTGAGAAGCAGAAATCAGCTGCCTTATATCCAGTCATCAGTTCCTGTGACCCAGTCATGATCTACCTGCTCAGCTGTTTGGTAATCAGCCTCACTACCTTCCTTCGCCAGAAGAGGGAGTTCATCAGACCTCACTGGTGAAGGGAAAAATGAACTCACAACAGTACCTCCCCCTTGAGGAGGGGTCACCGAACCCTCATCCATGCCACCAGGGCGATCAGGGTGAGCCCGATGAAAGGCACGCACCAATCATTGGGCATGAATATCAGAGGCAGAGACCCAGGAATTATCCTCCTGACCATAACCCTTCCACTTAACCAAATACTGGAGTCTCCGTCTAGCCAGACGGGAATCCAGTATCTTCTCTACCTCATACTCCACGTTACCTTCAACCAATACAGGGTCAGGAGGCGCCACCCCAGGAACTACTGGTTCAACAAACCTCTTCAACAAGGACTTATGGAACACATTATGAATCTTAAATGTGACAGGAAGAGCCAACCGAAAAGAGACCGGATTAATAATCTCCAAAATCTTGTAAGGTCCAATAAATCTAGGCTTAAACTTAGGAGAAGCCACCTTCTTAGCGATATTTTTTGATGACAACCAAACCATATCACCCACCTTAAACTGGGGACTAATGGTCCTATGCCGGTTGGAAAACCGCTGGGCCTTTTCCTGGGAGAGAGACAACTTATCCACCACTTGGTCCCAGATCTGGTGCACTCTCTCCGCCACAGTGTCAACACCTGGGCAGGCAGAAGGCTCCACCTGCCCTGAAGAAAATCGAGGATGAAACCCAAAGTTACAAAAAAATGGTGACATCAAAGTGGCAGAACTAGCTCTATTATTTAAAGCAAATTCGGCCAAGGGCAAAAATGAAACCCAATCATCCTGATCAGCCAAAATAAAACATCTCAAATACGACTCCAAAGTCTGGTTTGTTCTCTCCGTCTGCCCTTTGGTCTGAGGGTGAAACGCAGAGGAGAAGGACAACTGAATTCCCAGCTTGGAACAGAAAGTCCTCCAAAATCTAGACACAAAATGAACTCCTCTGTCAGACACAATGTTCTCAGGAATCCCGTGCAAGCGAACTACCTGTTGCAAAAACAAGGGCACCAACTCAGAGGAAGATGGCAACTTAGGGAGTGGTACAAGATGGACCATCTTAGAGAATCTATCACAAATCACCCAAATAACAGTCATTCTCTGAGAGACAGGCATATCAGAGATAAAATCCATTGAAATATGGGTCCATGGCCTCTTGGGCACCGGCAAAGGCATCAACCCACTAGAGCGAGAACAAGGTTTAGACCGGGAGCAAGTCCCACAGGACTGCACAAAATTCCTGACATCACGAGACAAGGCGGGCCACCAAAAAGACCGACTCACCAGATCTCTAGTACCAAAAATACCTGGATGATCAGCCAATGCAGAGCAATGAACTTCAGACATCACTCTCTTCCTCCACTGGTCAGGAACATACAACTTTCCATTGGGACAACGCTCAGGTTTGTCCTCCTGAAACTCTTCCAGAGCACGTCTCAAATCGGGCGAGATGGCAGAAAGAACTACCCCCTCACCTAAGATGGTAGCAGGCTTGGTCACAACAGGAGAATCAGCAAAGAAACTCCTAGAGAGGGCATCTGCCTTGACATTCTTAGTGCCAGGAATATAAGAGACCACAAAATCAAAACGTGTGAAAAATAAGGCCCACCTAGCCTGTCTAGGATTCAAGCGTTTGGCCGACTCCAGGTAAATCAAATTCTTGTGGTCAGTAAGGACCACGGCCTGGTGTTTAGCTCCCTCCAACCAATGTCTCCACTCCTCAAATGCCCATTTCATGGCCAACAGTTCCCGATCCCCCACATCATAGTTACGTTCGGATGGGGAGGGCTTTCGGGAAAAGAAAGCACAGGGATTCATTTTAGATGTCACAGGATCTTTTTGGGACAAAACAGCTCCTGCACCAATCTCAGAGGCGTCCACCTCTACCTGAAACGGGAGTGAGACATCAGGTTGCCGCAGAACTGGAGCAGAAGTGAATCTTCGCTTCAGCTCCTGAAAGGAAGAAACAGCCTCCGGAGACCAATTCAGCACATCAGCACCCTTCTTAGTCAAATCAGTCAATGGCTTGGCAATACTAGAAAAATTAGCTATAAATTTCCGATAAAAATTAGCAAAACCCAAAAACTCCTGGAGGGCCTTCAAAGAAGTGGGCTGAACCCAATCATAAATGGTCTGTACCTTGGCCGGGTCCATTTCAATAGTTGACGGAGACAAAATGAATCCCAAAAATGAAATCCTCTGTACACCAAAAAGGCATTTCGATCCCTTGACATACAGGGAATTCTCCCTCAAAATCCGGAACACAGTCCGAACATGTTCCACATGAGAGTCCCAATCCTTGGAGAAGATCAATATATCATCCAGATAGATAATCAAAAATTTATCCACAATGTCTCGGAAAATATCATTCATGAAGGATTGGAAGACAGAAGGGGCATTATTGAGCCCAAAAGGCATCACCAGGTACTCAAAATGTCCCTCTGGAGTATTAAACGCCGTCTTCCATTCATCCCCATGCTTAATCCGAATAAGATTATACGCCCCCCTGAGGTCAAGCTTGGTAAACCAGCAAGCACCTTTAACTCTGGAGAATAGATCAGAAATCAGGGGTAACGGATACTGATATTTAACAGTAATTTTGTTGAGGGCACGATAGTCAATACAAGGCCTTAATGAACCATCTTTTTTAGCCACGAAAAAACCCCAGCACCTAAGGGTGAAGAGGATGGTCTAATATGACCCTTCTCCAACGACTCCTTAATATAGGATCGCATAGCCTCGTGCTCAGGTACAGATAAATTGAAACGCCGACCCTTGGGAAATTTATACCCCGGGCTCAGCTCAATTGCACAGTCATAAAAGTCAGCCAAATAGTCAGGAACATCAAGCGACTGGGGAGAGGTGGAGAAAACAGGAGCATCACTAAGGGCACACCGACAACCCCAACTCACCACAGACACAGATTTCCAATCCAAAACTGGATTATGAATTTGCAACCAGGGAAACCCCAGAACAATGGTATCATGCAAATTATGCAACGCCAAAAATCTGCAATTTTCTTGATGGTCTGGGGCGACCCGCATTACCACCTGGGTCCAAAACTGAGGTTTATTTTTCGCCAAAGGAGTCGCATCAATACCCCTCAAAGGGATAGGAGTCCGCTAAGGCGTCATAGGAAATCCACAACGTTTAGCAAAATCCAAGTCCATCAGGTTCAGAGCTGCACCCGAATCCACAAAAGCCTTGGCGGAAAATGTGGACAGGGAGCAGATCAGAGTAATTGCCAAAAGAAACTTAGGTTGAACACCACCCACAGAAAACGTGTGAGCACAACGTTTCTCTCGTTTAGGGCAGCCAGAAATAATATGCGCGGCATCTCCACAAAAAAACACAGCTTATTATGCCTTCTGAACTCCTGACGTTGCGCCCTGGACAAAACTCTATCACATTGCATAGGTTCAGACATTTGTTCAACAGGCGGCAACACCTCTCGTGCGGTCTTGCGTTCACGCAAACGCCTATCAACCTGAATGGCTAATGATATAGAATCGTCAAGACCAGAGGGAACAGGAAATCCCACCATAGTATCTTTTACGGTTTCTGACAAACCTTTCCGAAAGAGAGCTGCCAAGGCATCATCATTCCAGGTAGTAAGGACTGCCCACTTTCGGAATTTTTGACAGTACAACTCTGCAGAATCCCGACCTTGGCTCAATGCCAACAGGGCCTTTTCAGCCTGATCAATAGCATTAGGTTCATCATACAACAACCCCAAGGGTTGAAAAAATGCATCCACGTTATTTAAAATAGGATCATCAGTAGAGTTGAGCGACTTTTGGTTTTTTATGGTCGAGTTTCGTTTCGTGAAACCCGACTTTTCCAAAAGTCGGGTCGAGCAAGATCGGCCGATTATAGGGAAAAGTCGGGGTCGTCCCGAAACACGAAACCCAATGTAAGTCAATGGGGAATAAAAGTCGGCAGTGAGAGGAGGACAGGAAACACATCTACAGTGCTCATTTGAATGCCAAAAGCATCATTTCTTCTTACTTAAGCTGGTCAACCTTAATTAACTTCATAATACAAGTTACGCACTGAAAAATGGGGGTTATTTGGCTAAAGTTGTGGGGGGGTAGGGCTGGCTCCAGGTTTTCATGTGCCCTGGGCGAAAGAGCGCCCCTTTAACACATAATACCACAACTCATCATGCTCCGATACGGCAGAGAAATAGCGGTATAGTACAATGAAAAATACTTCACTTTTTACATCTCATGACGAGGCCCATCTATTTCTCCATACAGAATCATTGGTCCCATATAATGTTTGAAACAGTATATGATGAGCTCCACATAATGCTACAGTATATGTTGGTCCCCATGGATGAAGCTCCACTGTCTTATGGGCCCAAATAATGCTCCAAACATAATGGGCCCCATTTCTAATGCTCTAGTGCATAATGGGCCCTGTAAATGCTGCTCCAGTGTCTGATGTCCACCTTTGGAATGTTCCAGTGTATGGTGGGCCCCATCTATCATTCTCCAGAGTATAGTGCTCCCCAAAAATTGCTGTCCCAAGATTAAAAACAATGAAATAAGTCTCCTCGCTAGGGAATCCCTGTACTAGTCTGGAGTCTGGACTCCTCGTCGTCCCCATCTTCCATCTCACTGCACAGTATTTCAACCTTGCAAGTGCTGTGATCCTGAGCAAGCAGGGGGGGCCCACTCGTTGGCGACGGCACTGGCACAGGGCCCCTGATAGTACGGTGGTGTGTCTGATGGCGGGTGGGCCGAACCTGCACTTTCATCTGCAGCTTCCTCTTTGTCACCGTGTAAGATGGAACTGTATATGGGAAGGGTAACCTGAGTTTCATCAGGGTCAGATTCAGGCCGGGTAGCGTGCGAGGGGAATGTAGTGGTCTGGGTCAATGTACCAGCAGATTCATCGAGCAGTGGCTGGGCATCAGTGCACTTGTGTCGCCCCCAGGAGTACGGTCGCCACAGTGGCATTACCTTCCTCCTAGGGAGTGTGATGTCATGCTTGGGAGCAACGAAGGATCTCTCTAGCAGGTTAACTGATTGGGCGGCATTATTCCCGCGAGTCATGACACTCCAAACAGCGTTCATGAAGGCAAAGTGTTTGTTTTACGTGGGCAGTATGGTTGCAAAGCTGAACCTTAAAGGAATGTCCAGAAGGGCACCACCAGGAGTGGAGCCTACGGCGTAATTTGACTCAACACGGGCAACCTCAACCATGCCAGCTACAGAACAGATGCACACATTGCAAGCTTAATTCCGTTAACGAACGAGACTCCGTCATGCCCCGCGGACCGAGTCCGGCTTACTAGAGGGACATGTGAGGCTCTGGCACATGAGATTGGCCAATAACTGGTGTGTCATGCCCTTACATGTCCGTGGCTGCATGTGCGCTACACTGAAAAGGCCAGCGTTTGTCGCTTAGGTGCAGATATCCCGCTGAACAACGTTAGTGATGGGGAGCACTGATTACAATTATTACTCGCGAACGATGATTTCCCAGTAAGTGCAGGTCAACCGCAGTTCCGGAATTAGGCCTAACCGTCATTCCTGAAAAAAATGAAAAACTTACGTGTGCAAACCACAGGTACTGTAGCTTGCTTAACAGCTCGCCAGCCGTTCTCACGCCCAGTATGGGTTACACGTGATTGCACAAAGGTGAGAAAGGGTACCGTATCCCCGGATAACATGTATGGATAGCGTACACATTCAAAAGATATGTCTATACATCAGGAGGCAGGCTCAGACGGTGTTAGGCCCAGTATGGCTTGCACGTGATTGCACAAAGGAGAGAAAGGGTACCGTATCCCCGGATAACATGTATGGATAGCGTACACATTCAAAAGATATGTCTATACATCAGGAGGCAGGCTCAGACGGTGTAAGGCCCAGTATGGCTTGCAAGTGATTGCACAAAGGTGAGAAAGGGTACCGTATCCCCGGATAACATGTATGGATAGCGTACACATTCAAAAGATATGTCTATACATCAGGAGGCAGGCTCAGACGGTGTAAGGCCCAGTATGGCTTGCAAGTGATTGCACAAAGGTGAGAAAGGGTACCGTATCCCCGGATAACATGTATGGATAGCGTATACATTCAAAAGATATGTCTATACATCAGGAGGCAGGCTCAGACGGTGTCAGGCACAGTATGGATTTGACGGCCCAGACTACACAGCGGAGGAGCAGGGAGAGGTAAAGATTGCAAATGCTGGGGCCCTGCCCAAGCAAGGGAGGCCCACTCGTGGGCGTCGGTACTGGCACTGGGCCCCTCATAGTACGGCGGTGTGTCTGACGGCGAGTGTGCACCACCACCATCAGAGACACTTGAGTGCACTATGAGGGACCCTGTGCCAGTGCCCGCGCCCGAGTCGGCCTACCCACCTGTCCAGGACAATGGCACTCGCACGGAGTCGTGCGCTAGGTGGTGACCCCGGCCATGGGGGGGAGGCAGCACAGTTAGGGAGTTTTAGAAAGTGGCATATGTTGATGTTGGACATTCAGCTGATGCAAAAGGCGAAATAGGTCAAGTCCCAGGAAGAGGTGGACCAAAGCAAGCCATTTTTCTGTCACCCTATGTGTCATCAGGGGAAGGTGGGACAAAATCCTTGGAAACCCAGGCATGGTTCATTTTAATGAAGGTTAGATCATCCATATTTTGGGTTGACAGACGGGTCCTTTTTTCTGTCAGGATTGATCCAGCTGCACTGAAGACTTTCCGATAGCACACTTGCAGCTGGGCAAGCGAGCTCCTGTAAGGCATATTGGGCCAATTCAGGCCAGGTGTCCAGTTTAGCGGCCCAATAGTCAAAGGGGAATGACCTGTGTGGGAGAACATCGATATGGGAGGAAAAGTAGTTTGTAACCGTAGTTGACAACTGCTGTCTCCTGTCACTTTCCATCGATGCTGTATTACCAGTTGTGTGAGTGGTACTTGAAAAATCAGTCCACAACATTGTCATGAAACCCCTGTCTCCAATGCCACTTCTGCTGTGTGCACCATGAACACCTCTGCCAAGCTGCCCCCGGCCCGTACGGCTCGTGTGAGAAACATCACCGCTGCTGTGTGCTGGGAATGCCTCAAGCAACCGATTTACCAGAGTTGCTTGTTTATTAGCCAATATTAGGTCAAGGTTCTCCTGTGGCATGATGTTTTGTAATTTGCCTTTATAGCGTGGATCCAGGATGCTGGCCAACCAGTAGTCATCATCGTTCATCATTTTGGCAATGCGGGGGTCCCTTTTTAGGATCCGCAAGGCATAATCTGACATGTGGGCCAATGTTCCCGGTGTCAATGATGCACTGCGAGTGCTGGTTGGAGGAGCACTTTCTGGCAAATCCACATCCCTCCAGTCACGCACAAACCCTGTACCAGACCTTGCCACGCCAACATTTTCACTTGCCCCACGAGATGCATCCTCCTCCCCTAAGTAATCATCCCCATCATCATCCTCCTCCTCCTCTTCTTCCTCCAACTCGTCCAGGAGAGGTCCCTGAGCAGACAATGGCTGAATGTCATCAAGGATTCCCTCCACCTCTTCCTCCTCGTCAACATTGGCTGCAGACGCCTGCTCCTTAAGGTGCGTCAAAGTTTGCATGAGCAGACGCATAAGTGGGATGCTCATGCTTAGGATGGCGTTGTCTGCGCTTACCAGCCATGTGCATTCCTCAAAACACTGAAGGACTTTACAGAGGTCTTTCAGCTTCGACCACTGCACACCTGTCAACTCCATGTCTGCTCTCAAAGTGCCTGGCCGTGTATCCTCCCACAAATGCATTATGGTCTGCCTCTGCTCGCACAGCCGCTCCACCATGTGCAGGGTGGAGTTCCACCTTGTTGCAATGTCGATAATGAGGCGGTGGTTGGGAAGGTGGAGCAATCGCTGCCGCTTCTGCATACGAACGGAGTGTACAGGCGACCGGCGGATGTGCGCGCAGTCTTCGCACCTTATGGAGCAGGGCTGTTAACTCCGGATAATTTTTGAGGAAGCACTGCACCACCAGGTTCAGGGTGTGAACCAAGCAAGGTATGTGGCTGAGTTTTGAAAGGGTTATGGCTGCCACAAAATTACGGCCGTTATCACTAACTACCTTGCCTGCCTCAAGATGTACACTGCCCAGCCATGACTCAGTTTGTCGCTTCAAGTACTCGGCCAGCACCTCGGCGGTGTGTCTGTCGCCCAAACACATCATCTGCAACACAGCCTGCTGACGCTTTCCACTAGCTGCTCGATAGGGGGACACCTCGTGTGCAACAGTGGCAGCTGCAGATGGAGTGCTCGTACGACTGCGCTCTGTGGACGAGCTTTTGCTTCTGGAGGAGGAGGAGGAGGAGGAGGGTGGAACGCCTACAGGCAACTGTTTCCTATACCATGGACTAGGCAGCACTGTCCCACCACCGCTGTCCCCTGTGGACCCTGCATCCACCACATTAACCCAGTGCGCAGTGATGGACACGTAACGGCCCTGGCCATGCCGACTGGACCATGCATCAGTTGTGAGGTGCACCTTTCCACTCACTGACTGCTTGAGTGCATGGACAATGCGGTCTTTCACATGATGGTGGAGGGCTGGGATGGCTTTGCGAGAGAAGAAGTGGCGACTGGGTAGGTCATAGCGTGGTACTGCATAGGCCATGAGTTCGCGGAAAGCTGCGCTTTCCACCAACCGATAGGGCATCATCTCAAACGAGATTAGTTTGGCAATGTGGGCGTTCAAACCCAGTGTACGTGGATGAGAGACTGAGTACTTTCTTGACCTACTCATAGTGTCTGGGAGGGTGAGCTGGACTTGAGAGCTGCATATGGTGGAAGTAGCGGTGGACAGGGCGGACTGAGAGAGGGTTGATGATGGTGATGGAGTTGGTGTTCTTTCTGATGGCCTAGATTCAGTATTTCGTTGATATAACAGTGGGATTCCCTGACTGCTGTGGCCTTGCAACGACACCTCAACATTTGCTGCTGTGCTAACCGGTGGGCTTACAGTGGGGGAAACAATGTAGTGTTGCTGACTACCTTCTTTGTGATCAGTTGCACATGTGGCACTTGAGGTTTGGTGTTGTGTCCACGCTTGCAAGTGCATGCTGGTTAAATGTCTAAGCATGCAACTGGTATTCAAATTTTTCAGATTTTTCCCTCGGCTAAAGGTCTTTGCGCACTTCTTACAGATAACCTTGGCCTGATCATGAGGATTTTGTTCAAAAAAGTGCCACACTGCACTCTTCCTACTTTGGCAGACATTTTGCGGCCTAGCACGCTGTGATGTTTTGACCCTCTGGACAAGCTGTCCAGCAACTCTTTTGATTTTTGGAACCTGTCTTTGGAGTGCTCCGGGCCTGCCAGATAACAGCTGTTGCGATGTTGATGTCTGCTGTGGATGCTCCTCATCTGAGCTTTTGGAAGCAGCACCCTCTTCCCCCAATGGATGACAATCTGGGTCAACAACTGGGTCATCCATCACCTCCTCTTCAATGTCATGTGCACCTTCCTCTGTGTCACCGTGTATGGTGGTATAGTGTGCGGGAAGGGGCACCTGAGTCTCATCAGGGTCAGAATCTGGCTCTGTACACTGCGAGGACAATGTAGTGCTCTGAGTGAATGTACCAGCAGAATCATCTATCAGCGGCTGTGCATCAGTGCACTCCATGTCAGATTCATCTTGGCCTGGGTAATTCACCATTTCACTTGATAATCCAGGCATGGTATGTGAAAACAGCTCCATGGAGTAATCAGTAGTATGGCCTGCGTCATCCTTCAATCTTGGTTGTGGTGAAGGACACAAGGAAAGGTGTGGTTCATGAACATGAGCCTCCAATGACGACTCAGTGCTTTTACTTTTTACAACTTCAGAAGAGGAGGCAATAGAGCTGGAGGCTGAGTCAGCAATGTAAGACAAAACTTTTTCCTGATGCTCTGGCGTTAAAAGCGGTTTGCCAACTCCTAGAAAACTAAGCCTTCGAAGCCTTATGGAGCCAGACGATGATGCAGGCTCAACACCTCCTGCATTCGGTCCTATTTTGCTTTTGCCACTACCATCAGATCCACCACCAACACCATCATTACCAGCTGCCAACCCCCGCCCAATTCCACGGCCTCTTCCACCAGCCTTCCTCATTTTTGGTAGAAATGTAGACAAAATCCTACAAACTATATAGTAATGTAAAACAAGGTACAAGGTGTCTATAGGACAGGGGAGATTTAGATTTTCTGCAGACACTTGTGGACACTGGACACTTGGATTGTGTGAGGCCCACTGAATATCACAGCGCTATGTCACAGGCTCGATGGCACAGGTGTGAAAAAAGTGACTACAGGATAAGGGAGATTTTGAATTTCTGGGAGAGTTTGAATTTCTGCAGACACTTGTGGACACTGGACACTTGGATTGTGTGAGGCCCACTGAATATCACAGCGCTATGTCACAGGCTTGATGGCACAGGTGTGAAAAAAGTGACTACAGGATAAGGGAGATTTTGAATTTCTGCAGACACTTGTGGACACTGGACACTTGGATTGTGTGAGGCCCACTGAATATCACAGTGCTATGTCACAGGCTCGATGGCACAGGTGTGAAAAAAGTGACTACAGGATAAGGGAGATTTTGAATTTCTGCAGACACTTGTGGACACTGGACACTTGGATTGTGTGAGGCCCACTGAATATCACAGTGCTATGTCACAGGCTCGATGGCACAGGTGTGAAAAAAGTGACTACAGGATAAGGGAGATTTTGAATTTCTGCAGACACTTGTGGACACTGGACACTTGGATTGTGTGAGGCCAACTGAATATCACAGTGCTTTGTCACAGGCTCGATGGCACAGGTGTGAAAAAAGTGACTACAGGATAAGGGAGATTTTGAATTTCTGGGAGATTTTGAATTTCTGCAGACACTTGTGGACACTGGACACTTGGATTGTGTGAGGCCCACTGAATATCACAGCGCTATGTCACAGGCTCGATGGCACAGGTGTGAAAAAAGTGACTACAGGATAAGGGAGATTTTGAATTTCTGCAGACACTTGTGGACACTGGACACTTGGATTGTGTGAGGCCCACTGAATATCACAGTGCTATGTCACAGGCTCGATGGCACAGGTGTGAAAAAAGTGACTACAGGATAAGGGAGATTTTGAATTTCTGGCAGATTTTGAATTTCTGCAGACACTTGTGGACACTGGACACTTGGATTGTGTGAGGCCCACTGAATATCACAGCGCTATGTCACAGGCTCGATGGCACAGGTGTGAAAAAAGTGACTACAGGATAAGGCAGATTTTAAATTTCTGCAGACACTTGTGGACACTGGACACTTGGATTGTGTTAGGCCCACTGAATATCACAATGCTATGTCACAGGCTCGATGGCACAGGTGTGAAAAAAGTGACTACAGGATAAGGGAGATTTTGAATTTCTGCAGACACTTGTGGACACTGGACACTTTTGGATTGTGTGAGGCCCAATGAATATCAGAGCGCTATGTCACAGGCTCGATGCAGCAGGTGTGAAAAAAGTGACTACAGGATAAGGGAGATTTTGAATTTCTGGGAGATTTTGAATTTCTGCAGACACTTGTGGACACTGGACACTTGCATTGTGTGAGGCCCACTGAATATCACAGTGCTATGTCACAGGCTCGATGGCACAGGTGTGAAAAAAGTGACTACAGGATAAGGGAGATTTTGAATTTCTGCAGACACTTGTGGACACTGGACACTTGGATTGTGTGAGGCCCACTGAATATCACAGTGCTATGTCACAGGCTCGATGGCACAGGTGTGAAAAAAGTGACTACAGGATAATGGAGATTTTGAATTTCTGCAGACACTTGTGGACACTGGACACTTGGATTGTGTGAGGCCCACTGAATATCACAGTGCTATGTCACAAGCTCGATGGCACAGGTGTGAAAAAAGTGACTACAGGATAAGGGAGATTTTGAATTTCTGCAGACACTTGTGGACACAGGACACTTGGATTGTGTGAGGCCCACTGAATATCATAGTGCTATGTCACAGGCTCGATGGCACAGGTGTGAAAAAAGTGACTACAGGATAAGGGAGATTTTGAATTTCTGCAGACACTTGTGGACACTGGACACTTGGATTGTGTGAGGCCCACTGAATATCACAGCGCTATGTCACAGGCTCGATGGCACAGGTGTGAAAAAAGTGACTACAGGATAAGGGAGATTTTGAATTTCTGCAGACACTTGTGGACACTGGACACTTGGATTGTGTGAGGCCCACTGAATATCACAGTGCTATGTCACAGGCTCGATGGCACAGGTGTGAAAAAAGTGACTACAGGATAAGGGAGATTTTGAATTTCTGCAGACACTTGTGGACACTGGACACTTGGATTGTGTGAGGCCCACTGAATATCACAGTGCTATGTCACAGGCTCGATGGCACAGGTGTGAAAAAAGTGACTACAGGATAAGGGAGATTTTGAATTTCTGCATACACTTGTGGACACTGGACACTTGGATTGTGTGAGGCCCACTGAATATCACAGTGCTATGTCACAGGCTCGATGGCACAGGTGTGAAAAAAGTGACTACAGGATAAGGGAGATTTTGAATTTCTGGGAGATTTAGATTTTCTGCAGACACTTGTGGACACTGGACACTTGGATTGTGTGAGGCCCACTGAATATCACTGCGCTATGTCACAGGCTCGATGGCACAGGTGTGAAAAAAGTGACTACAGGATAAGGGAGATTTTGAATTTCTGGGAGATTTTGAATTTCTGCAGACACTTGTGGACACTGGACACTTGGATTGTGTGAGGCCCACTGAATATCACAGTGCTATGTCACAGGCTCGATGGCACAGGTGTGAAAAAAGTGACTACAGGATAAGGGAGATTTTGAATTTCTGCAGACACTTGTGGACACTGGAAACTTGGATTGTGTGAGGCCCACTGAATATCACAGTGCTATGTCACAGGCTCGATGGCACAGGTGTGAAAAAAGTGACTACAGGATAAGGGAGATTTTGAATTTCTGCAGACACTTGTGGACACTGGACACTTGGATTGTGTGAGGCCCACTGAATATCACAGTGCTATGTCACAGGCTCGATGGCACAGGTGTGAAAAAAGTGACTACAGGATAAGGGAGATTTTGAATTTCTGGGAGATTTTGAATTTCTGCAGACACTTGTGGACACTGGACACTTGGATTGTGTGAGGCCCACTGAATATCACAGCGCTATGTCACAGGCTCGATGGCACAGGTGTGAAAAAAGTGACTACAGGATAAGGGAGATTTTGAATTTCTGCAGACACTTGTGGACACTGGACACTTGGATTGTGTGAGGCCCACTGAATATCACAGCGCTATGTCACAGGCTCAATGGCACAGGTGTGAAAAAAGTGACTACAGGATAAGGGAGATTTTGAATTTCTGCAGACACTTGTGGACACTGGACACTTTTGGATTGTGTGAGGCCCAATGAATATCAGAGCGCTATGTCACAGGCTCGATGCAGCAGGTGTGAAAAAAGTGACTACAGGATAAGGGAGATTTTGAATTTCTGCAGACACTAGACACTTTTGGATTGTGTGAGGCCCAATGAATATCAGAGCGCTATGTCACAGGCTCGATGCAGCAGGTGTGAAAAAAGTGACTACAGGATAAGGGAGATTTTGAATTTCTGCAGACACTTGTGGACACTGGACACTTTTGGATTGTGTGAGGCCCACTGAATATCAGAGCGCTATGTCACAGGTGTGAAAAAAGTGAATTGTAGAATTGGGCAGAATGGAACAAGTCCTCCACTTATCCTTCCACAGTGACACACAGATAGCTTCACTGTGGCTGTGATAACAGCCGTTACACGGTACTGTGTGAGGAGCGTACACCGCTGTATGGTGTGAATAAATGCACGCTCAGTACCTTAGCAGGACAAAAAAAAAATTGGGATTGCTTTTAAAAAAGCAGTTTGCAGAGCAGTGGGGAAACAGCAATGCAGCTGTCAGGAAGCCTTAGAAGGCAGCCTAACAACCAACACCGCTGATCCACCACAATATAGCCTCCCCTTGCACTGCACACACAGTGACTGGTGTGTTGCACAGGCAAAATCGCTAGCAGCAGAAGCAGTTTTTTTGTCTTCTTCCCTGCCTAACGCTCTCCCTACAGAATCAGCAACCTCTCCCTATGCTAAGATCGGCAGAAGTAAGATGGCGGTCGGCGTGCACTCCCTTTTATAACCCCTGTGACGCCCACCAAAGCAAGCCAATCACTTGCATGCCCTTCTGAAAGATGGTGGTGACCCCTGCCTATGTCATCACGTTGCCCACAGTGTCCGTGGATCCTGATTGGCTGAAAAAGAGCGCTAAACAAACTTTTGAAATGCGACTTTGGCGCGTAAGTCGCCGACCTCGTGGCCGACCTCATCCTAGGGTCGGGTTTCGTTTCATGAAACCCGACTTTGCCAAAAGTCGGCGACTTTTGAAATTTTTAGACCCGTTTCGCTCAACTCTAATCATCAGGTTTCAAAGAAAACGCCCAATCCTGGGGATCCCCGCGCAGCAAAGAGATGACAATTTTAACCCGCTGCGCGGAGCTCCCCGACGAGTTAGGCTTCAAGGCAAAAAATAATTTACAATTATTCTTGAAATTCAAAAATTTAGACCGATCCCCAAAATAACACATCAGGAGTAGGGATCTTTGGTTCAGCAGCATGTGAATCAGTAAGATAGGTGGAAATTCCCCGCACTTCCGCAGCGAGTTGCTCCACATGATCAGACAATTGCTTCATCTCCACTGAGAGAAAAAATTCCCCCTACGGCCTCAGAGATATAGAGGAAAAAATATACACAAAGAAATTCTGACACCCTTTTTTTTTTTTTTTTACACAATTCTTTCCTGCTATTGAGTACCCTAGGATCTGCGGTATGGCTGGTGATTCTGTTATGGACGAGTCACCGAAGGAGGAAAAAACAAAAATAATAGCTAAGTCCAGAAAACCAGAAAAGTTGGCAGCTATCGGATTGCAGACCCCTGAACCTATCCACAACAACTAGAAGTAGCCATGGGGGGTTCCTACGGTGCCCTAGACCCCTCGATCACAGCTGGAGAACTAAATTAGCCTAAAGACAGAAAGGGGAAATCTAAACTGCCCCAGAGCAGACCCCAAAGCAATAGGCAGCCCACAACATATAATGACAGTGAAGCAAGATGAAAAACACTAACACAGATAGAAAGATAGGTTGAGCAAACGATGGGGCCCAAGCTAACTAAATACGACGGGATAGAAAAGCTGCTGTCTGCAATCCGCAAAAACCCTATCCAAAAATGAACCAACAGACTGATAGGAAAAATAGGCCCTGAAGTCGCTAGGCTTCAAAAAGACTATATCAGCACTCATGTATATTCTGAAGACAGAGCCAGAGATCAACAGATCAGAGACAAAAATGGAATTCAGCTCACCCCCGGCCAGGGATGGCTGAACTCCAAAAAACAAGGCAAACGAAACCAGAACTAAAGTGTACAAAAAGCAGAGCAAAACTTAGCTTTGAGAAGCAGAAATCAGACTGGTCTCCAAGAATCCAGCAGGAAAATTACCAGCAAGGCAGCAGGGCGTCGGCTGCCTTATATCCAGTCATCAGTTCCTGTGACCCAGTCATCATCTACCTGCTCAGCTGTTTGGTAATCAGCCTCACTACCTTCCTTCACCAGAAGAGGGAGTTCATCAGACCTCACTGGTGAAGGGAAAAATGAACTCACAACACACACCTTTCCTTGTGTCCTTCACCCCTACCAAAGTTGAAGGATGCGGTAGGCCACACTACAGATTACTCCATGGAGCTGTTTTCACATACCATGCCTGGGTTATCAAGTCAAATCATGAATTACCCAGGCCAAGATGAATCTGACATGGAGTGCACTGATACATATACATAGCCACTGCTAGATTTATCTGCTGGTACATTCACTGAGAGCACTACATTGTCCTCGCAGTGTACTGAGCCAGAATCTGACCCTGATGAAACTCAGTTGCCCCCTCCCGCATACTATACCACCATACACGGTGACATAGAGGAAGGTGCACATGACATTGAAGAGGAGGTGATGGATGACCCAGTTGTTGACCCAGATTGGCATCCATTGGGGGTAGAGTGTGCCGCTGCCAATAGCTCAGAAGAGGGGGAGGAGCATCCGCAGCGGGCATCAACATCGCAACAGTTGTTATCTGGCAGGCCCGGAGCAGTCCAAAAACGGGTTACAAAAACCCCAAAAATTGCAGGACAGCTTGGCTAGATGGTCAAAAAAGCACAGCGTGCAAGACCTCAAACTGTCTTCCCTAGTAGGAAGAGTGCAGTGTGGCACTTTTTTTAACAAAATCCTAATGATCAGGCAAAGGTAATCTGTAAAAAGTGCGCAAAGACCTTTAGCCAAGGGAAAAATCTGAGAAATTTGAATACCAGTTGCATGCTAAGAAATTTAACCACCATGCACTTGCAAGCGTGGATGGACTACCAAAACTCACGTACCACATGTGCTACTGCTCCCAAAGAAGGTAGTCAGCAACGCAACATTAATTCCCCCACTGTAAGTCCACCGGTTAGCACACCACCAGCAGCAAATGTTGAGTTGTCATCGCAAGGGCAAATCATTCAGGGAATCAGTTATTGCAACGAAAGACTGAATCTAGGCCATCAGGAAGAACACCAACTCCATCACCATCATCAACCCTCTCTCAGTCCGCCATGTCCACCGCTACTTTCACCATATCCAGCTCTGAAGTCCAGCTCACCATACCAGACACTATGATTAGGACAAAAAAGTACTCATCCTCTCATCCGCGTACACTGGCTTTGAACACCCAACTAATCTCGTTAGAGATGATGCCCTATCGGTTGGTTGAAAGCGCAGCTTTCCGCGAACTAATGGCCTACGCAGTACCACGCTATGAACTACCCAGTCGCCACTTCTTTTCTCGCAAAGCCATCCCAGCCCTCCACCTTCATGTGAAAGACCGCATTGTCCATGCACTCAAGCTGTCAGTGAGTGGAAAGGTGCACCTCACAACTGATGCATGGTCCAGTAGGCATGGCCAGGGCCGTTACGTGTCCATCACTGCGCACTGGGTTAATGTGGTGGATGCAGGGTCCACAGGGCACAGCGGTGGTGGCACAGTGCTGCCTAGCCCACGGTATAGGAAACAGTTGGCTGTAGGCGTTCGACCCTCCTCCTCCTCCTCCAGAAGCGAAAGCTGGTCCACAGAGCGCAGTCGCACGAGCACTGCATCCGCAGTTGACAGTGTTGCAAACGAGGTGTCCCCCTATCGATCAGCTAGTGGAAAGCGTCAGCAGGCTGTGTTGCAGATGATGTGAATGGGGACAGACACACCACAGAGGTACTGGCAGACTACTTTCAGCGACAAACTGAGTCATGGCTGGGCAGTCTACATCTTGAGGCAGGCAAGGTAGTTAGTGATAACGGCCGGAATTTTGTGGCAGCCATAGCCCTTTCAAAACTCAGACACATACCTTGCTTGGCTCACACCTTGCACCTGGTGGTGCAGTGCTTCCTCACTAATTATCCGTATTTAACAGGCCTGCTCCTTAAGGTTCGAAGACTGTGCTCGCACATCCGCCGGTCGCCGATACACTCCTGTCGTATGCAGAAGCTGCAGCGATTGCGCTCCACCTTCCCAAGCACCGCCTAATTATCAACGTTGCAACAAGGTGGAACTCCACCCTGCACATGGTTAAGCGGCTGTGCGAACAAAGGCAGGCCGTAATGCATTTGTGGGAGGATACACGGGCAGTCAATTTGAGGGCAGACATGGAGTTGACAGGTGTGCAGTGGTCGAAGCTGAAAGACCTGTGTAAAGTCCTTCAGTGTTTTGAGGAATGCACACGGCTGGTAAGCGCAGACGACGCCATCATAAGCATGAGCATCCCACTTATGCGTCTGCTCATGCAAACTTTGATGCACATTAAGGAGCAGCTGAGGTTGATGAGGAGGAAGAGGAGGAGGGAAGCCTTGATGACAATCAGCCATTGTCTGATCAGGGAACTGTCGTGGATGAGGTGGAGGAAGAGGAGGATGATGATGGGGATGATTATTTAGGGGAGGAGGATGCTTCTCGTGGGGCAAGAGAAAATGTTGGCTTTGCAAGGTCTGGTACAGGGTTTGTGCGTGACTGGAGGGATGTAGATTTGCCAGAAAGTGCTCCTCCATCCAGCACTCGCAGTGCATCATTGACACCGGGAACATTGGCCCACATGTCAGATTATGCCTTGCAGATCCTAAAAAGGAACCCCCGCATTGCCAAAATGATGAACGATGATGACTACTGGTTGGCCAGCATCCTGGATCCACGCTATAAAGGCAAATTCCAAAACATCATGCCACAGGAGAACCTTGACCTAATATTGGCTAACAAACAAGCTACTCTGGTAAACCGGTTGGTTGAGGCATTCCCAGCACACAGCAGCGGTGATGGTTCTCACACGAGCCGTAGGGGCCGTGGGCAACTTGGAAGCGGTGTTGGTGGTGGACACATCAGAAGTGGCGTTGGAGACAGGGGTTTCATCACCATGTTGTGGACTGATTTTTCAAGTCCCGCTCACACGACTGGTAATACTGCATCGATTGAAAGTGACAGGAGACAGCACTTGTCAAGTATGGTTACAAACTGCTTTTCCTCCCATATCGATGTTCTCCCTCACAGGTCATTCCCATTTGACTATTGGGCAGCTAAACTGGACACCAGGCCTGAATTGGCACAATATGCCTTACAGGAGCTCACATGCCCAGCTGCAAGTGTGCTATCGGAAAGAGTCTTCAGTGCTGCTGGATCAATACTCACAGAAAAAAGGACCCGTCTGTTGACCCAAAATGTGGATGATCTAACCTTCCTTAAAATGAACCATGCATGGGTTTCCAAGGATTTTGTCCCACCTTACCCTGATGACACATAGGTTGCCAGAAAAATTGTTTTCTTTGGTCTGCCTGTTCCTGGGACGTGACCAATTTCGCCTTTAGCAGCAGGTGAATGTCCCACATCAACATATGCCATTTTGTAAACTTCCCTAACTGGGCAGCCTCCTCCCCCCAATGGCCGGGGTCACCACCGAGCGCACGCAACCGTGCGAGTGCCATTGCCCTGGACAGGTGGGTGAGCCGACTCGTGGGCGCGGGCACTGGCACAGGGTCCCTCATAGTGCAATCAAGTGTCTCTGACGGTGGTGGTGCACACCTGGCGTCAGACACACCGCCGTACTATGAGGGGCCCAGTGCCAGTGCCGACACCGATGAGTGGGCCCCCCTTGCTTGGGCAGGGCCCCAGCATTTGCAATGTTTACCTCTCCCTGCTCCTCAGCTGTGTAGTCTGGGCTGTCAAATCCATCACTGGGACTGGCACTTCATATTTGGTGAACTGATAGGAGATGATGGTTAAGACGTAGCTATGCCCTGTCCCGCTGGCCGGGATCCAGCTTCAGATGATCAATGGCTTCCATTTCTTATTGGCGTCGACTCACAATGAGATGCAGTGGTGGTTTCTCATCAGCTTTAACAGTTTTCCTACCCACAGACGTGTGACATTCCAGCGCACATTTTTAAATGTGCCCTCCCTCTCATGCCAATCCAATTGAATCCACTATGGCCTATGGCTTCTGTGTTTTGCAATCCAGAGTTACGTGTCAGATCATGATAGGCAGTGAGCACCATGTTTACATCTCTCCCTGTGATCAAAATTGGATGGATATTAGTAACGGCGATGGGATCAACGGTACTGCAATACAGCAACACTTTCTTCACAAAGAAAGGTTTTTGCTGTGTCCACACACTAATTAATTGAGGGTCAGCATCGCCTCTGAGAATTGTGACGGAAGTTGTTCCCGTGAATAGTAATTCGTAGATTTCTGCAATCACTAGACTTTAGGTAAATAATTGTATGCATCTAATTTCCTATTGCAGAGAGTCTGGGCTGTCTTACTGAGACAGAAATATAAATGAAGATTTAAAAATACCACCAAAAGTGTATCATGGTGTACGCTTGAAATACATTTACTTTTTTCTAGTTTTTAGATTGTTGTGTAATCCTTGCAGAGAACACAGAGATTGTAATTGTTTAAACTATGCTCTATATACCTGCTATCCAGTGATAATGTACCCTATCTCAACTTTATACAATCTGGTCTAATCCATACTGGGCTTGAGACCGTCTGAGCCTGCCTCCTGATCGATACACATAGGTTTTTAATGTGTAAACTATGCAACATATATACGTGTTATCCGGTGAAACTGTACCCTTTATCAACTTTCTCGAATCTTGTAGAATCCATACTGGGCCTGAGAACAGCTGTAGAGCTGTTAAGCAAGCTACAGCACCTGTCAGGGGCGTATCTAGGGGGGGCAGCCGGGGCAGTTGCCCCGGGCGCAGCCAGCAGGGGGGCGCAGTCGGGCCGCCTAATGCAGCGGTCCGCAGTGTCCTCCTTGGCAGCTGCGTTCTGCCGCCCCCCCGGCCTGAGAGTCGGCGATTCTCTGTGTCAGCTGTCAAGCTGACAGCCGGCGCAGAGAAGGAGCGCGTGCCGGCTCCCAGGGAACAATTGTACTGGCGTCTATACAGACGCCAGTATAATTGAAGCTCTGACCGCCGGGCCAGAGCGACGTCAGCAGCGTGATCAGGTCATGTGATCACGCTGCTGACGTCACTCCCCGGCGCCCAAAGCAAACGCTGGTGGTAAGTGTGCTCCTCTGTGGAGCTGAAGAACCACCGAAGATGGGAGATGAGGGGGAGTTAATGAGTGGAGATGGGGGGGATTTGTAGAGGGGATGGCGGTTAATGTGTGGGGGTATTTAGAGTGGGGAAGGGGGTTAATGTGTGTGGGGGTTAATGAGTGGGGATGCCATGGGGTTAATGTGTGGGGGGATTTGGAGTGGAGATGGGGGTTATTTAATGTGATGGAGGTTAATGTATGGGGGCGTTAATGAGTGGGGTTGGGGTTAATGTGTGGGGGGTATTTGGAGTGGGGGTGGGGGGATTTGGAGTGCTGATGGGGGTTAATGAGTGGAGATTGGGTTAATGTGTGGGGGGATTTGGAGTGGGGATGGGGGTTATTTAATATGTGGGGGGGATTTGGAATGGGGATGGGGGTACTTAATGTGTGTGGGAGATTGGGGATGGGGGGATTTAATGTGTGGGGAGATTTGAGGACACAAAATAAAGAGTATGTATGAGGAAACAGTATGGGGGATGGGTGCAGACAGTATGGGGAGCGAATGGGTTAATGTATGTGGATGGACACAGTATGGGGAGTCAGGGATATGTGTGAGCAGACAGAGAGTGAGGGGGTAAATATATGAGGAGACAGTATAGTGAACAGGTGGGATGCTAGAGGGGAATAGTGTGAGGCGACAGTATATTGCAGATATTTTTATTTAGGAGCATTATAATGACACTTCTATCTTTAAGGGCGTCGTGTGGAGATTTGCTGCAGAAGACCGGAGAAGATGGAAGTCTACAGAGACAAGATGTGGATGAGAAAACTCATCATGGGGTCTAGAAGAAAAGGTGACTGACTGCAGAGACAACGTCATCTATAAGGTACTTGGATGTAAATGTTATTTGTGATACTGACTAATTCTCATGTTTTTATTTATGTTAGGAACATTATAGGGGTTGTCCAGGTTTGTGCTGAGTCTGCAGACATTCTATGTGACTGCAGACTTCTGAATTCTCACAGTGCTCTCTGAATGCTGTTAGGATTCTCTCGTGCCGGTAATTTACATACATGCAGTCACATGCTGACTAGACGTGTGTGGCCTCACTCAATGAAAATGAACAGAGCGAGGCCGGGCACGTCTAGTCAGAATGTGGCCAGAAGTATACAAACCACATACTTGTGCTGACATGACTGTACATCGGCAAGGGAGAATCCTAAAAGTGTGCAGTGCATTCGTTGTGAGAATTCAGAAGCTGCAATGTCAGGATTCAGCTCTGCAGGTTGCCGTAGTCATCACATGGACACTTCACTCATATGCGATTTTCATAGGTATGGTCATGTGACAACGAGCTTCTCTTCCTGCTTCTCTCAGTTTTTTACTGAACATTGAGAGCATTAGGAGGAGCAGCTCGCAGGTACATGGCTAAGTGTTCAAGTCGCATATGTACCTGGGCGCGGGGGGGGGGCGCCGAACCGAATTCTTGCCCCGGGTGCCAGAAAGCCTAGATACGGATCTGGCACCTGTGGTTTGGACACGTAATGCTTTGCATTTTTTCTGGAATGGCGGTTAGGCCGAAATCAGGAATTGCTGTTGACCTGCACTTACTGGGAAATCATCGTTCACTGCGAATTATTGGAATCCCAGATCCCCATCACTAACGGTGTTCAGCGGGTTATCTGCACCTGTAAGCGACAAAAGATGGTCCTTTCAGTGTAGCGCGCATGTAGCCCCGGACATTGAAGGCCATGATAGCCCTGTTATTGCTCGATCGCGCCTGCCAGAGCCTCGCGTATCCCTCTAGTAAGCTTTACGCGTACCGCAGGGGCATGCCGGAGTCTCGTTCGTTAACGGAATAAAGCTGACAAATCGCTAGCACAACTACAAGCGGACATACCACACCACACACACACAATCGACAAAGCTTTCAATGTGTGCATCTTTTTTTGAGGTGGCATGGTTGTGGTTTCCCGGGTGGAGTCCAATTAAGCCGCAGGCTTCACTCCTGGTGGTGCCCTTTTGGACATTCCTTTAATGTTCAGCTTTGCAATCATACTGCCCCGGGAAAGCAAACACTTTGGCTTCATGGATGCTGTTTGGAGGTTCATGGGAATAACGCTGCCCGATCGCCAGTTGCCATAATTTATTGGTGGGAAGTACGACAGTATATGATTGTGTTCGTTTTCAGATTTTGTTTTTTGGGGTTTGGTTTTTACATTTTTAGTCCAGACTTTCTTGACTTCATAAGGGCATGACAAGCCTAGATCTGTGTCTCCTCCACCTCCTTCTTTTACTCCTCCACCTCTTTTGTAAATGTAGTTGCCCTTTTCCATATGTTATTTTTGGCTTCTGAGCATTTTGTCGGCTTTGGGACACCTTTTAAGGTGTTTTGTAATTGTTTTGTAAGTGTTAGTAGGTGTTTGGGTTTGCCTGCCATTGTTTTCAGTGTGGTTCGACGAACATTCGACGAACTTGCCTCCTGTGCGACGAACCAAAACACTAGCGGGGTGGCTCAACACTACTCATGATATACAGTATAGACGTACATTGTTAATGTTTAAACTATGCTATATATACCTGCTATCTGATGATACTGTACACTTTGTCTACTTTTTATATTCTTGTCTAATCCATACTGAGCCTGGGAGTGTCTCTGTGTGACTGATGGAATATATATGGAGATTGACAATTATCCTTTGACTGAATAGAACTGTACGCTTCTGATACAGTACCATATTTGTGATGTTATTTTGTGTCTATTTTGTGCTAAATTTGGAAGTTTGGTGGAAGAGGCCACGGACATGGGCGTGGGGGGGCCAGCTGGTGCTGATGGTGGTTGTGCATCTGTTGGTAGTGGCAAAAGCAAAATAGCAGCTAAGGCAGGAGGTGTTGACCCTTCATCATGGTCTGTCTATGGAACGCCTGGAAGGCTACCTTTTCTGGGAGTAGGTTAACTGTTTTTAAAGCCGGAGCATGAGGAACTGGTTTGGGCTTACATTGCCGAAACAGACTCCAGCAAATATGCCCTCCTCTTCTGAAGTTTCAAAAAATGCAAGGACTGAGTCATCAAGTGCTGGCTCCTGGTCAGGAAGAACCCCTTTCCTTGTCTCCTGCACCCCCACCCAAAGTGAATGATGCAGCAGGCCACACTTCACATTAGTCCATGTAGCTCTATCATACCATGCATGGGTTATCAAGTCAAATCATGAATTCCCCAGTCCAAGATGAATCTGACATGGAGTGTGGGTAGCCAGGCAGGGCAGTGGGGTTAATCGGTACCGGGACGGTGTCTCCCTGGGATGTGTCACAGTGATGGTGACCCGTTCCGTGGCCCTAGGCGTCCATGCAAAGGGGTGAATTACGCTTATAGGTGAATGATACGTGACGCCACCTGTGGTTTCTGAGTAGATTGACCAGCGCTGCAGTGGCGCTTCTCTGAGACAGAAGTTGTGGTGCAGCTAAGATGTAGAAGCCCTGCACAGGTATGGCCATTGTCGCAGGGCACATGAAAGAGTTGGTAGATGGTGTGCAGTGCAGGATGTAGCAGAGCCATGCGCCAGGCGCAGGAGAAAGAGGACAGACACAGTCGTGCAGTTCCTTTACCTGTACTTGGTAAGTGCCGTCCAGGACCCAGAGTACAGATGGAGGAGTTGGTCAGCCTGGAAGCCAATTTGGAATTCTCTCTCTGCAGATAGGTAGTGTGGACTCCGTTCTAGCGCTTATTTGAGGTACTCGCAGTGCTGAGTTCAATGAAGTTCCCCTGTTGACTCTCTCTTGACACTTTCTTGTATGGCAGGCAGCCGTAGCCTTTTCCTTCTGGCTCCCATACGTCGCTGCTGGGGCCTCTGAGCCATAGTTGGGTACAGAGCATTTACAGCTGCTACTTCCTCCGGTTTCTGCTGCAGGAACGTCAGTGTCCCTACAAACTCGGAGACCGGAATCCGAACCATGCGCTCCAGCTAGGAGTGAGCCTTAACTCTGCTCATCCTCCAGCTCCCCTTCTCACATCCACACACTTCCCCTTCCCTTCACAGACTGCCCTAACTTACCTCCTCCCGACCACAGACAGCAGCTCCTCAGCAGTCAGGTTCAGAGGTCTCCCTGCTGGCCTGGAGTGGAAAATGTGTTGTGTGTTGGTTTAACTGCTAGAGAGATCTTTCGTTGCTCCCAAGCATGACATCACACTCCCTAGGAGGAAGGTAATGCCACTGTGGCGATCGTACTCCTGGGGGCGCCACAAGTGCACTGAGGCCCAGCCACTGCTAGATGATTCTGCTGGTACATTGACCCAGACCACTACATTCCCCTCGCACTCTACACAGCCTGAATGTGACCCAGATGAAACTCAGGTTACCCTTCCCATATACTGTACCACCTTACACGGTGACAAAAAGGAAGGTGCAGCTGAAAGTGCAGGTTCGGCCCACCCGCCATCAGACACACCACCGTACTATCAGGGGCCCTGTGCCAGTGCCGTCGCCAACGAGTGGGCCCCCCCTGCTTGCTCTGGATCACAGCACTTGCAAAGTTGAAATACTTACCTCTCCCTGCTCCACCGCCATGACGTCTTCCGCGTTTCCTGACAGTGATATTCTGATCAGAGAGCGCAATGACATCACGTCTGTACGCCCAGACTAGTACAGGGATTCCCTAGCGAGGAGACTTATTTGAGGAGACTTATTTAATTGTTTTCAATGTTGGGACAGTAATTTTTGGGGAGCACTATACTCTGGAGAATGATAGATGGGGCCCACCATACACTGGAGCATTCCAAAGGTGGACATCAGACACTGGAGCAGCATTTACAGGGCCCATTATACACTAGAGCAGTAGAAATGGGGCCCATTATATATAGAGCATTATTTGGGCCCATAAGATAGTGCAGCTTCATCCATGGGGACGAACATATACTGTAGCATTATGTGGAGCATCATATACTGTTTCAAACATTATATGGGACCAATGATTCTGCATGGTGAAATATATGGGCCTCATTACTCTGTATAGCGCACTATGCGGTGGCCATAATACTGTATGGAGTAAGATACTGTCCGTTTTTGGAGCTATTGGAGAATTTAAAATTGGTATCAGTCATGAGATGTAAAAAGTGAAGTATTTTTCATTGTACTATACCGCTATTTCTCTGCCGTATCGGAGCATCATGAGTTGTGGTATGTGTTAAAGAGGCGTTCTTTGGCCCAGGGCACATTAAAACCTGGAGCCAGCCCTATCCCCCCACAAATTTAGCCAAATAACCCCCAATTTTCAGTGCGTAACTAGTATTATGAAGTAAATTAAGGTTGAAAAGCTTCAGTAATAAGATTTGATGTTTTGGCATTCAAAAGGGCACTGTAGGTGTGTTTCCTGGCCTCCACTCCCTGCCGACTTTGCTTCCCCATTGACTTGCATTGGGTTTCGTGTTTCAGTCGGCCTTCGACTTTTCACAAAAATCAGCCGATTTTGTTCGACCCGACTTTTGCGAAAGTCGGGTTTCATGAAACCCGACTCGACTCAAAAGAAGGCAAAGTTGCTCAACTCTACTGCACGCGCATCATCCCCTAATGTAATATTGTACGCCTAATAAACTAAGAAGGCACAAATATAGATATCTAATTTCACAGAGCAAATATGATCATATTATACATAAATAAACATTATTCCTAGTATAGGAACGCACATATTAACATATATATCTCTCTCATGGCGCAAAAACACATGTCAAAATTAGCTGCACCACTCTCAAAAAAGACATAGTGGTATGAACGCATTAAGAACATCACCTTAGGGACTACATATGTCCACGCAGAGTATTCGCAAATTCATTACCATTCGGCAAAGCATAAATGGCAAAAATATATTAGAACGGTTTAGCCACAAGAAAGGAGGACAGTGCGCACATATAGATCACTAACATGATCGTGTTGGATACAGGAAGAAAATTTACGCACGCATTGCCCCCTTATCGAAAATACTATGCAAGTTGAGAGAGCACAGATAAACGTATATATCACAACGCAGATATTATATATAGACAGACACTAATCTTACACCAAAAATTCGTGAAGGTGTAATACAATATTAGACTAGTTGTTTTGGTAAATATATAAGCGGCAGTATATACAATACTCGCATGATATATGTAAAAAATGTATATATATATATATATATATATATATACACCTCTCCTGGCACAGAAACAGGTATATCAAAGATAACTGCGCCATTCTAAAAAAAAAAAAAAAAAAAGGGTATATCATACATAGAACGGATGAAATGCCCAAAGTCACATGTTCAAATGGAGTGCAGTAGATACGGACTACAGATTCTTAGGAACCATCCTCCACAATCGTTCCTGGAAAGAACAGCTATAAACACAAATTTAATAGTGTTCAAAAGTAGAATCATAAAACTGTATTAACAGATGTTCGCAAGACAGGGTATTCATTATGGCTGGCAGGAATACAAGGTCATATTAGAAAAGCCATAGGGCCAACATATAGAAAAACTTTCATAAGCTGAAGACTCCTCAAGGATTCTGCAGAAATCACATGGGATAATCCTGTATCAAAAGAGTGTTCAGATAGAGTCCAAAAAAGCAATAGAGAAAGTCCTAAATCCATTGATATATGATGGTGATATAGTTCCCCAATGAAGAGAAGATCTTCCAAATGACGCACCAATCTGTAGAAGAACAGAAAATGCAAAATAAGAAGGCGAGAATAGCCATTGGGAAGCAAACATCAACCATAAAAAACAGTAAATAGGAGCTCATCATTTAGTCCGTTGGGTGACATGCTTTTAAGGTTGTATATCCAGTGGGATTCTCGACAGAGAAGTTCCTTGGTTAGGCTACAACCCCAGATGCTCTCATGGACCTGGTCCACCACCATAACACGCAACCTCTAATATCTACCATTATGATGTTCTAAAAAATGAGAAGCAACCAATGAGATGGGGTTACCCTTTTCTTTGTCCTTCTTCGCTTTGCCAATATTTGAGATGTGCTGTTGGACTCTTCATCTGACCTCCTGGCTTGTCTGGCCTACATACAGCTTGGGGCATGAGCAAATAAGTAGATATATCACATTTCTTGATCGGCAGTTAGAGTACAGCCTCATCTTTATTTCATCTGGAAATATTGAAAGGGTGACAACATCAGTGGCAATCATATGAGGGCAAGTATTACAATTTCAGCAAGGAAAAGAACCCACTATGCGGCTACCTGTTCCCAGTCTTGTAGTTGGTCTCTTAAAATGACTTGATGTAAGATGATCCTTTAGATTCCTTGCCCTTCTGGCAACTATCCTAGGGGAATCAGACAAAAAAGGTCTCAATTTGGGCTCCTTTATCAGGATACCCAATATTTGCCCAAAATGTTGTAAACGACCTGCCACTGATTATTGTATACCGTAATAAGGTTGGTCATGCACTTGCCATCTCGGACTCTCGGTTGTAAGAGGGCTGCCCGGTCGCTTTTCAAGTAATGTTGGAATGGCTTTGAAATGATCTTTCGTGGATACCCCCTTTCAAACAAACGAGTAGATAAATCCTGTGCTCCTTCCCGAAAATCAGCATCAGAACTACAATTTCGCCTTACCCTGAGAAACTGACCCTTTGGAAGGTTCTTTCATAGGTTTTGGGGGTGAAAGTTTGAGAAGTGGAGCAAGCTATTTGTGGCCGTAGTCTTATGATAGATGCTGGTCTGGATTTGGCACCCCACTTTTGTCACCTTTAGGTCTAGGAATTCCACTGACGTTGTAGACAAAGAAGCTGTTAAGGAAATTAATGAATGGATGGATTAATGATGGATAATAATGGATGGATGAATGAATGGATTATTGTTTAATTCTGCAATAAAATCCATGCATTCAGCCTCTGACCCCATCCAAAGAAACAACAGGTCATCGATGTATTGGAACCAACGCAGAACTTTAGTTTGAAAGGCATGCAAGGGGCGCACCTGTGTCTCCCCCACCAACCCATGAAGAGGTTGGCGTAGGAGGGCGCTCAGTGTGCGCCCATTGCAGTGCCTGAGATCTGTTTATAGAAGACTCTATCAAAAACAAAGTAAATGTTCGAAAGTACAAAGGATAAAAGGTCAATGATGAACAATTGAAGTCTGCGTTCACCTGAGATCTGTTGATTCAAGTAGAAAGAGACTGCCTCAATGCCCAGGGTGTGGCTTATGCACGTATATAATGATGCAACCTCCATGCTACATATGTATTATATTTATGATGTGTAATACCTTTGACAGAGGCTTTATGTACTTATATGGTTCTTTGGGAGATTAGTAGGTGTGGTACGTCATTACTTCTATAATAAGGCATGACTCATTGTAGGTCCTTTTTGTATTTTAAATGTTTTTAATTCTGCATTGTGTGCTTTTTTGCTTTTTGTAATATTGTCTAATAAAGTGTCATTATTCTTTATATATACAATTGAGGTTATCCTTTGTATATGGGCATGATCTTTTTTCGTCCTCTTCTATGTTGTTTTTTCCAGGCCCTTAGTGAGCCCTTTTGTTTTGAAATTTATGAGCGGTGCCCTTCACTTCTCCAATACTTATAACCAAATTAAACCTGCTCCACTGTCCAGGAAGGCGGAAACATCCACCTTATTTCCACCCATATGTAATGTAGGTAAAAAAAAATGAGTCTTACCCACCGAGGAAACAAGTACACCCGGGTTGCAAACCTCTCTGCAACCCAACCTGGGCCCACTAGTTTTCCGGCGGTTGCTTAAATTGAAGTCAGGAAGGATATGTGCTCACAATTTGACCCTTTTTGCCACATCAGAAACACACACCTACCCTACGCCGGACAACATCAATTTGCCAGGTTGAGACGCCGCACCCACCTGCATGGGTTCCTCAGTTGTCTCAGTACAGACCACTCTCAACCCTGGACCTCTCGTCCCCCTAGGTGACTCACTATGTCTCTGGCGAAGATGGCAATCAACCCGAATTGCCAGATGTAAAACCCATAATGTTGTTTATGCGTTGGTGTGTCCATGTCCTAAATTATACATTGGACAGACCTCTCAAGAATTGCGCAAGCGTGTGCAGCAGCACACTTCCAATGTCAATTTGGCAAGGACAGACTTGGCTAAGGGTAAGACCTTTACCTCAGTGACCTCCCTTTTTTTGGAGTGCCACAATGGACAGCTCAGGGGTCTCACAGTTGTGGGATTACAGAGGGTCAAACTGAATATTCGAATGTCAGATCGCCAGGGGGAACTTTTGCGCATGGAATCTAGGTGGATCTTTCAACTGAATTCAGTCACACCTGGGGGCATAAATGAGGATTTGTCTTTCACTGGTGTTCTCATGACTTAAAAAGAAAAATTAAAAAAAAAAAATTTAAGTTTTTCTTTTTTTTTAAAGTTTTTTTTCTATTGTTGAACATGTTTTTTGAAAATATTCCACCTTTTGGCTCCTTATTAAGATACATTGTGCTGTGTTTGCAATTAACTTGTCTCTCACTGATTTTAATGTGGTACTTGGATCATTGTATTGGTATGAAAAATATTCAGGATTGAGAGTCCTCAGTAGTTGATACCTTTTAATGGCTAACTGAAAAGATGGTAACACATTGCAAGCTTTCGAGACTACTCAGGTCTCTTCATCAGGCTAGACTAATACAAAATCTAAAGTCACATATTTATGCACAATACAGCCTAGAAAAAATGCAATAGATGAGACAAGTGACGAGTTTGGGAGTACAAATTTATGACAAACTTTGACACTCTCAGTGTTGGAATGAATGTGTCGCATGGATTTATGTCTTTTTACATCAATTAAGGAATTTCCTTTTAAAACCGTGGGGGCTTCACAACACAGAACTAGACCCCAATCAGAGGACCATAAAACATCCGGACTCCTTATCTATGAACTGGTCCAATGTTTATATTTATGTTTCTCCCTCTCCCATATTGATAGTTCTGCTTCACGTCACTTGTCTTACCTATTGCATATTTTCTAGGCTGTATTGTGCATAAATATGTGACTTTAGATTTTGTATTAGTCTAGCCTGATGAAGAGACCTGAGTAGTCTCGAAAGCTTGCAATGTGTTACTATCTTTTCAGTTAGCCATTAAAAGGTATCAACTACTGAGGACTCTAATCCTGAATATTTTTCTATCTACTGGCTAACACAGTACAAAGATACACATCTTTCCTGTATTGGTATGTGACCTTAGTTTTGAGTTTTTCAATTGCACATATATATGGGGGGTAATTTACATAGGTGTGTTTTAGGTTTGAATACACTAATCCATCTTTGTATGGACAGACTTGTTTATGTGACTACACATGGGTTTTGCATATTGAAATGATATAGTAGTGTGTCCCCCTATCTGTAATGTGGGACTTTGGCATTATTATGTGTAGTGTTATGTGTGGACATGTCATTGCATTTGTTGGAATATATGGCCTCCTGCTTATTTGCATTGCAAGCATACTATAAACTCATGATTTGACGCACAGGTTTGTCCTTTGCACATGCGCAATAACTCTGTAAGCACGTCATCGTCTTATTCTTGGATTTCAAGCGCGTTATTTATTTTTTAAGGCTTGATATGTGGGTTTGTCTTCTGCGTTTGCGCAGTAATTCGCTGCCTGTATCTATTGCTTTAATTATGCAAGCGCGTCATCCTCTTGTACCTGGACCGCAGGCACGTCATCTTTCAGGCCTGATATGCAGGTTTGTTTGCCAAGCATGCGCGGCGATTTAGTACCTACATATATTGCTTTCATTATTTAAGCGCGTCATCCTCTTGTGCTTGGAACCTGGTTCTTTTTTCTGCGTATGTGCAGTAACCTGATACATACACACATTACCCTCATCACACAGCAGACGCCGCACTCAGGTGACGGCGCTTGCTGTTATGATTGCAATTGCACTACATAAGGGGCTTGTGGATACAACTGGCTACTTCCCCTGACGAAGCTGCAGGTTGCAGCGACATGCGTTGGGTGCTGGCGGGCAGTGTGATCTCCCTCGGTAAATATTATCAGATTCAAGGAAGGAATTTTTATGGATTAAACGTGCGCTACCAGACCATCACTCCTCACAAGTTGTGTAGTTAATACATTTATTTCCCTACGCGTTTCAAAGTTAAAAACTTCTTCCTCAGGGGATGATATGTACAGACAGGTATAGACAACGCCGGTTTTATACATACACAATTCAAAAATTGGCGCCAAGAGTCACATGTTGCGAGGGAGAAAAAAAAAAAAAATCAGCGGTCATCAGTGTTACGATATCAAGGGATATTAAAAACTTATTCTTTTCAACAAATTAATTATTTTAATATATTTTCAGATGACTGTATAAAGGAAAAAGAAAAAAAGAAGAAAAAAGGAAAAAATTATGAACAAAAAAGGAAAAGAACCAGAAATAACGAGGTCCGAAAGAGAGCAAAAGTCAGTGCATAGACCACCACTCTGAATGAGACGATAACGTGTCACAAAGAAGAAAAGGGGGGGATGGATGGACATCTTTCTATAAAATATATAAATATTTATTGAAGTTTATAAAATTAATAAAAAGGAATTTATCAAAAACTTTATTGCATGTAAAAAGAATAATTAAAATTATAAAAAGCATGTGTGTAAAATGTGAAAAAAAGTGTCTATTTGATAAACCCGCAGCAGAAGAAGTATTGCATAAAAATTAGCACCTTTATGGTGACAAGAGTTAAAAATGCGTGTCTAAATCCAGAATAAAGGAGTATGTCTGGTAACAGATTGTGAAGGGGAAGGAGAACGTTAGAGAAGAATGTTTCCATAGGCAGCCAGAAAAGTCCGTGGCAGCAGAGGAGAGAAAAGATTCTTGGACGGACGGACACCCAGAACGCCGAGAGAAGAAGGATCGCATCCAAATGGAGGAGGGAGAGATAAAGAACGGAAAGATCTCACATATTAGCAGAGTAAAACAGACGCGCTGTCTGTTTTACTCTGCTAATATGTGAGATCTTTCCGGTCATGTGAGATCTTTCTGGTCATGGAGAGAATAAAATGATACAGTAGAGAATAGTATTTTTAACAATGAAGCTGCTCATAACAGAACAGTTTTAAACAAGATAAAGACAGCGGTGACCGATATTAGACATAAAGTCGCACACATAAAAATACATTGTAGGTAAGAGATAAAAGAAAACCAATTCTACCAGACATGATATCAGCTCAAAATAATTATTCAAAACGGAAAAGAAGGTATTAATTTACTTTCACAGGAAAACCTCAGTGATTTCGTTGAGACCATCTGGTCTTAAGGTATTCAGTCTATAAATCCAGAAGACCTCTTTCCTATTAAGAGACCCTATTCTATCAGTAATAGTGTCCGGGATATGTTCTATGGGGCTGATTTTCAGATTATTGAAATTTTTATTATGTTCAACTGTACAATGTCTGGACAGACCATGCTTTAAAAAACCTTTTTTGATATTGTGTCTGTGGGAGTTAATTCTTAGATGTAGTGGTTGGACTGTCCTGCCCACATACTGTTTACCGCATTCACACTCGATCAGATAAATCACGAAGTCAGTGGTGCAGCTAAGAAAATCCTTGATAGGAAAAACTTCGTTAGTGTTAGTCGATTTAAAGTTCTTATCTTTATGCGCTATACAAGTACAGCATAGACAGTTCCTCTTGCCACATTTAAAAATACCCTTGGGGGGAGTCTTATACGCAGATAAAAATTCATTATTATTTTTTGTATTTTTTAAGCGGCTAGGAGCCACTACACTTTTAGTGGTGGGGGCTCTTCTGAACGTTATACCAGGATTACCTGGGAGAAATTTCTGCAATACGGGATCATTCAATAAAATGTACCAATTACTACTCAAAATCTTCCTGATTTCTATATGTTCAGAGCAAAATTGTGTAATAAAATTAGTCATGAGTTTATTATTTTTAGGTTTAACTACTTTAGTGCCATTGATGAGACTTTCTTGAGATAAATTAATACAATTATTGAAAGCGCTTGTAAGTAAATTATCAGGGTATTTTTTCTCAATAAACCTATTTCTTAGTATTATTGCCTGATCAGGTAATCCTGGTATAACGTTCAGAAGAGCCCCCACCATTAAAAGTGTAGTGGCTCCTAGCCGCTTAAAAAATACAAAAAATAATAATGAATTTTTATCTGCGTATAAGACTCCCCCCAAGGGTATTTTTAAATGTGGCAAGAGGAACTGTCTATGCTGTACTTGTATAGCGCATAAAGATAAGAACTTTAAATCGACTAACACTAACAAAGTTTTTCCTATCAAGGATTTTCTTAGCTGCACCACTGACTTCGTGATTTATCTGATCGAGTGTGAATGCGGTAAACAGTATGTGGGCAGGACAGTCCAACCACTACATCTAAGAATTAACTCCCACAGACACAATATCAAAAAAGGTTTTTTAAAGCATGGTCTGTCCAGACATTGTACAGTTGAACATAATAAAAATTTCAATAATCTGAAAATCAGCCCCATAGAACATATCCCAGACACTATTACTGATAGAATAGGGTCTCTTAATAGGAAAGAGGTCTTCTGGATTTATAGACTGAATACCTTAAGACCAGATGGTCTCAACGAAATCACTGAGGTTTTCCTGTGAAAGTAAATTAATACCTTCTTTTCCGTTTTGAATAATTATTTTGAGCTGATATCATGTCTGGTAGAATTGGTTTTCTTTTATCTCTTACCTACAATGTATTTTTATGTGTGCGACTTTATGTCTAATATCGGTCACCGCTGTCTTTATCTTGTTTAAAACTGTTCTGTTATGAGCAGCTTCATTGTTAAAAATACTATTCTCTACTGTATCATTTTATTCTCTCCATGACCAGCGCTGTCTGTTTTACTCTGCTAATATGTGAGATCTTTCCGTTCTTTATCTCTCCCTCCTCCATTTGGATGCGATCCTTCTTCTCTCGGCGTTCTGGGTGTCCGTCCGTCCAAGAATCTTTTCTCTCCTCTGCTGCCACGGACTTTTCTGGCTGCCTATGGAAACATTCTTCTCTAACGTTCTCCTTCCCCTTCACAATCTGTTACCAGACATACTCCTTTATTCTGGATTTAGACACGCATTTTTAACTCTTGTCACCATAAAGGTGCTAATTTTTATGCAATACTTCTTCTGCTGCGGGTTTATCAAATAGACACTTTTTTTCACATTTTACACACATGCTTTTTATAATTTTAATTATTCTTTTTACATGCAATAAAGTTTTTGATAAATTCCTTTTTATTAATTTTATAAACTTCAATAAATATTTATATATTTTATAGAAAGATGTCCATCCATCCCCCCCCTTTTCTTCTTTGTGACACGTTATCGTCTCATTCAGAGTGGTGGTCTATGCACTGACTTTTGCTCTCTTTCGGACCTCGTTATTTCTGGTTCTTTTCCTTTTTTGTTCATAATTTTTTCCTTTTTTCTTCTTTTTTTCTTTTTCCTTTATACAGTCATCTGAAAATATATTAAAATAATTAATTTGTTGAAAAGAATAAGTTTTTAATATCCCTTGATATCGTAACACTGATGACCGCTGATTTTTTTTTTTTTTTCTCCCTCGCAACATGTGACTCTTGGCGCCAATTTTTGAATTGTGTATGTATAAAACCGGCGTTGTCTATACCTGTCTGTACATATCATCCCCTGAGGAAGAAGTTTTTAACTTTGAAACGCGTAGGGAAATAAATGTATTAACTACACAACTTGTGAGGAGTGATGGTCTGGTAGCGCACGTTTAATCCATAAAAATTCCTTCCTTGAATCTGAAGATTTATGGCCACGGCGTGGTCATTTGGATGTGCAGCAAGCTGACCTTGTTCCTTTATGCCTGTTACTCTCCTGCAGAGGGTGAGTATAAACCATTGACTTATATCTGTGTTTTCTCGGGTAAGACCCTATTGCGCTCTTTTTCTTTCAGTTTCTACTATCGGTAAATATTATGTGATTCTTATTGATTGCTTTTTGTTCTCTTTCTCTTTCTTTCTACATGGATGGAATGATTTTTGTTCATCACATGGCTCTGTCTGAACACGTTATCACTATGTAAAATTGACATTGTCTCTTTTCACCCACATATCTGTATCAGGCACATTGCCTTTTGTGTATTAAGATTCAGGTCCACCTGGCATAATTGTTCACTTTATTGTGAAATCATATATTATATATTGGCTATAGTTTGGACCTTCCTTTGGAGATAAGAGATAAATAAATAAATTATGTAATCCAATATATCAACTTTCACACTTGCTGGGAGAAAAGAGCATTGTTGAGATTTAATATTACTTGTTACATCATGTCTTGTATGCTTTATTTACATTTGCATGGTCTTATTTCACCTGCCCACCCCTCCATTTTGGTGTTTTTTAATTGTTTTTTATCATGTATTCGGCCTTCCTGGCATTTGTCTGGTTAATAAAAGTCCTTTTTGCATATCCACATCTGGCTGTGAGTGCGCTTTTTCTGTGCTTCTTTTTCCTTTTTTTTTCCAAGGTAGTCAGGAGTCTCATAGAGAGCTAAAGCATCTCTTACTCTCCTTGAGAGACCCTCACAGAACTGACTCTGTAGGACTGGGTCATTCCACCTAAAGTCCGTGATCCACCTCTGAAATTCGGAGCAATATTTGTCCGCCATGCGGTCTCCTCGTTGGAGTTTGCGTAGAGAGGACTCAGCCAGGGTGACGCGATCAGAGTCATCATACACCAGGCCCAGAGCCTGAAAAAATCCCTCAACGATCAGAAGTGACTGAGTCAGATGGGAAAGATAAAGCCCATGCTTGAGGTTCCCCCTGGAGGAGCGAGATTACAATCGTTGCTCCTCTGTACCTGAGGATACCGGACGAAACCTGAAATAAAGATTGCAGGCCTCACAGAACACCACAAACTTGTCACGCCTCCCTGAGAACCTGTCCGATAACGCGATCTTGGACTCCGCAAAGGTTTGCCTGGAGAGCAATATCCCTCCACCAGATGTAATAGGGTGCTGTGAAACCACAGTGCGCAAATCTGCCACCCCCAGACTGAGCTGCTGCAACTGCCCTGTCAGAGCCATGATAGGATCCATCATGGATCAGAAAAATTGATTGTGGTCAGAGTTAATGTCATGATTCGACTGGCGAGTGACCTGGGACCATGGGGCACCTTTCCTGGCCCTAACACTAGGGGGCAAACTATCTCACCCTGTTACCCGGCAGTACACCAACCCAACAGACAGGGTGACACAGACAGTACAAATGACAGAGGTATTCACCAGAGTAGGTGAAGGGATGGGGAAGAAAGTTAAAAGGGAAAGGATAAGGAATTTCCAAGTGTACAAACCAAGCAACAGTCGTTAATAAACTCCTCCAGCTCTCCTTCACAACACCAGCTTTTCACACTTCAAGATCAATGTAGCTATTGCTAACTCTGACAATGACTTGGTAATCGAACCCAGATTTTATAGGGAAACGGAGTTGCTAACCGAGCACAGCTGAATGTAGGAGCTTTCAATTATGGCCGATTAACTCCTGCTCTTCTTGAAGAAACAAACATGCTTAATACACTGGAGAAGTGCTTCTCAGCATAGTAGGCGCGAACAGATGCTGTGGTCTTCTGACTCTGCTCCGTTGTGGTAACCCTGTGATACTTACTCTAAATTCCTGGGATATTTATTAAGTAGTCTATTATTGAGCAGTTCCTACAAGGTGTACCCTGGTACGACCACTCAACACACTTTCCCCCATCTCCCCATCTTTTGTTTGGACCCTTTTGTATAGGCACTTTGGAAGGGAAAGATTCAGGGGTCAGTAAGGGACAGTCCTCATTGAGCAGGGGCACCATTTGCATCTGATTCTAGGTTGCCAACCTCCGCAGCCAGGAAGCAACTTTTTCTATAGGGACTTTAGAGGGTAAGTTGCAGATAACACTCTTATAATACCTCTCTCTCCCTTCCCCGACGTTTAATTAAGAATAATTTTTTGGTTAATTATTGTCTCTTCAATTGATTTTTATTGTGGTAATACTGCTGCGATTTTTGGTATTGCTGATATCTCATTCATATTGTGGGCAACTTTGGCTGCCCCAATAAAATCTCCCAATATCCCTGTCTCTCCCATATATGTTGGACTGCTCATTCGGCTCAGGCTTAACTAATTGGGTTTGGAAATAGGTGGTATTTTATTTGAGCAATTAGTTTCCTAATTTGGTGTGGTATTTTCTTATGCCACTTGTTGAGTAGGGACTTCTAGGGATGTCAGAGTAATCCACCATGGGGGCACCATTTTGCGCTAAAAACAGGGTGCCAACCTATGCCAATAGGCAGGGTCTGAGTAGGGGATATTAGGGTGAACTAGGCACACCCAGCACCCCCTCACTATGATATCTGATGTTTGTAGGTCAGCAATTTCTGTTGCTTGGTTAGGCTTCACACATATAATTATTTTTGATGGGTTTTAATTATTCTAAAAAAAATTAACTATTAATAGTAGTCGTCTTTTGGTGAGAACATATCCTACTAGGAAACCCCTTAAAACAAACGTAGTGAGAATGGTAACAGTACGACTCCCAGTGGCAAAAGGTGTACAACATCATGAAGAAATACTGGCCAATCCTCTTGGCTGACCGTACATTGCAACAGGCAATGCAGACCTATGGTGGCAGCTCAACAATGCAGCAAAATATTCCCAAATAAATTTAATGAACCACTTAATATTTGGGGATGTACACCTTGTAGTATGTGTGTTGCATGCCCAAACGTAAAGAAAACTAAATAATTTTTATCACCGAGTGGGAAGGAATATGTGATTCAATTACCTGCTCCACACGGACGGTCGTCTACCATGCAACATGTCCCTGTTCCCTGATCTACATAGACCTTACCACACATGCATTAAAAGTCAGGACACAGAAACATGTACGCGATATTATTGCAGTTGCAACTGAGGATAACTTGGACCAATTTAAAACCATCCCAAAGCATTTCAAATTATATCACTAGTGTGACCCATCAGGCCTCCGCATTAAGTATATTGACCATATTCACTCAGACCTCCCAGGAGGAAACTTCAGTCCTCTCTTAGCCTAGGAAGAATCAAGATGGAACTGGACCCTACAACCAGATGGTTTGAATGAATCATTGGAATTTGTGCCGTTCCTCTGAATCCTTACCCACACATTGGTACGTTTTATTTTTTGGCATCTGAATATTTCTATATAGTTGTGTATATATCTTTTATTGTTTTTAACATGTAAAATATTTTGTTTGTTTGTGATGTTGGTTTTAACTCATGTTGTGTCTTCATAGCTCTTTGACTACATACCACATCTCTTTGATTTGTCACATATCTGCACTTTATGGATTGGAACCATAATTAATCTCACATGAAATAGTGAACTCCATTACGGACTGCTGCCATATTGATATACTTACCTTATGTGCATGGACTCTCTTCTGCTGCTACTATTGACATATTTTGCTGGATGTATTTAAGAGACCACTGCAAATTTTTCAATTTGTCTGATTTTTCTCTTTATAGGTATATTTTTGAGTAAAATGTAAATTGCTCTTTTATTCTATAAACTACTGATAACGAATGTCTTCGAATTTCCAAGCACTAAATTTTGTATTTATTTTCAGAAAATGAGAAATGCTCAGAATAACAAAAAAATGCAGTGCTTGCAGACCTCGAATAATGCTAAGAAAACAAGTTCCTAATCATTTAGAAACAAGAATACTAATGTTTTAACTCAGGAAGAATTCAGAAATCAATATTTTGTGGAATAACCATGATTTTTAATCACAGCTTTCATGAGTCTTGGCATGCTTTCCACCAGTCTTTCACACTGCTTTTGGGTGACCTTATGCCACTCCTGATACAAAAATGTAAGCAGTTCTTCTTTGTTTGATGGCTTGTGACTATCCAGCTTCCTCTTAACCCCTTAACCCCCAAGGGTGGTTTGCACGTTCATGATCGGGCCAATTTTTACAATTCTGACCACTGTCCCTTTATGAGGTAATAACTCTGAAATGCTTCCATGGATCCCGGTGATACTGACAGTGTTTTCTCATGAGATATTGTACTTTATGTAAGTTGTAAAATTTCATTCAAATAACTTGCGTTTATTTGTGAAAAAAACGGAAATTTGGCGAAAATTTTGAAAATTTCACAATTTTACAACTTTACATTTTTATGCCCTTAAATTACAGAGATATGGCACACAAAAAACTTAATAAATAACATTTCACATATGTTTACTTTACATCAGCACAATTTTGGAACCAAATTTTTTTTTGTTAGGAAGTTATAAGGGTTAAAATCTGACCAACGATTTCTCATTTTTGCAACACCATTTTATTTTTACGGACCACATCACATTTGAAGTCACTTTGAGGGGTCTATATGATAGAAAATACCCAAAAGTGACACCATTACAAAAACTGCACCCCTCAAGGTGCTCAAAACCATATTCAAGAAGTTTATTAACCCTTCAGGTGCTTCACAGGAATTTTTTGAATGTTTAAAAAATAGGAACATTTAACTTTTTTTCATAAAAAAATTACTTCAGGTCCAATTTTTTTTATTTTACCAAGGGTAACAAGAGAAATTGGACTGCAAAAGTTATTGTGCAATTTGTCCTGAGTACGCTGATACCTGATATGTGGGGGGGAGGAACCACTGTTTTGGCGCATGGCAGAGCTCAGAAGGGAAGGAGCGCTGTTTGACTTTTTCAATGCAAAATTGACTGGAATTCAGATCGGACGCCATGTCACGTTTGGAGAGCCCCTGATGTACCTAAACAGTGGAACCCCCCCAAGTAACCCCATTTTGGAAACTAGACCCCCCCAAGGAACTTATCTAGATATGTGGTGAGAACTTTGAACCCACAAGGGCTTCACAAAAGTTTATAACGTACAGCCGTACAATTAAAAAATCTTATTTTTCCACAAAAATGATCTTTTCACCCCCAATTTTTATTTTCCCAAGGGTAACAGGACCCTAAAAGTTATTGAGAAATTTGTCCTGAGTATACTGATACCCCATTTGTGGGTGTAAACGACTATTTGGGCGCATGGCAGAGCTCGGAAGGGAAGCAGCGCCATTTGACTTTTTTGGCTGGAGTTGAGATCGAACACATGTCACGTTTGGAAAGCCCCTGATGTACGAAAACAGTGGAAACCCCCCACAAATCACTCCATTTTGGAAACTAGACCCCCCAAGGAACTTTTCTAGATGTGTGGTGGGAACTCTAAACCCCCAAGGGCTTCACAGAAGTTTATAGCGTACAGCCGTACAATTAAAGCATCATATTTTTTCAGCCCCTGATGAAGCCACAATCGGTGGTGACATGCATCGGGTCTCAGGATGCTCGGGCTCCATTCCACTTCTGATTGGAAACTAGTGCATAACCAAACTAAGGTTGAGCATTGCCTTCCCTTTATGCGGCTATTTTTTAGCCAATACCACTTTATTTCAATGCGCTTGGTCAAACATGACAGTCTGAGCTGTTGTTAGGGAAATACATGCACTTCTAAGGGATTTGATCAATAACATTGCATTAGCGTGTTATATAGGCCAGATACTGTTTGTGAATAAGAGTCAGTGATAAGCGGTCATAAAGGAGCGCTTAGGAAGCAACCCAGGGGCAGACAAAAATGTCAGGTCTTCACCGCAACTCCAGCCGAAAACCTCCAATGGAGGATAGGAGCAATGAGAAAATGGAAACGGTCTTAGGAGCACAGGAAAGAGACTCCGACAAGAGATGGTTTAACCCCATCTCTTGTCTGAGTCTCTTTCCTGCGCTCCTAAGACCGTTTCCATTTTCTCATAGATACTGTTTGTGGGCTTTTTGTGCAATTTCTCACAGGTAAATTAGATCATATATATTTATTATAATTGGCTGATATATGGTTTATACCATCTCTTCCTGTGTATATAGCATATGTGGCTTTAATATTGTTTTATTTTTCTGCTATCAATTGCCAATATTTGTATTTTTGGTGTGCATTTATTTATGAATGTGAGCCAGTTTACATGCCAAAAAACCTTTTATACTGTGGTATGCTATCTACATACATATTTGGTCTGTTATTGAGATGTTTTTCTGTGGTGGTGAAGTTATGAGGGTTTGGTTCTACTGTGAACCTAGATGTTCAAGTCCCATGTGTGACTAACTTTTAATGTTTTTAACAATTGGGTGTTTAGTTGTTTGTGTCTAAATAAAGATTGTTACAAATTTTTGCTAAATCTTATGTTGGGTGATCCCCATTGTGTGGCCTATTCTTTTTCTCTCTCTCTTTAATCAGCATCAATTTTGTATAGGTCTGGTTGGATCCCCATTAATGTCAGTGGTGCCCCGGTGTTTAATTCTGAAGGGGACTGAGGATCAACATCAGCCCGTCTCAAAGAATTGCCTTACCTGAGCTGATTAATATATGGACTAAAGAATCCATTGAGTCATCAATAAGGTTTATGCAGATCCTACTAGCTGAGGAAAAGAGGGTCTTTGAAAAATCCACCATTCAGCTTAATAAACTGATTGAATATGTGTTAAAACACAAAACAGATTCTGATTTCATCAGGAGAGAGGGACTACTGCAGGCCTCGGTGGAGAGATATCAAGCTCTCTTGAAAGAAAGGAAACATCTACAGTTCCAAAGGGATCTGAAGGATTTCAGTGATAATAAAGTCTTTAGCTTTCAGACAGAAAGATAGTCTGAGGCATCATCCTCAGACTTGGATTCGTCAGATACTGAGAAAACAGATACCACCTGGAATAGTGCACCATTTTACAGGGGCACTTTTCATAAACAGAGATGGCAAGGTGGAGGTAGGTCTGGAAAAAGAGGAAGGGGGTCATACAAAGGTGGTACCAGACCATCAAATGGGTCACATTGTACCCAATATGGCACAAGTATCTGTGGTGCCTTCCTCTGTACCATCTTCATCTACAGCCTCTTCTTTTTTGGAGCAGGGTGCGAGAGCAGGGTATCATCACAGAACCCGGTTCAATTGATAAAGGGTCAAATCCTGAACCTGTCCTCGCATACCTTAACCAGAGAAGAATATGGTGTGCTATCAAGAGGCTTAAATTTCGTGCCAACCAATAGTTTTAATTGTTTTGAGTGGGTGAAGGACCTCAATTTATTTTGCAGAAAATTGAAATGGAAAAAGTTATTTAGACACAATAACCGAGAGGAATGTTATCAACAGGGCCTTAGCGATGAGGATTTTGAGGGGTACGAGGCACTAGTCGACCTCCTCAGAGAAAATGAGAATGTCCCAGAGGATGGGAAAGGTCCCTTTACATCTTTGAAAAATAAAAGTGAAAAGATGCCACCTCAGGGTGACACGAAAAATATTGATATATTTTCATTACTAGTGGAGAGAGACCTTAAAAGGATTAATAGTAGTTCCGGATGGGACAAAGAGCATAACCTACAGGAGGAGGAGCGAAGTGCCCTTGTTGGCCTTAAGAAAAATGATCAGTTGATTATCAAATCCTCTGATAAAGGGGGAAACCTGGTGATTATGAATCATCTTGAATATCGTAAAATGTGCAATTCCATTCTGCAGGATACTTCTACCTATGAGGTCCTTACCTCAAATCCACTGAGTGTCTATTGGTTGGAACTCCAATCAGTCATTGAGGAGGCTCTATCTGATAGATTAATTTCCAAAACCGAATTTGACTTCCTCTTACCTAAGTACCCATTAGTAGCTACGTTTTATGCACTTCCCAAAGTACATAAGGGACTAGACCCACTAAAAGGACGACCAATTGTCTCAGGGGTGGATTCCCTGACACAAAATTGTGGGATCTATGTAGACAATATCATTCGTCCCTTTGTTGTCTCTATCCCTTCCTACCTTAGAGACACAGCAGATCTACTACTTAAACTTGAGGGTATCCATGTTGACGAGGGCACTTGGCTGGCGTCCATTGACACAGAGGCCTTGTACAGCAGTATACCACACCAGGAGGGTATTAAAGGTGTCGAACACTTTTTACAACAGAGATCGGTAGCATGTAGAAAGCACAACAATCTGGTGTCAGCCCTTCTCAATTCCACACTTACCCATAATGTGTTTACCTTCAATGGTAAGTACTTCCACCAGCTCAGGGGCACTGCGATGGGGAGTCCTTGTGCCCCATCGTATGCTAATCTGTTCCTGGGCTGGTGGGAGGAAACTATCGTTTTTGGAGGTGACACAAAATGGTGGCAAGAGCATATATCTATTTGGTATCGTTACATTGATGATGTTTTTGTCTTATGGTCAGGGACGAAGGAACAATTCCAGCTGTTTGTAAGGGAATTGAATGTTAATAATATAGGCCTCAGATTTATTTCGAAGATTGAAAGGGAAGAAATAGCTTTTTTGGATGTCAGCGTTAAGAGGGAGTCTTTGGGGATGATTTCCACTAGAATCCACCGTAAACCAACAAGCACCAACAGTCTGTTACATTGGCAGAGTCACCACCCAATTCCCCATAAGAGGGGTATTCCTAAGGGTCAGTTCCTCAGACTCAGGAGGAATTACTCTAGGAATGATCATTCCTATAGTCAAGCAGGGGATATGTATAACAGGTTCCAAGAAAAAGGATATCCTAGACATGTACTTGATACAGCATATAAATTTGCTGAAAAGGCAGATAGACAACAACTATTGCAGAAACGTGCTGATAATAATGCTTTGGACACATTAAGAATTATTGGTACCTTTGACATTAAACATCAGGAGGTCAGGAAAGTTCTGACAAAACATTGGGACATCCTTAGGCTAGACCCTGATATAAGAGATCTGATAGGCGAACGTCCGAACATCACCTTAAGAAAAGGAAGATCTATAAGAGACATGTTGGTGCATAGTCAGTACAAAAGACCGGCAGCGAAGGGCACATGGTTGGATAGGAGACCAATTGGTTTCTTTAGGTGTGGGGACTGTAGCATGTGCAAATGGATGAAACCTGCTAAATCCTTTTATAGCTCGGTCACAGGGAAAATATTTCACCTACGTGATTTTTCGAATTGTAAGACCACTGGAGTGGTATATTTGGCCACATGCTCCTGTCCCAAGGATTATATAGGTAAAACAAAAAGGGAATTTAGGCGAAGAATGGGAGTTATCAGGAATGTTAGAGATACCCCACTAGCTAAACACATGCAAATGGTTCATAACAGCAACCTTGCTGAGATTAAATTCATGGTCATTGAGGTAGTTAATATTAACCCCGGGGGGGAATGTGGACAAAATCATTCTCAGGAGAGAATGTGAGTGAATATTCAGGATGGAGAGTCTGGAACCTAGGGGAATTAATGAGCAATTGTCTTTTGCCTGGTTTCTTTAGTTTTTGTGATAAAATGGGGACCAATCTAGTTTAGCTGGTCTTATCTTTTTCTTAGTTCAGGGTCCTATTTTAGAAATGTCATGGATTACTATGATGATCTATTGTTATAAATTTCCCTCAATATCGCATGGTCTACCTTGAGGTATTATAATACAGGTTAATTCATCATTTTGCCTGAATAAGATATCTATTTGTATGAAACAATAAAAGTTAGGCGAATGGGTATATCTTACTCTCCTATATGTTCTAATGTTGTACCATTTACATCATGCTCCTCATCAAGGACTGGCGCTAAATAAAGTGAGCGTGATAAGTAGTGTTTCATGGCAGTTATGCGCAATATTATCTTATTTCTGCCCATCGCCATTATCTAATATGGCGGTGCGGTTCACTGTGAGTCTGCGCCCTTGATAAGAGCTGTAGCTTGCGTTCCACGGCCCTGCTTCGTATCTGTGTATCAGCTGGCCGGAGCAGGCGCACTGAGTGGGCGCGAACCTGGTCCCTCAGCTACCTGGAAGCAGTAAGGGAATCTGGATCACCGGATTGGTTGTGAGCACGCCGCGTCGTGCTATGGGAGCGGTGAGTTGAGAATCGAGGGGTATACGTCAGCGTGGACATGCGCAGTGTGCTTCATGGGCGGAACCTACTTTGGAGTCCGTGGCTGGAGGGCGTCATTGAGCGGTATGTTTAAATGGAGGGATGTATTGACGCGGCCCAGCTGCTATACCACATCCGGACACATGATACATATATACTGGGCCTCCTGATGAGCCGAATGGGGAGAAACGCGTTGAGGCACAATCATTGACTGGCAGTTGGCGGGTGAAATGATGAGTATCCACTTTATTTCTATCTGACCATATTTGTGATACATGCATTGTATGAGTTAACCCTGAATGTATTGCTATGTTGAGACTGATCCTGATATGGGTCTAAAGGCATCATGTCTGAGATTGATCCAACAGTAATTCTCTGTTTTATTGATGTTGTATGGGAATTATGAGGAGTCAGCCTATGAATCTTTGAATATTATTTGATGGTCAGAAATAACTCTTTCCTAATAGACTACTGATCTGTATGGTGTACAACCAGTAATGTATATAGTCAGTCTGAAAAAGGATTCTATTTATCATCACAATTTACGCCATTATTCTGCCTTTGTGTTCCTATTCATGTTTTTATGTGTGTGGGGTCTAGGGACTTCCTTATCATAGGATTGCCTATGTATAGTGTTAGGGGTCCCTATAGTCATCGGGTAGAGGGCTCCCTAGTAGCTGCAGGGTCTATCAGGGTGCCCAGGGAGAGCCATCATTGAGCGGGGGCACCACAACGTTCCCCCCTAGGGTGCCAACCTCTGCGGTCAGGAAGGTACGAGTGATAATATTCATCAGGGACCCATAGTGATACCCCCTTATTTTTAACTGTTTTTTGGACACTTATTTTTTGTTTTTGGTTTGTTCACTTTGTGGTGTGAACCAATTTTGGGTTCTTTTATTAATAAAGCATTTTGTCTGTAGGGTTTTTTCATGATAGTACTTTTGAGACCCTATATTTTTTAAGTATTCCTGAGTATGCTGATGCCCAATATGCAGGGGTAAACTACTATTTGAGCGCATGGCAGAGCTCGGAAGGGAAGCAGCGCCATTTGACTTTTTTTGCTGGAATTGGGATTGGATGCCATGCCACGTTTAGAAAGCCCGTGATGTGCCTAAACAGTGGAAACCCCCCACAAATGACACCATTTTGGAAACTAGACCCCACAAGGAACTTAGCTAGATGTGTGGTGAGCACTTTGAACCCCCAAGGGCTTCACAGAAGTTTATAATGCCCGGGCGTGAAAATAAAAAAAATCATATTTTTTTCCACTAACATGATCTTTTAGTCCCCAATTTTTTTATTTTCCCAAGGGTAACAGGAGAAATTGGACCCCAAAAGTTGTTGTCCAATTTGTCTTGAGTATGCTGATACCCCATATGTGGAAGAAAACTACTGTATGGGGACACGTCGGGGCTCGGAAGGGAAGTAGTGAAGTTTTGGAATGCAGACTTTGATGGAAAGGTCTGCGGGTGTCATGTCGCGTTTGGAGAGCCTCTGATGTGCCTAAACTGTTGAAACTCCCCACAAGTGACCCCATTTTGGAAACTAGACCCCCCACGGAACTTATCTAGATGTGTGGTGAGCACTTTGAACCCCCAAGTGCTTCACAGAAGTTTATAACGCCCGGGCGTAAAAATAAAGAAATCATATTTTTTTCCACAAAAATGATATTTTTGCCCCCAATTTTTTATTTTCCTAAGGGTAACAGGAGAAATTGGACCCCAAAAGTTGTTCTGCAATTTGTCCTGAGTAGGCTGATACCCCATATGTGGGGGTATAACACTGTTTGGCCGCATGGCAGAGCTTGGAAGGGAAGGCGCACCATTTGACTTTTTCAACGCAGAATTGGCTGGAAATGAGATCAGACGCCATGTTGCGTTTGAAGAGCACCTGATGTGCCCAAACAGTGGAAACCCCCCAATTCTAACTCAAACCCTAAACCCAACACACCCCTAACCCTAATCTCAGCCCTAACCCTAGCCCTAACCCTAGCCCTTACCCTACTGGGAAAATGGAAATAAATACTTTTTTTAATTTTTATTATTTTTCCCTAACTAAGGGGGTGATAAAGGGGGGTTTGATTTACTATTTACGGCGGGTTTTTATTTTTGGCAGCTGTCATACGCTAAAAGACGCTTTTTATTGTAAAAATAGTTTTTGCATCACCATATTTTGAGAGCTATAATTTTTCCGTATTTTGACCCACCGAGTCATGTGAGGTCTTATTATATGTGGGACGAGTTGACGTTTTTATTGGTACCATTTTCGGGCACGTGAAATTTTTTGATTGCTTTTTATTCCGATTTTTTTGAACGCAGAATGAACAAAAACCATCATTTCAAGAATTTCTTTTAGGGGGTGCGTTTACACCGTTCCGCGTGCAGTAAAATTGATAAGGCGGTTTTATTCTTCAGGTCAGTACGGTTACAGCGATACCTTATTTATGTTGTTTTTTATGTTTTGGCGCTTTTTTGCAATGAAAATAATTTTATATAAAAAATAATTATTTTTGCATCGCTTTATTTTGCGAGCTATAACTTTTTTATTTTTTCACTGATGACGCTCTATGGTGGCTCGTATTTTGCAGGACATGATGACATTTTCAGCGGTACCATGGTTATTTATATCCGTCTTTTTGATCGCGCGATATTGCACTTTTTATTCGGCGGTATGATAAAGCTTTATTTTTTGCTTCGTTTTTTATTTTTTAAGGGGTTCAATAAAGGGGTTAACTAATGGGACAGTTTTATAGGGCGGGTCGTTACAGACGCGGCGATACTAAATATGTGTACTTTTATTGTTTGTTTTTTTTATTTCCAAAAAATGAATTTATTAGGGAATTTTTTTTCTATTAACTTATTTAGCGATTTTTTTAAAATTATTTTTACACTTTTTTTTTTTTAACTTTATTACAATGTCCCAGTGGGGACATATCTGTCACAACACAGATCACTGTGACAGATCAGCGATCTGTCACAGGCATTGAAGCAGACTTCCTCATGCCTGCGCTTTGCATGTACTGAGGAAGCCGGCTCCCTGCAGGCCCCCGAAGGTCCTCGCCACCATTTTGGATCCGGAGACCTGCAGGGAAGGAGACCCCCGCAGCAACGCTGCACATTGCGCTGCTGCGGGGGTCTCAGGGAAGCATGAAGGGAGCCCCCTCCCTGCCGATGCTTCCCTACACCCCCGATACACTGTGATTGTGTTTGATCGAAGTGTGCCAGGGGTTAACGTGTCGGGGGCGGTCCATGACTGCCCCTTACACATAGTGCCGGGTGTCAGCTGTAATAATCAGCTGACACCCGGCCACGATCAGCAGCGCTCACTACGTGAGCGCCGCTGATCGCTATGACGTACTATCCCGTCCATGGGCATAGGGGCCCATGGACGGGATAGTACGTAAGATGGCAGAAAGAGGTTAATTACATTGCAAAAGTTTTCAAGGGGATTCAGGTCTGGAGATTGGGCTGGCCATGACAGAGATTTGATGTGGTGGTCCTTCATCCATACATTGATTGACCTGTGTGCAGGGGTTAACCTAGCCTCTCTGCTGCCTGAGGTGAACAGCAAAATGACGCCCCCCCACCACACACAAAGTAGATTTTTACATCTATCCTGTAAACTGAGTACAATAGTGGACATTTTAATTTAGATAAATAGAAAAAAAGGTGTCCAAACACAAGGATATCAGCGCCATCACAAGCACATACAAGAACAACACACAAGTATCCAGGACAAGGATCATGAATGGCAATGGTAGGCCTGGCACAGGGCCTGGGACAAAAATGCAGCCCTGCCACACAAATCCCACCAGCCCACAAACTATAACACTCATCAGCCCCGATCAGTGAATTTTTGCTATACTTTGTCGTCCCCACATCACTCTCTTATAGGAGTTATTTGAAGAGCCACATGTGAATGGTACCAGAGTGCATATGATCGACCACAGCTCCATTTACACGGTGCTCTTCAAAGCTACGTTTCCCAGGATCATGGGGGTCCCAGCGGTCAGATCCACAACAAACAGAAAGTCATCCCTATCCCCACATAATGCTCCATACAGTATCATGGGCCCCATATATTATTTCAATCAGCATAATGGACCCCATATATTACTTCATATAGTATAATGGGCCCCAAATATTATTTCATACCGCATAATGGCCCCATATATTACTTCATACAGCATAATGGGCACCATACATTACTTCATACAGCATAATGGGCACCATATATTACTGCATACAGTATAATGGGCACCATATATTACTTCATACATTATAATTGGCACCATATACAGTATTACTTCATACAGTATAATGGGCCCCATATATTACTTCATACAGCATAAAGGGCCCCATATATTTCTTCATACAGTATAATGGGCCCCATATATTACTTCATACAGTATAATGGGCCCCATATATTACTTCATACAGTATAATGGGCACCATATATTACTTCAAACAGCATAATGGGCCCCATATATTACTTCATACAGTATAATGGGCCCCATATATTACTTCATACAGTATAATGGGCACCATATATTACTTCATACAGTATATTGGGCCCCATATATTCCTTCATACAGTATAATGGGCACCATATATTACTTCAAATAGCATAATGGGCCCCATATATTACTTCATACAGTATAATGGGCCCCATATATTCCTTCATACAGTATAATGGGCACCATATATTACTTCATACAGCATAATGGGCACCACACATTACTTCATACAGCATAATGGGCACCATATATTACTGCATACAGTATAATGGGCACCATATATTACTTCATACAGTATAATGGGCCCCATATATTACTTCATACACTATAATGGGCACCATATACAGTATTACTTCATACAGTATAATGGGCCCCATATATTACTTCATACAGCATAATGGGCCCCATATATTACTTCACACACTATAATGGGCCCCATATATTACTTCATACAGCATAATGGGCAAAATATATTACTGCATACAGTATAATGGGCACCATATATTACTTCATACAGTATAATGGGCCCCATATATTATTTCATACTGTATAATGGGTCCCATATATTACTGCATACAGTATAATGGGCCCCAAGTATTATTTCATACAGCATAATGGGCCCCATTTATTACTTCATACAGTATAATGGGCCCCATATATTACTACATACAGTATTATGTGCATCATATATTACTTCAAACAGCATAATGGGACCCATATATTACTTCATACAACATAATGGGCACCATATATTACTTCATACACTATAATGGGCCCCATATATTACTTCATACAGTATAATGGGCCCCATATATTACTGCATACAGTATAATGGGCACCATATATTACTTCATACCGTATAATGGGCACCATATATTACTGCATACAGTATAATGGGCACCATATAGTACTTCATACAGTATAATGTGCACCATATACTACTTCATACAGTATAATGGGCACCTTACATTTCTTCACACAGTATAATGGGCACCATATATTACTTCATACAGTATTATGGGCCCCATATATTTCTTCATACAGTATAATGGGCCCCAAGTGTTATTTCATACAACATAATGGGCACCATATATTACTTTATACAGTATTATGGGCCCCATATATTGCTTCATACAGCATAATGGGCACTATATTACGGCATACAGTATAATAGGCCCCATATATTACTTCATACACTATAATGGGCCCCATATATTACTTCATACAGTATAATGGGCACCATATATTACTGCATACAGTATAATGGGCACCATATATTACTTCATACAGTATAAAGGGCCCCATATATTACTTCATACAGCATAATGGGTCCCATATATTACTTCATACAGTGTAATGGGCCCCATATATTACTGCATACAGTATAATGGGCCCCATATATTACTTCATACAGTATAATGGGCCCCATATATTACTTTATACAGTATAATGTGTCCCATATATTACTGCATACAGTATAATGGGCCCCAAGTATTATTTCATACAGCATAATGGGCCCCATATATTACTTCATACAGTAGAATGTGCACCATATATTACTTCATACAGTATAATGGGCCCCATATATTACTTCATACAGTATAATGGGCCCCATATATTACTTCATACAGTATAATGTGCATCATATATTACTTCATACAACATAATGGGCACCATATATTACTTCATACAGTATAATGGGCCCCATATATTACTTCATACAGTATAATGAGCACCATATGTTACTTTATACAGCATTATGGGCACCATATATTACTTCATACATCATAATGGGCACCATATATTACTGCATACAGTATAATGGGCACCATATATTACTTCATACAGTATAATGGACCCCATATATTACTTCATACAGTATAATGGGCACCATATATTACTTCATACAGTATAATGGGCCTCATATATTACTTCATACAGCATAATGGGTCCCATATATTACTTCATACACTATAATGGGACCCATATATTACTTCATACAGCATAATGGGCACCATATATTACTGCATACAGTATAATGGGCACCATATATTACTTCATACAGTATAATGGGCCCCATATATTGCTTCACACCGTATAATGGGTCCCATATATTACTGCATACAGTATAATGGGCCCCAAATATTTCATACAGCATAATGAGCCCCATATATTACTTCATACAGCATAATGGGCCCCATATATTACTGCATACAGTATAATGGGCACCATATATTACTTCATACAGTATAATGGGCCCCATATATTACTTCATACAGCATAATGGGCCCCATATATTACTTCATACAGCATAATGGGCACCATATATTACTGCATATAGTATAATGGGCACCATATATTACTTCATACAGCATAATGGGCACCTTATATTACTGCATACAGCATAATGGGCACCTTATACATATATTACTGTGACCTCATCAATTACAAGGCTCTGCACGCTACTGCAGCACCAGCGTGCATAGACTAAATTGTAGGTGCTGCGGGTAGCAGAGCGCAAAATGCCACCCCCTGCTGCCTGCCGCTTCAGCGGCTGGCTCAAAACGCCTCATTATAGTTGCGGCCCTGCCTATGTGGCATGGCACATTGCCTGCTGGAAAAACCAGTCCTCAGAGTTGGGGAACATTGCCTGAGCAGAAGGAATCAACTGTTTTTCCAGAATAACCTTGTATGCAGCTTGATTCATACGTCCTTCGCAAAGATTAACCTGCCCAATTCAAGCCTTGCTGAAGCATCCCCAGATCATCAACGATCCTCCACCAAATTTAACAGTGGGTGCAAGACCCTGTGTCTTGTATGCTTCTCCAGGTCTCCGTCTAACCATTAGATGACCAGGTATTGGGCAAAGCTGAAAATTAGACTCATCATAGATTACCTTACTCCACTCCTTTATGGTCCAATCCTTAGTCAGTGCAGAGTCGTTTTCGCCCTCTGCCTGTCTGTAGCTTTGTTGTCCCCAATGTCTGCTTGACCTTGTTGTAGTGGACTGCCATTTAACAAATTTTAAGGATGGAGGCAACATGACACTCACTGTATCCCTCTGCTAGTAAATCCAGAATTGAGCCGTTCTTTTCCTCACTCAAGACTTTTCTTTTCAACTCCTTTGGCATGGTTAAAATTTATTTTTTTATTCCTATTACTTTTGGGATATTACCAGCACTTGTGTTAAGGCTGGCGGAACGCACCAAATTATAAAGTCGTAGTAGGTGCGTTCGCAGCCCGGGGTCCACCGTGCAGAGGTGGTACACTGCTGCTAGATAATGGCGGGAGAATGGAGCGGTGTAAAAACAGTCACACGTTGGTTACGTCACCCAATGTGAACAGGAGCGGACTCTGTTAATTCACAGAGCCGCAGAACCGCTGGAAGTGGATGCCGGAGCCTGCTTAGCTCACAGAGCCCGGCCAAAGAGCGCACAGCAAACGGCCACAGAACTCTACCCCAAGGACACGGGGTTAGAGTCCCTCTAAGCCCGCTGAGCGCGCGGCGTTGCTGCTACGAGCGCCGCTATGGACACTGGCTATGGAGTGTGGAGCACGTGCACTGAGGCGTGCCAAGTCACTGATGATGACTAATACCTGACTCAAACTCTGACCTACCTACGCCTAAGCCTGGGCGCTAGCAGGCTAGGCTGCACAACACATGCGTACCAAGGGTAGGGGTTTCATAATGAGTCAGTCACCAGAGACATTCATATGTGCATACACCACTCACTCCTTATAGTCTGAAAATACAGTCTATCCTAGCGCATGGCCGAGCGGCCATGCAAACCTTTTATAGCCGCGAGCATCCGGGACCTTCCTGGCTTCTCGGATGGGCCAATCCGAACATGAGCAGGACCTGAGCACGTGACCTTCGATCTCCAATGGGAGATCACTCCAAGGGCATGCTCAGTGGCCCGACATGGGGACTTAGTCCCTGGAGAATCTCGCTACTGAGCAGCATGCATTGCCATAGCTGTGCCAGAGGTGGCAGCAGCAAGCAAACCCACGGAGCTGGTCTGGGCAGAGTGCCGGGACCGACGAGTTTGCTGTGCAACCTCCTATGCGGCTGGAGAGGAATGGGAAACCGCCGGAAGCAAGGTTCAGGATTCCCGCTGAGCAGCGACAGGAACCCGATGCCTAACATTACCCCCCTCCTAGGGCCGCCTCACTCCGCTCAAATTCCGCCATGAGAAGAGCAGCGTGGATGTTCTCCACCAGCTCCCAGGTCCGAGCCTCTGGACCATGACCCTTCCAATCCACCAAGTAAAACTTTTTGCCCCGCATCACATTGCAACCCACGATGGCATTGACCTCAAACTCGTCTGACGACAGGTCTAATGTCCCAGCAGATGGCTCAGAAAAGCGGGACATGTGAACCGGCTTAAGGAGTATTATGGGCCCCATATATTAATTCATACAGCATAATGGGCACCATATATTACTTTATACAGTATAATGGGACCCATATATTACTTCATACAGTGTCATGGGCCCCATATATTTATTCATACAGTATAATGGGCCCCATATATTACTTCATACAGTGTTATGGGCCCCATATATTTCTTCATACAGCATAATGGGCACCATATATTACTTCATACAGCAAAATGGGCACCTTATGTTACTTTATACAGCATAATGGGCACCATATATTACTTCTTACAGCATAATGGGCGCCATATATTACTGCATACAGTATAATGGGCACCATATATTACTTCATACAGTATAATGGACCCCATATATTACTTCATACAGTATAATGGGCACCATATATTACTTCATACAGTATAATGGGCCTCATATATTACTTCATGCAGCATAATGGGTCCCATATATTACTTCATACACTATAATGGGACCCATATATTACTTCATACAGCATAATGGGCACCATATATTACTTCTTACCGTATAATGGGTCCCATATGTTACTGCATACAGTATAATGGGCCCCAAATATTTCATACTGCATAATGAGCCCCATATATTACTTCATACAGTATAATGGGCACCATATATTACTTTATACAGTATAATGTGCACCATATATTACTTCACACAGTATAATGGGCCCCATATATTATTCATACAGCATAATGGGCATCATATATTACTTCATACAGTATAATGGGCCCCATATATTACTTCATACAACATAATGGGCACCATATATTACTGCATACGGTATAATGGGCACCATATATTACTTCATACAGTATAATGGGTGCCATATATTACTTCATACAGTATAATGGGCCCCATATATTACTTCATACAGCATAATGGGCACCATATATTACTGCATACAGTATAATGGGCACCATATATTACTTGATACAGCATAATGGGCACCTTTTACGTACACTCACTGGCCACTTTATTAGGTACACCTGTCCAACTGTGTGTTAAGACTTAATTTCTAATCAGCCAATCACATGGCGGCAACTCAGTGCATTTAGGCATGTAGACATGGTCAAGACAATCTCCTGCAGTTCATACCGAGCATCAGTATGGGGAAGAAAGGTGATTTGAGTGCCTTTGAACGTGGCATGATTGTTGGTGCCAGAAGGGCTGGTCTGAGTATTTCAGAAACTGCTGATCTACTGGGATTTTCACGCACAACCATCTCTAGGGTTTACAGAGAATGGTCCGAAAAAGAAAAAAAATCCAGTGAGCGGCAGTTCTGTGGCCGGAAATGCCTTGTTGATGCCAGAGGTCAGAGGAGAATGGGCAGACTGGTTCGAGCTGATAGAAAGGCAACAGTGACTCAAATTGCCACCCGTTACAACCAAGGTAGGCAGAAGAGCATCTCTGAACGCACAGTGTGTCGAACTTTGAGGCAGATGGGCTACAGCAGCAGAAGACCACACCGGGTACCACTCCTCTCAGCTAAGAACAGGAAACTGAGGCTACAATTTGCACAAGCTCATCGAAATTGGACAGTAGAAGATTGGAAAAACGTTGCCTGGTCTGATGAGTCTCGATTTCTGCTGCGACATTCGGATGGTAGGGTCAGAATTTGGCGTAAACAACATGAAAGCATGGATCCATCCTGCCTTGTATCAACGGTTCAGGCTGGTGGTGGTGGTGTCATGGTGTGGGGAATTTTTTCTTGGCACTCTTTGGGCCCCTTGGTACCAATTGAGCATCGTTGCAACGCCACAGCCTACCTGAGTATTGTTGCTGACCATGTCCATCCCTTTATGACCACAATGTACCCAACATCTGATGGCTACTTTCAGCAGGATAATGCGCCATGTCATAAAGCTCGAATCATCTCAGATTGGTTTCTTGAACATGACAATGAGTTCACTGTACTCAAATGGCCTCCTCAGTCACCAGATCTCAATCCAATAGAGCATCTTTGGGATGTGGTGGAACGGGAGATTCGCATCAGGGATGTGCAGCCGACAAATCTGCGCCAACTGTGTGATGCCATCATGTCAATATGGTCCAAAATCTCTGAGGAATGCTTCCAGCACCTTGTTGAATCTCTGCCACGAAGAATTGAGGCAGTTCTGAAGGCAAAAGGGGGTCCAACCCGTTACTAGCATGGTGTACCTAATAAAGTGGCCAGTGAGTGTATATTACTGTATGAAGTAATATATGGCGCCCATAAGGCTGTATGAAGTAATATAATGTGGGCACCATATATTACTTCATACAGTTTTATGGGCGCCATATATTACTTCATACAGTATAATGGGCACCATATATTACTTCATACAGCATAATGGGTACCAAATATTACTTCATACCGTATAATGGGCCAATATATTTCTTCATGCAGTAGAATGGGCCCCATATATTACTTCACACAGCATAAAGAGCACCATATATTACTTCATACAGCATAATGGGTACCAAATATTACTTCATACCGTATAATGGGCACCATATATTACTTCATACAGTAGAATGGGCCCCATATATTACTTCATACAGTATAATGGGCCTCATATATTTCTTCTTACAGTATAATGGGCCCCATATATTACTTCATACAGTATAATGGGCACCTTATATTACTCCATACAGTATAATGGGCCCCATATATCACTGCATACAGTATAATAGGCACCATATATTACTTCATACAGTATTATGGGCCCCATATATTAATTCATACAGCATAATGGGCACCATATATTTCTTTATACAGTATAATGGGACCCATATATTACTTCATACAGTGTTATGGGCCCCATATATTTCTTCATACAGTATAATGGGCCCCATATATTACATCATACAGTGTTATGGGCCCCATATATTTCTTCATACAGTATAATGTGCCCGATATATTACTTCATACACTATAATGGGCCCCATATATTACTTTATACAGCATAATGGGCACCATATACTACTGCATAGAGTATAATGGGCACCATATATTACTTCATACAGTATAATGGGCCCCATATATTACTTCATACATTATAATGGGCACCATATATTACTTCATACAGTATAATGGGCACCATATATTACTTCATACAGTATAATGGGCACCATATATTACTTCATACAGCATAATGGGCACCATATATTACTGCATACAGTATAATGGGCACATATATTACTTCAAACAGCATAATGGGCACCATATATTACTGCAAACAGTATATTGGGCACCATATATTTCTTCATACAGTATAATGGGCACCTTATATTACTTCACACAGTATAATGGGCACCATATATCACTGCATACAGTATAATTGGGACCATATGTTACTTCATACCGTATTATGGGCCCCATATATTTCTTCATACAGTGTTATGGGCCCCTTATATTTCTTCATACAGTATAATGGGCCCCATATATTACTTCATACAGTATAATGGGCACCATATATTACTTCAAACAGCATAATGGGCACCATATATTACTGCATACAGTATATTGGGCACCATATATTACTTCATACAGTATAATGGGCACCTTATATTACTTCACACAGTATAATGGGCACCATATATCACTGCGTACAGTATAATTGGGACCATATATTACTTCCTACGGTATTATGGGCCCCATATATTTCTTCATACAGTATAATGGGCCCCATATATTACTCTATACAGTATAATGGGCCCCATATATTACTTCATACAGTGTTATGGGCCCCATATATTTCTTCATACAGTATAATGTGCACCTTATATTACTTCATACAGTATAATGGGCCCCATATATTTCTTCATACAGTATAATGGGCCCCATATATTACTTCATACAGCATAATGGGCCCCCATTTAATTCTCCCCATACCCGGCTGCTCTGGTCTCCTCAGATTATTCTGATCCTCTGCACTGCATGGCACAGGGACATCATTAACTTTATGTATATAATTGTCCACTTGGAGTGATAGTTATAGTGATTTGTTTGTACCCTGTTGTCTGGGGCTGGCCCACTTTATGGGGGTGCTCAGGGCATATGATTATACACCAGTAAAAGTATGAGAGGCTCAATGTGACCAGTGCCACCTAGTTTCCTACCCCTCTTATTCTACTGGTACTGAGGAAAGGAAAGAAAGAACAGAGAGAAAAAAGAAAACAGAGAGAGAAAGAAAGAGGGGAAAGACAGAAGAAAGGGAAAGAAAGAAAGAACAGGGAGAAAGAAAGTAGGAAAATAAGAAAGAAAGGAGAGAGAGAGAGGAAAGAAAGAACAGAGAGAGAGAGAAAGAATAAAAGAAAGATTAGAGAAAGAAAGAAAGATCATGATCCGCTCACATGGCTGAAATCCCTGAGTCCAAGGCGATCCCGCTGTCTGCGCTGTTGGAGGAGGACATGGTGATGGATCTGAAGCATTCCCTAAAGTGCCTCCATGGGTCCGTCACAATCTCCTCCCAAAACTACCTCATTTCCAGTCGGCTTCTAGAACGTCACTTCGGGTGGAACATCACGTGTGAATTTTAAAGTGCTCCACTGGGCTCCGCCGTGTAGTCCTGTGTTCGTCGGAAAAGTAAGCTCCCGGCTGGGGCAGGCTCTCTCTCAAAATCGGAACTGTCCCGCTGGGAGGTATGAATGCTCCCCACCATGCACCTTGTACACGTATGGCTCCGCACACCTCATACACACACGGTTCCGCTTTTTATGCCTCGTACACACATGGCTCCGCTCTGTACACCTCGCACACACACGGCTCCACTCCGCAAACCTTGTACGCTTGCGGCTCTGCTCCGTACACCTTTTACACACGTGGCCACGCTCTGTACACCTTGTACACACATGGCTCCACTCCGTAAACCTTGTACACATACGGCATTGCTCAATACTCCTCGAACACACACGGCTCTGCTCTGTACACACAGAGCTCCATTTTGTATGCCCCATGCACATGCGGCTCTGCTCTGTACACCCGTGGCTTCGCTCCGTACACCTCGTACACGCACAGCTCCGCTCCGTACACCTCATACACATGCGGTTCCGCTCCGTACACCTCACACACAAGCGACTCCGCTCCGTACATCTCACACACGCGCGGCACGGCTCCGCACACCTTGCACACACATGGCTCTGCTCTGTAAAACCTCGCACATGCGCGACTCCGCTCCATACACCCTATACACACATGGCTCTGCTCCGTACAGCTCACACATGCGGCTCCGCTCTGCACACCCTGTACACACGCGGCTCTGCTCCGTACACCCTGTACACACGTGGCTCTGCTCCGTACACCCTGTACACACATGGCTCTGCTCCGTACACCTTGCACATGTGGCTCTGCTCCGTAAACCTCGTACACACATGGCTCTGCTCCGTACACCTCACACACACATGGCTCTGCTCTGTACACCTCGCGCACACGGCTCTGCTACATCCACCCTGTAAACCCCCCCCGACCCCACACATAAACTTACTGATCCAGCACCATGACAACAAGCACAGCAGAGTCCTGCACACACTGAGGGCTGTGCCACAGGACCTGTGATGAGGTCACACGAGGGGAGGAGTCAGGGGTCACATGATCAGGGTGCCCTGACTCATTCGCTCCTGTGACCTCATCAATTACAAGGCTCTGCACGCTACCGCAGCACCAGCGTGCAGAGACTAAATTGTAGGTGCTGCGGGTAGCAGAGCGCAAAATGCCACCCCCTGCTGCCTGCCGCTTCAGCAGCTGGCTCAAATCGCCTCATTATAGGTGCGGCCCTGCCTATGTGGCATGGCACCTTGCCTGCTGGAAAAACCAGTCCACATAGTTGGGGAACATTGCCTGAGCAGAAGGAATCAACTGTTTTTCCAGAATAACCTTGTATGCGGCTTGATTCATACGTCCTTCGCAAAGATTAACCTGCCCAATTCAAGCCTTGCTGAAGCATCCCCAGATCATCAACGATCCTCCACCAAATTTCACAGTGAGTGCAAGACCCTGTGGCTTGTGTGCCTCTCCAGGTCTCCGTCTAACCATTAGATGACCAGGTATTAGGCAAAGCTGAAAATTAGACTCATCAGAGATTACCTTACTCCACTCTTTTGTGGTTCAATCCTTAGTCAGTGGAGAGTCGTTTTTGCCCTCTGCCTGTCTGTAGCTTTGTTGTCCCCAATGTCTGCTTGACCTTGTTGTAGTGGACTGCCATTTAACAAATTTTAAGGATGGAGGCAACATGACACTCACTGTATCCCTCTGCTAGTAAATCCAGAATTGAGCCGTTCTTTTCCTCACTCAAGACTTTTCTTTTCAACTCCTTTGGCATGGTTAAAATTTATTTTTTCATTCCTATTTTGGGATATTACCAGCACTTGTGTTAAGGCTGGCGGAACGCACCAAATTATAAAGTCGCAGTAGGTGCGTTCGCAGCCCGAGGTCCACCGTGCAGAGGTGGTACACTGCTGCTAGATTATGGTGGGAGAATGGAGCGGTGCAAAACCAGTCACACGTTGGTTACCTCACCCAATGTGAACAGGAGCGGACTCTGTTAATTCACAGAGCCGCACAACCGCTGGAAGTGGATGCCGGAGCCTGTTTAGCTCACAGAGCCCAGCCAAAGAGCGCACAGCAAACGGCCACAGAACTCTACCCCAAGGACACGGGGTTAGAGTCCCTCTAAGCCCGCTGAGCGCGCGGCGTTGCTGCTACGAGCGCCGCTATGGACACTGGCTATGGAGTGTGGAGCACGTGCACTGAGGCGTGCCAAGTCACTGATGATGACTAATACCTGACTCAAACTCTGACCTACCTACGCCTAAGCCTGGGCGCTAGCAGGCTAGGCTGCACAACACATGCGTACCAAGGGTAGGGGTTTCATAATGAGTCAGTCACCAGAGACATTCATATGTTCATATACCACTCACTCCTAATAGTCTGAAAATACAGTCTATCCTAGCGCATGGCCGAGCGAACCTTTTATAGCCGCGAGCGTCCGGGACCTTCCTGGCTTCTCGGATGGGACAATCCGAACATGAGCAGGACCTGAGCGCGTGACCTTCGATCTCCAATGGGAGATCACTCCATGGGCATGCTCAGTGGCCCGACATGGGGACTTAGTCCCTAGAGAATCTCGCTACTGAGCAGCATGCATTGCCATAGCTGTGCCAGAGGTGGCAGCAGCAAGCAAACCCACGGAGCTGGTCTGGGCAGAGTGCCGGGACCGACGAGTTTGCTGTGCAACCTCCTATGCGGCTGGAGAGGAATTGGAGACCGGCAGAAGCAAGGCTCAGGATTCCCGCTGAGCAGCGACAGGAACCCGATGCCTAACATTACCCCCCTCCTAGGGCCGCCTCGCTCCGCTCAAATTCCACCATGAGAAGAGCAGCGTGGATGTTCTCCACCAGCTCCCAGGTCCGAGCCTCTGGACCATGACCCTTCCAATCTACCAAGTAAAACTTTTTGCCCCGTATCACATTGCAACGCACGGTGGCATTGACCTCAAACTCGTCTGATGACAGGTCTGATGTCCCAGAAGATGGCTCAGAAAAGTGGGACATGTGAACCAGCTTAAGGAGTATTATGGGCCCCATATATTTCTTCATACAGCATAATGGGCCCCATATATTACTTCATACAGTGTTATGGGCCCCATATATTACTTCATACAGTATAATGAGCACCGTATGTTACTTTATACAGCATAATGGGCACCATATATTACTTCATACAGCAAAATGGGCACCATATGTTACTTTATACAGCATAATGGGCACCATATATTACTTCATACAGCATAATGGGCACCATATATTACTGCATACAGTATAATGGGCACCATATATTACGTCATACAGTATAATGGACCCCATATATTACTTCATACAGTATAATGGGCACCATATATTACTTCATACAGTATAATGGGCATCATATATATCTTCATACAGCATAATGGGTCCCATATATTACTTCATACACTATAATGGGACCCATATATTACTTCATACAGCATAATGGGCACCATATATTACTGCATACAGTATAATGGGCACCGTATATTACTTCATACAGTATAATGGGCCCCATATATTACTTCATACCGTATAATGGGTCCCATATGTTACTGCATACAGTATAATGGGCCCCAAATATTTCATACTGCATAATGAGCCCCATATATTACTTCATACAGTATAATGGGCACCATATATTACTTTATACAGTATAATGTGCACCATATATTACTTCATACAGTATAATAGCCCCCATATATTACTTCATACAGCATAATGGGCATCATATATTACTTCATACAGTATAATGGGCCCCATATATTACATCATACAGCATAATGGGCACCATATATTACTGCATACAGTATAATGGGCACCATATATTACTTCATACAGTATAATGGGCCCCATATATTACTTCATACAGCATAATGGGCACCATATATTACTGCATACAGTATAATGGGCACCATATATTACTTGATACAGCATAATGGGCACCTTATATTACTGCATACAGCATAATGGGCACCTTATACATATATTACTGTATGAAGTAATATATGGCGATCATAAAACTGTATGAAGTAATATAATGTGGGCACCATATATTACTTCATACAGTTTTATGGGCGCCATATATTACTTCATACAGTATAATGGGCACCATATATTACTTCATACAGTATAATGGGCCCCATATATTACTTCATACAGCATAATGGGCACCATATATTACTTCATACCGTATAATGGGCCAATATATTACTTCATACAGTAGAATGGGCCCCATATATTACTTCACACAGCATAATGAGCATCATATATTACTTCATATAGTATAATGGGCACCATATATTACTTCATACAGTAGAATGGGCCCCGTATATTACTTCATACAGTATAATGGGCCTCATATATTTCTTCTTACAGTATAATGGGCCCCATATATTACTTCATACAGTATAATGGGCACCTTATATTACTTCATACAGTATAATGGGCCCCATATATCACTGCATACAGTATAATGGGCACCATATATTACTTCATACAGTATTATGGGCCCCATATATTAATTCATACAGCATAATGGGCATCATATATTCCTTTATACAGTATAATGGGACCCATATATTACTTCATGCAGTGATATGGGCCCCATATATTTCTTCATACATTATGATGGGCCCCATATATTACATCATACAGTGTTATGGGCCCCATATATTTCTTCATACAGTATAATGGGCCCCATATATTACTTCATACAGCATAATGGGCACCATATATTACTTCATACAGCATAATGGGCACCATATATTACTGCATACAGTATAATGGGCACCATATATTACTTCAAACAGCATAATGGGCACCATATATTACTGAAAACAGTATATTGGGCACCATATATTACTTCATACAGTATAATGGGCACCTTATATTACTTCACACAGTATAATGGGCACCATATATCACTGCGTACAGTATAATTGGGACCATATATTACTTCATACCGTATTATGGGCCCCATATATTTCTTCATACAGTATAATGGGCCCCATATATTACTTTATACAGTATAATGGGCCCCATATATTACTTCATACAGTGTTATGGGCCCCATATATTTCTTCATACAGTATAATGGGCCCCATATATTACTTCATACAGTGTTATGGGCCCCATATATTTCTTCATACAGTATAATGGGCCCCATATATTACGTCATACAGTATGATGGGCACCATATATTACTTCAAACAGCATAATGGGCACCATATATTACTGCATACAGTATATTGGGCGCCATATATTACTTCATGCAGTATAATGGGCACCTTATATTACTTCACACAGTATAATGGGCACCATATATCACTGCGTACAGTATAATTGGGACCATATATTACTTCATACGGTATTATGGGCCCCATATATTTCTTCATTCAGTATAATGGGCCCCATATATTACTCTATACAGTATAATGGGCCCCATATATTACTTCACACAGCATAATGAGCACCATATATTACTTCATATAGTATAATGGGCACCATATATTACTTCATACAGTAGAATGGGCCCCATATATTACTTCATACAGTATAATGGGCCTCATATATTTCTTCTTACAGTATAATGGGCCCCATATATTACTTCATACAGTATAATGGGCACCTTATATTACTTCATACAGTATAATGGGCCCCATATATCAATGCATACAGTATAATGGGCACCATATATTACTTCATACAGTATTATGGGCCCCATATATTAATTCATACAGCATAATGGGCACCATATATTCCTTTATACAGTATTATGGGACCCATATATTACGTCATGCAGTGTTATGGGCCCCATATATTTCTTCATACAGTATAATGGGCACCATATATTACTTCATACAGTATAATGGGCACCATATATTACTTCATACAGTATAATGGGCACCATATATTACTTCATACAGCATAATGGGCACCATATATTACTGCATACAGTATAATGGGCACCATATATTACTTCAAACAGCATAATGGGCACCTTATATTACTTCACACAGTATAATGGGCACCATATATCACTGCGTACAGTATAATTGGGACCATATATTACTTCATACCGTATTATGGGCCCCATATATTTCTTCATACAGTATAATGGGCCCCATATATTGCTTTATACAGTATAATGGGCCCCATATATTACTTCATACAGTGTTATGGGCCCCATATCTTTCTTCCTACAGTATAATGGGCCCCATATATTACTTCATACAGTGTTATGGGCCCCATATATTCAGAGCATATGATTATACACCAGTAAAAGTATGAGAGGCTCAATGTGACCAGTGCCACCTAGTTTCCTACCCCTCTTATTCTACTGGTACTGAGGAAAGGAAAGAAACAACAGAGAGAAAAAAGAAAACAGAGAGAGAAAGAAAGAACAAACAGAGAGAGAAAGAAAGAGGGGAAAGACAGAAGAAAGGGAAAGAAAGAAAGAAAGAACAGAGAGAAAGAAAGAAGGAAAGAAAGAAAGGAGAGAGAGAGGAAAGAAAGAACAGAGAGAGAGAGAAAGAATAAAAGAAAGATTAGAGAAAGAAAGAAAGATCATGATCCGCTCACATGGCTGGAATCCCTGAGTCCAAGGCGATCCTGCTGTCTGCGCTGTTGGAGGAGGACATGGTGATGGATCTGAAGCATTCCCTAAAGTGCCTCCATGGGTCCGTCACAATCTCCTCCCAAAACTGCCTCATTTCCAGTCGGCTTCTAGAACGTCACTTCGGGTGGAACGTCACGTGTGAATTTTAAAGTGTTCCACTGGGCTCCGCCGTGTAGTCCTGTGTTCATCGGAAAAGTAAGCTCCCGGCTGGGGAAGACTCTCTCTCAAAATCGGATCTGTCCCGCTGGGAGGTATGAATGCTCCCCACCATGCACCTTGTACACGTATGGCTCTGCACACCTCATACACACACGGTTCCGCTTTTTATGCCTCGTACACACATGGCTCCGCTCTGTACACCTCGCACACACACGACTCCACTCCGCAAACCTTGTACGCTTGCGGCTCTGCTCCGTACACCTTTTACACACGTGGCCACGCTCTGTACACCTTGTACACACATGGCTCCACTCCGCAAACCTTGTACACATACGGCATTGCTCAATACTCCTCGAACACACGCGACTCCGCTCTGTACACACAGGGCTCCGTTTTGTATGCCCCATGCACATGCGGCTCTGCTCTGTACACCCGTGGCTTCGCTCCGTACACCTCGTACATGCACAGCTCCGCTCCGTACACCTCATACACATGCGGTTCCGCTCCGTATACCTCACACACAAGCGACTCCACTCCGTACATCTCACACACGTGCGGCACGGCTCCGCACACCTTGAACACACATGGCTCTGCTCCGTAAAACCTCGCACATGCGCGGCTCCGCTCCATACACCCTATACACACATGGCTCTGCTCCGTACACCTCACACATGCGGCTCCACTCTGTACACCCTGTACACACGCGGCTCTGCTCCGTACACCCTGTACACACGTGGCTCTGCTCCGTACACCCTGTACACACATGGCTCTGCTCCGTACAACTTGCACATGTGGCTCTGCTCTGTAAACCTCGTACACACATGGCTCTGCTCCGTACACCTCGCACACACATGGCTCTGCTCTGTACACCTCGCACACACGGCTCTGCTACATCCACCCTGTAACCCCCCCGACCCCACAAATAAACTTACTGATCCAGCACCATGACAACAAGCACAGCAGAGTCCTGCACACACTGAGGGCTGTGCCACAGGACCTGTGATGAGGTCACACGAGGGGAGGAGTCAGGGGTCACATGATCAGGGTGCCCTGACTCCTTCGCTCCTGTGACCTCATCAATTACAAGGCTCTGCACGCTACCGCAGCACCAGCGTGCAGAGACTAAATTGTAGGTGCTGCGGGTAGCAGAGCGCAAAATGCCACCCCCTGCTGCCTGCCGCTTCAGCAGCTGGCTCAAATCGCCTCATTATAGGTGCAGCCCTGCCTATGTGGCATGGCACCTTGCCTGCTGGAAAAACCAGTCCTCAGAGTTGGGGAACATTGCCTGAGCAGAAGGAATCAACTGTTTTTCCAGAATAACCTTGTATGCGGCTTGATTCATACGTCCTTCGCAAAGATTAACCTGCCCAATTCAAGCCTTGCTGAAGCATCCCCAGATCATCAACGATCCTCCACCAAATTTCACAGTGAGTGCAAGACCCTGTGGCTTGTATGCTTCTCCAGGTCTCCGTCTAACCATTAGATGACCAGGTATTGGGCAAAGCTGAAAATTAGACTCATCAGAGATTACCTTACTCCACTCTTTTGTGGTTCAATCCTTAGTCAGTGGAGAGTCGTTTTTGCCCTCTGCCTGTCTGTAGCTTTGTTGTCCCCAATGTCTGCTTGACCTTGTTGTAGTGGACTGCCATTTAACAAATTTTAAGGATGGAGGCAACATGACACTCACTGTATCCCTCTGCTAGTAAATCCAGAATTGAGCCGTTCTTTGGCATGGTTAAAATTTATTTTTTTATTCCTATTACTTTTGGGATATTACCAGCACTTGTGTTAAGGCTGGCGGAACGCACCAAATTATAAAGTCGTAGTAGGTACGTTCGCAGCCCGGGGTCCACCGTGCACACTGCTGCTAGATAATGGCGAGAGAATGGAGCGGTGTAAAAACAGTCACACGTTGGTTACGTCACCCAATGTGAACAGGAGCGGACTCTGTTAATTCACAGAGCCGCACAACCGCTGGAAGTGGATGCCGGAGCCTGTTTAGCTCACAGAGCCCGGCCAAAGAGCGCACAGCAAACGGCCACAGAACTCTACCCCAAGGACACGGGGTTAGAGTCCCTCTAAGCCCGCTTAGCGCGTGGCGTTGCTGCTACGAGCGCCGCTATAGACATTGGCTATGGAGTGTGGAGCACGTGCACTGAGGCGTGCCAAGTCACTGATGATGACTAATACCTGACTCAAACTCTGACCTACCTACGCCTAAGCCTGGGCGCTAGCAGGCTAGGCTGCACAACACATGCGTACCAAGGGTAGGGGTTTCATAATGAGTCAGTCACCAGAGACATTCATATGTGCATACACCACTCACTCCTAATAGTCTGAAAATACAGTCTATCCTAGCGCATGGCCGAGCGGCCATGCGAACCTTTTATAGCCGCGAGCATCCGGGACCTTCCTGGCTTCTCGGATGGGCCAATCCGAACATGGGCAGGACCTGAGCACGTGACCTTCGATCTCCAATGGGAGATCACTCCACGGGCATGCTCAGTGGCCCGACATGGGGACTTAGTCCCTGGAGAAGCTCGCTACTGAGCAGCATGCATTGCCATAGCTGTGCCAGAGGTGGCAGCAGTAAGCAAACCCACGGACCTGGTCTGGGCAGAGTGCCGGGACCGACGAGTTTGCTGTGCAACCTCCTATGCGGCTGGAGAGGAATGGGAGACCGCCAGAAGCAAGGCTCAGGATTCCCGCTGAGCAGTGACAGGAACCCGATGCCTAACATTACCCCCCTCCTAGGGCCCCCTCCTCTCTGAGCCTCGCTCCGCTCAAATTCCTCCATGAGAAGAGCAGTGTGGATGTTCTCCACCAGCTCCCAGGTCCGAGCCTCTGGACCATGACCCTTCCAATCCACCAAGTAAAACCTTTTGCCCCACATCACCTTGCAACCCACAATGGCATTGACCCCAAACTTGTCTGACGACAGGTCTGATGACCCAGCAGATGGCTCAGAAAAGCGGGACATGTGAACCGGCTTAAGGAGACACATGAAACGTGTCCGAGATAGCCAAGTGAGGTGGAAGGGCCAGGCGGTAGACCACAGGGTTGATCTGCTCGAGGACCTTGAAGGGGCCAATATAGCGTGGTGCGAACTTAGCAGATTCCACCCGCAGCCTGATGTTTCGAGCGGAGAACCACACTAAGTCACCAGGGGCGAAGGTCAGTGCAGGATGCCGGCGAGTGTTAGCGGAGGACCTCATTCTCTCCTTGGAGGCCCGGATACCATCCTGCGTGCGATCCCAAATGTCACGTGCTTCCACCACCCTAGAGTCGGTGGACGACACAGGCATGGCCACGGGGACGCGCGGATGCTGGCCGTAATTTAAGAGGAATGGGGTCTGACCGGTGGAGTCGGCCACAGCGTTGTTCAAGGCGAACTCCGCCCACGGCAGCAAATAAAATGAAAAAAAAACAGACAATGTGATTTTCTGGATTTTTTTTTCTCAGTTTGTCTCCCATAGTTGAGGTCTACCTATGATGTAAATTACAGACACCTCTCATCTTTTTAAGTGGTGGAACTTGCACTACTGCTGACTGACTAAATACTTTTTTGCCCCACTGTAACAATTTGTATATTTAATATTATAAATATATACATCACATTTCTTATATAATAATTTAATGCATTACAATTGAACAGAACCAATGTTACATAGTGAGCCACATGGACTGTAGTAATGGAACAGTACTTTTTTTAGGCATCAGTGGACCTTGTGTGATACCTAATGGTGAGAAGTGTAAAGGACGGATCGCCCGACTGGGGGTGGATAGGGCTCGAGGATTATACTCGCCATCAGTTTCATTCATGGGCATTTTTAATTTATCTAAATGGACTCTAGTAGCGCCCACAACTGTGGATGGCATATTTAACTCGGCCATAGCGTGCATAAATGTATTCCAGCCCCTTGGTAAATTCCTGCCAGTTACGGCATGGCTCTGAGTTGTGTTACGCACCAAATCCAGCATATTAGAGCCGGGTATTACAGTTCCTTTGAAAATAAACTCACTTTTATCATTCCACGATGTAATATTTGTGTTTTGCAACATCTTGTTTAGTAGAAGTTCTGCATTCTTTTCATATCGTGGATTTACATGACTTACAATTTCATTGACAGCGGGGCTTTTATCAACGGGTGAATTTGACAATTGTTGGTGATCAGATTCTGGAGTGTTAATGATCTTTAAAGTTGATAGCTCCTTAGCATCTTGTTTAGCATGAACCAAATATCTTTGCAGTACATCACTATATTTTTTAATTTTCACGTCATCCGGCATGTCACGACGCTGTAAAATCTCACTAATTTCACCATCAAGACGTTGGATAATGCTTTGGCGAATGTCTGTAATAGGGGGCCGAAGTTTGATTAGCTCCTGCTTGGGAACAAGATACATTTTCTCGGTATGTTCCATTATTTGCCGGCAAGCAGGCTTGTTATTATTGGGATTGCAAAGCCTAAAAGAGGACCTATAAAGCCACCAGTCTGCTTTAGTAGCTGCTTCTTTTTCTTTATGCTGTGAGATTTATTACTCATGGATTTTATAGCTTTTCGCCACTTTTTTAGTATATTTTTTTGTCGCTCTTTCAGAGGGATTCGACCTTTTAAGATGTTTAATGCAATCTCCCCTATAGCTGTAATTAAATCATGACTCGCATTGCACAAAATAGATTTTCTGATAGAAGGTGGGGCCTTCACCAGTGTTTTTAAGAGCTTCCAGTTACGCCGTATTCTCTCCGACATCTTTACAACACTATGGTCGCAGTGTAAAATGTCTGATTTTGTTTAAAATTCACTTTTTAGAAGTATTTTTCTTTTGAACATACACAGCTGGTAACGCTGGAGGAAACAGGTCCGTCCTCAAGCGAAGGTCCTCAGGGGTATCCGCTCTTAAGTCTAGCAACAAATACCCATAAGGCACCCATGTGGCATCCTCAAAAGCTTCTAAGAAATAGCGTGTTTTTCCTGGATACATTTGTCGCGCTAGTGTTACAATTTGCAATTTATCCCGTGGGTTATTAAAAAGGACCATGTACTTTGTGTTTAAATTTATCGTGCGGCTTTTCTTTCCTTGACAAAATATGTTTTGTACCAGGTAGAAAATGCTGAAATTTCTGTGGTGGACATACTTGGTAAATGCTTTTTCTATTTCGCAGTTATCACTAGCACTCTCCATGAGATCGTCAACAATAGTCAAATTTACCTTTTCAGGAGGGAATAATTCATCATCTACGAATGTATGCGGCAGACCCTCCACAAATCTGATGAAGGGAAAAGAAAGAGAGATTTCATCATATAATTTCTGCCAGCAGGAATAAAACCAAACAGTATTATCAGGTTTATGAGAAAAATGAGTGTCAATATTATGTAACAATTGTTTTACAAAGTAACTTTTTCCAGAATTAGACGGGCCTGCTAGAATACACGAGAATGGATGTTGCAAACGTGGGTCCATCATGAGTCACAATTAATATCCAAATGGCACGGTGGTAAAATCGTCTAATAGTCTGCGCTTTGTGTAAACACACTTTTGGGTTTTTCGAAGAAGTCTTGTTTCAACGGACCAGAACTTTTTATTTTTCACAATGCCGGGCTGCTCTACGACAATACGTTTTTGCATTTCAGAATCAGAATTATGCGGGTAGTCCAGAACAAGATCTTTTAGACTGCTGAAATTAATAGATTGAGCATTACCAACATTTAATGTTATTCCCTTCACTTTTAAGACAGTTTTACCGGTGTTGAGTTTGTATCCGTAGGTCTTTGGGCCAGCAGATACAAACTCAGTGATGTAAGTGTCATCAGGTATCTCACTGGTCAATTCCCCCAGGTAATCACCTAAAGGAGGACTCCACTCACCTTCTCTCTGCACAAAGATAACAGAATCAGTATCGTGATAAAGGCACCTTTCCTGCAGCCTGTCCAGCAGAGAGTAAAGCTCTAGTCTAGCATACGCTGTTGTAAAACAGGCTATAAAAATATTTGTGTTCTTGTTGATGGTGTGGTGCCCTTCTGTATATTTCCAATCTATTGTTGCGGTTTCATCATCAATAAAATGCAACATCGAAACATCGTAATACGGTAAAAAAACATGTTGAAACAGTTCATCAGGATCGCTAATAATGCAGGTACATGGTAAATTAGATTTCTGGGCAAACTTTCCCCATAAAGAATTTAAGAAAAGTTTGGAGATCTGTCTCTTAGCAGGGTTCTCTCCTATATTTTCAGAGCGTAACTGCACCCCTTCTTTGTCAAGAAAGGAATCAATGTACTGTTGTTTCTTACTGTCATCAGTGCACCAGCTGGGATAGCCTGATGCCTCCTGCTTATCCCTAAGATGTAATTTAATGTACCGAGAAAACAGGCGATCACTGGTTTTAGGAAAATCCCAAATTTCATAGATGTGGGATATCCTATAGCCTTTCTCTATGGCCATCTCAAGCTCTATAGTGCACCATGTACCTGTCAGAGCCCGCTCTTCATCACTATGTGTACATTCCTCTGTCTGCGAATTTACAGAGCATGTGTAGCATAGAGGAAACAATAATTTTTTGTTGAGTTTTACCGGTAGAACAGGAAAAAATAAATCCCTCGGAGGGTAGACCTTGACTTTGGCAATACCAAAGTAATTTTTAATGAACCCAAATCCCTCATAGATAATGTATGGATGACCAACGGGATATGTTTTAGTCTTGTTTACAAATGGATACAGGCTGGCGAAATCATAGTAATGTAGTGTCTCCCCAGGTTTCAGTTGGTGATAAAGTTTAATGGCATTAGTACGTCCCCCATAAAGAGCATCGCGGGGGTCTAAAGGGGTAGGGAATTCCATTTGGAGAAGAAATGATTGAAGATTAGTATCTTTTTGAATCATTTCATTCCATTCATGTTCCCACAGGACTCTCACTGTGTAGCCACACCACTGCAGAAAAAGTCTTTTAGCTAAAAAGGCATAATATAATTGACCATAGGAGGTGTTTGTGACCTTATTTGAATCGTATTCATTATAGCAGATGGGGCACCCATGATAAAAACACCCCAGAAATTCGAATGCGATATGTCTGTCATTAACATAGGCATAACCGTCTAAAAAATATTTTCCTACTCGTTTTTCACCACCTCTTAAAGCATGTTGGATTGCTATGTTCTCTCTGTGGGATACATACATGAGCCACTGTATAGCGGGTGATGAAAAGTGTTTTTGTGTCTTATGATAATTATCACCCGGTAAAATGGCAATGGTCTTTTTTGGAAGAAATTTAAACCTGTACATTGACATACATACAGATGCAAGGGTTACGAGTTGAAAAGGATCAACACATCTGGACACTTCAATTTTTTTCTTTTCTCGCTTACAGTATATTTTAACATTTTTCTGCGTCATTTCCATGACACGCTCCCTGTAAAGTTCACATGAGTGTCTCAGAATCTCAACATCTTGTTTACAGTAAGACTTTAGTTCAGAATTAAAGTCAAAAGTTGTATTTTCCTGTTTCTCATACCACTCCATGAATTCCCCTTTCTCACTAGGTGACATGTACTCTACCCCATAATATTTTACAGCTGGTAGGGGACCCACATAGTTTTGATTTTCTTCGGTGTTAAAAAAGTGGGGGAAATGTCCTTTTGAACCTGAGAATCCCATAGCCTGCGGCATCTTACTAAGTTTCATCGGTATGAAATTTAGGGAGTCAATAAACCTCAGTTCCAAATCAGGCAGCGTTACACACAAGAGACGACCGCCTCGGGATATCAATTTCACACAGAGTTTTTCAGAAATCAGTTCCTTAACAATAAAGTATGCATCGTATCTTCCAGCATTGTGGGCTATAAACGTATATCCAGAAAATTTACCGGATGTAAAGAATTGCACAAAATCATGAGTTGCTGATTTACCTTCAAACTCCCAGGAGGGGCTACCATACAGCGTCGTAGCATAAATATAATTTGGGATGTGAGTACCTGTCTCCTGCATACATTCAAAGTCATAAAATATATATTGATCTGTCACCTCCTTTGGTACATACCGGCGCATGTAACAAAGGTGCTCATCAAATTTATTTAAACGTCTGCGACAGACAGGACAACGCAATCCTTTACATTTATGTTCGGAATCACTTTCTCTGGGGACAAAATGATGACATTTATCACAAAATATTTTAAGTCTGCAGAATGTTGGATTATCTGCAGATAAACGAGTGTGGTGGTCTAAGCACTCACTGGACCGACAAAACACACGACAAATTGGACAGCGAGGTGGCTGATCCGTGTCGGTTCTCTCCACACATCTCTCTCTTTGACAAGCCTTGCAAAATATTGACACGAATGATTAAATTTGTGATGAAACAACGAATTGCATCTTTGACAAAAGTAATCCGCGCCGATAAAGCCCTTCATATTTTTGATACCGTAGTAGTGATTATCATGATGCAATATGAAAATAGTTCTAGCACTAGGGGTATTACCTGTTTGAAAATATCGCCAGTCGCCCTGACTGTAGTATAATACTTTAATGTTGATACCCAGATGTTTCTCAAAAGCTTCAATATCACTAAAACTTATAAGTTGGTCCTCAGGGATAGCCAGGGCCACGTGTATGGATTTAGCACGATTCAGGAAAACTGTATCACCAACATCAGTGTCAGTGATCAGAGCGCACACGCTAGCTGCAAAGCACAGGTTTGTGCTGTAATTTTTATAGTCATATAACCAGCGTCTCTTTTGCTTAATGATTTGACTACTCGCTATAGATTTCAGACGTCTTTTTATGCCTCCGCGTTTGTTTTTAATAATTGTTACGACTAATTTCAGGGAGCTGTTTGCTAAGCATTCAGCATTGCTTTGCAATGTGCGAGCTACGGCATTTAAGAATGCTTCAGAACTAAAATCCTCCCTTGTCTGTTTTGTAGTGAAAATGGGATCTAACGTGTCACCGCCTTCAAGCCTTAACTGAACAAAGTCTCCAGGGTCAATATCTCTGATAACTCTGTCCAGTAAAGACTGAATGGCTCCATGCACAATGTTTAGGGCCTCTACGAATGATTGAATGCGGTCTAAATTTACAAATCTGAAATGATCAATATACATGCGAGCATTGAAATTGCGGACATCTCTTTGATGGTGATAAAAATGTTGTAAAAATACTGAATGATCTACGTACTGTACATTATCATCAACATAACCATCAGATGCATCATCATGTCCATTTTCATCTATGTCCCGTACATTTTCATCAACATGACCGTCAGCTGCAACATCATGTACATTTTCAGCCTGTGTTTCAAGAGGCTCAAAGCTTTGAGCGATTGGAGACACATCGGGGCTAACACCCCTAGGGGGATCATGGCTGTGAAACGAGGGACTCTGTGCATGTATCAACAGCTGAGGGTTTTGTGTAGTTATCGGTCTGTGAGTTGGCTCTCGCAGGCTTCTAGCTGCTAGTGAACGTCTTGCGCTAATCAACAACCTTTGAGCGCGTTTAATTGTTCTCGATCTATAACCCCTTTGTGGAGATATTTTAGACAGTTTCTGCAGACCATAACCAACTAAGCCTAGTCACATTGAATTATTTTTATTTGATTTCACAAAGACTGATGGACCATCTGCACAGTCTCTTTGGAACGCATATAGCTCATCAACAATGTCAGGTGTTGGGGCCGCAGTTTGTAACCTTTCATAAGTGTCACAGAAATATTTAAGATGAGTAATAACGTTTTTGTAATTTAGGTACTGAGGCGCCATATCATGAAACACCTTATACTGTTCTTCAGGCCACCCAGGGGTAATTGGGGTATTATGTACTTTTTGTTTTTTACTTGCCCTCCGGGTCTGGGTTGATACTGTTCGTCTCTTTAAAGGATGTACAATTGCAAATTCATTAGACGTTCCTGCAAAAGTAATATCTGCAGGGTGTATAGTATGACACACACGTATATTGTCCAGATTAGAGGTCTTCTTACCCTCAGCAAGCTGATCAATTTCTCTGTTGATGGCTTCACGTTCAGCTTGTGCCACACCGTCCACGGAAATGATTGAATGTGTATTATTGGGTGCAGCTGAGTCGGCGTTATATTTTCGGGTCGAAGACTTCGGTACCGCCTTCCTAGGTTGCTTGCGTTTCACAGGAATTTCTTCATCCGACAGAACAATGATTGGTGAAAGCGGAGTTGATCTCACTGCCGGATTAACTCTTTGTGGGGGGATCTGCGTTGGCCCGTAAGTATGCTCCTGCAGTACTTGAGGCTGCAGCAACGGCTGTGCATCTTTTTTTAGCATATTCTTTGTATCTAAAAGAAAAAAGTTACATGTGTCAGATGTCCATGAAGCTTGAGTAACAATGGAAATGTTACATGTACCAGATAGTGAAGAAACACATATAAGTGTTTGTATAAAGATAGTATTTTAGGTTGTACCCGTTATGAGCAGGGGCCTCATTAATTTTGCTTTAATTATTGTTTTGATAACTGTTACTTATGACTGGATGTCTAGGAATAGCTGAATTATAAATCTCTGCAGAATATGTAAGCTCTAAATAAATAAAGATTATTATCATTATTACAGAAAAACGAAATATATACTTACAAGATTGTTCTGGGTATTGGTCTTCTGCATGCTCTGGGTTAATAGGTGTCTCACTATTCACCGTCAGTGGGATGGATGTATTTTCATTTGAATATAGCCTTTTTCTTGCCGCTCGTTTATCTGCCGTAAATAAAATAAAACTATTAGACATGCCTGAAATGATTTTCTTCACGATACTGATTATCTATTGTTTTCAAGCTCACAGTACCTTTTCGAAACAGCAGCGCCATATTTTTTGGTTTCCCGCTAGGCCTGATAGAAACCCTGGGTGCCCTAATCTTGAGCGATGTGTTTCGTGGTTTCCGCAGCTTTTTAGGATTGTTAGAAACCATGGGCCCATCAACATTATAGCATTCTTTCAAGTGTTGGTCACCTGTATAAGAAATTAGGGGAAATTTCATCCCTGCATACATACGGACTCTTTTTTCAAAGAGATGTTACTTTTTTCCATATGTTCTTACCTTTTTGATATGTTTGTTGCCTCCGCAGCGGATTCGCCAGATTTACAGGTTCAGTAACATGGACGTTTTCTTGCTTATCGTCCGCTTGCAGCATCTCAGCATCTGTATGAGAAATTGTATTTAGTTTCACGTCTACATATGATTAAAGCAGTTATTATACAAATATACAGCTTACCAGTGATAGCATAATGTGAAGTTTCAGTACTTGATTCTCCGCCAGCATTGAAAGGCCCTAAAGGGTATGCATTTATGGAAGCCAAAGTCTGAAGTATCTGAGGAAAGGCGCTGTTTAGTGACTCTTCTGAAAAAGAGCAAAATATTATATAATTAATATACAAAACAAAACTTTAATCAGATTGTCTAACACTCCGTTCATTATATTCAATATAAGACCTACCTAGTTGGTCGCATTGTGTGCTCGTAAGAAGAGGCTCGGCTTGTTCAAAGTCGTAGTCTTCCATCTTAACTAAAATGATTTAAATTGTGAATACTATTATACTTTTAAAATTATTTACTATAACTATGCGGTGGGAAGTACTATCATATAAAATTATAATCTAAGTCTATGCCATAGAAATACATTTTATATACTATATGATAAATGATACAAAAGGCAAATAAAATTATACGCGAACATCAATTAAATAATTATACATCAAATAAATATTGTATTAAATATCTAAATTTCTTCTAAATGAGTAAATCTATGCTAAGGAAAATACAATGCAAACATCAATTAAATAATTATACATCAAATAAATATTGTATTAAATATCTAAATTTCTTCTAAATGAGTTAATCTATTTTAAGGAAAATACAATTTTTAACATTATTAACTATAACTATGCAGTGGAAAGCAATTGACAATAATATTAATTAAATAATGTGTTAATACTTACTATTTTAAAGAGTAGAAGTAGCTGCCCAGTATAACAGGAAACTGTTTCTAATGCTGAATGTGTGTAAGGACATCACCTAATGACCTGTTTTAAAGCCAAACTGCAAGGATCGCTCCGCCTTCATTCACATCCCTGTTACGCCTTACCAAAAGTCCTCAAGCAATCAGCAGAAAGTCTACACCTCCAGTTAACACCCACAAGAGCCTCCCAGTTACAGCCCATCATGCTGGCCCCCAAGCAATCATGATATACTCATACTGAAATCAAGCACTATATATTTGTATTACATTCCACATTTAATTTCATTTTATACATTTTGATTTTCTGATAAAGACGGCATTGGTTCATGAGACGATGTCTTCTAGACACGATGAAAAAATATTAGAGAACCAGTATTTTACCCCTCAAGCCTCCGGCTCCTATGGTGGGATTGATAAATTATATAGAGAAACTAGAGATTACGGAATTAAAAAATCAATTGTGCGTGATTGGTTAAATAACCAGGATAGCTATTTGTTGCACAAACCTGTGAGAAAAAGATTTCTGACAAATAAGATCATGGTCTCAAACATGGATGCATTGTGGCAAGGAGATTTAGTGAGTTTAATTGACTATTCGAAGGAAAATGATAATGTTAAATATATCCTTACCGTGATTGATTGCCTATCAAAATTTGCGTGGTGCGTAGCCTTATCAAACAAGACTGGAGCCGCTGTAGCCTGTTCATTCGAGCTGATATTTCAAAATGATAAGCGCATACCGAAGAAATTACAGACGGATCGGGGCAAAGAATTTATTAATTTGTCGATGAATCGTCTTTGTAAAACGTATGATATTCTGCACTATCTTACGAATAACGCAGTTAAGGCCTCTATTGTGGAGCGGTTTAATCGTACATTAAAAACTCGAATGTGGCGGTATTTTACGAAAAATAACACTAATAGGTATATTGATATTTTACCAGATTTGGTTGATAGCTACAATCGAACCTATCATTCTACCATTCGATGTAGACCAATTGATGTTACAAGCAAAAATTCACTACAAATATGGAAAAATATTTATGGCTCAAGCATGAAAAATAAACGTATTAAGCCTTCTTTTAAAATTGGCGACAATGTACGTTTGGTCCAATATAAACGTACATTTATGAAAGCATATGAACAATCATATACCGATGAAATATTTATCATAACCGAAATTAACACAAAATTCCATTTTCCTCTCTACAAAATCGTGGATTTGTACGGAGAACCTGTGATTGGGTCATTTTATAAGGAAGAACTACAAAAAGTCACAGCGGATGAGAATCGCATCTACAAAATAGAAAAAGTATTAAGAAAAAAGCGCGTCAGAGGGTCCACCCTGTATCTTGTTAAATGGAAGGGATATCCGGAAAAATTTAATACTTGGATTAAACAAAACCAGCTGACGGACCTCTAATCATGGATTCTGGATCATTTTATATTACCCTAGCGTGTAATGCATCAAGTAAGCTATTCCCAGACAACACGATTTCGACTTTTACCACTAAACTGGCAAAGCCTGTACATCTTGTAGGTCCATATGAAGTTGCCCTCACAGAATTTCAGTATCCCCACACCTGGTTTACTTTCGAAAATAGCGAAGGCACATTTTTTCTTGGAAAACGAGGGGATGTTCTAAGAGAATATTTCGTAAAAGCAGGCTATTATTTAAATATTTCGGACCTTATAAGGGCTATTAATGAATGCATTGACAGCTTGAAAATGGCTTCCGAACCTTTTAAACTTCGCTATGATGAAGTGAAGAGAAGTGTTACTCTATCGGATTCCCCCACGATACATTTTGCTCCAGGCCCAAAATTGTCTCATATTTTAGGGCTACCACCTTATATTGAGGCCTATGATAATAGTGTGATTAGCCCCAAGGAGAAGAGCTACGCAGATATCATGAACGGATTTTATACCTTATTTGTTTACTCAGACATTATTAACCATCAGCTAGTCGTAGATTCTTACGTCCAGCTTCTGAGAACTGCGCAGGTGACTGGTAAAAGTGGGGAGATCATCACACTTCAATACACAAGACCTGATTATGTACCTCTATGCAAACAGCACTTTGATTCTGTAAGCATCTCTATCTTGACTGATCAGGGTACGCCTGTTAAATTCAAGTACGGAAAAACTATTTTGCGATTACATTTCAGACCGCGTTGTGATTGACACGTCAAAATGGTGTCGCAACGTGTTTACGGAGATCCGACCATTTATGCCCGCTACTATATTGCTCAGACAGGCCACGGTTTAGAGGGTTTTCGCGGTGATGAGTACATGTATGGGGCTGGGCTTGCAGGAATATTTAGAGGCTTATTTAGAAAAGCGGTTCCTCTATTGAGAAAAGGACTCGAATTAGTAAAACCCCATGTAAAGACAGCTGTTTCAAATATTGCTAAGGATGCCATTGCCTCTTTCTCAGCAGCCGCTATGAATAGGCTAAACACACCTCCTCAGGAAGGCTCCGGTATTGTTTATGTTGCTAAAAAACAGAAAAAAGAAAAAGGTGTGTTCGCTATTCGCCCCCACCAATGCTCATGAATAAAATCACACCCGCAAGACGCAAACACCAGAAAAGAGTAAGACGCAGTGTTGAAGACATCTTTTAGGAAAAATATATAAAATAAATATATTATATATAACATGGCCTTCATACATGATGCTTCGGTGGAGTGCATGAAATCAGAACTGGATATTTTTCAAAAACCTCCTACGCAGGTTTCTGTCGAGAAATCGATATTCATTGAAGTTCAGCCTATTGCGGCTCTGGCGGACAATGCACCACTTGAATTTTTCATATCGGGAAGTGGTGAATATTATTATGATTTAAATAATACCCTACTTTACATAAGTTGCCGGGTCGTAAAACAAGATAATTCTGCCATCGCGGATGGAGCCCGTGTAGCTCTCATTAACTATCCATTAGCGACTCTTTTTAATCAAGTTGATGTCACCCTGGGTGATCGCCTCATCTCACAATCAGACAATCTATATAGCTATAGGGCCTACATTGAAACTCTGCTAAATTACAGCGCACAGACTTTAGCCTCGCAATTCACATCAGGATTATTCTATAAAGATACCGCTGGACATCATGATGTACGAATCCTGGATGGCGCCAATGTGGGCTTCAACAAGCGGGCTCATGCAGTAGCTCACTCGAAGCCCGTCGATTTGCTCGGTCCAATTTTTAGCGACATTTTTAATCAGCCGAGGCTTATATTGAATGGACTTGACCTTAAAATCAAGCTGACACGAAATAAAGATGCGTTCTGTTTAGTTTCTGCTGACCCAGATCCACTCAAAGTACAGATACTAAACACGTGTCTCTATGTAAAAAGAGTCCAGGTGGCTCCCGCTGTGAGGATTGGTCACTCTCAGGCCTTACTATCTGCTACAGCAAAATATGCTATTGATAGGGCCTGTATGAAAGTGTACAGCATACCTGGGGGCACCCGAATTTCTAATATAGAAAATCTATTTTTAGGAGCCATTCCGCGAGTAATTAGATTGGGCTTTGTAGATAATGAGGCCTTTAGCGGGACGTATAATAAAAATCCACTGTACTTTCATCATTATAATGTAAACCATGCGGCTTTATATTTGGATGGTCAGCAGATACCCTCCCAGTCATTCCAACCTAATTTCAATATTGAATTAGCTGTAAGAGAGTATATGGCTCTTGCCCATATTTCTGGAAAGCAGAAGGCCGATTGTGCACTGGCAATTGACCGAGAAGAATTTATGGACGGCTATACATTTTTTGCATTTGATTTATCAGCCGACCAAGAACCTGGAGGTCACTTCTCTCTCATAAAAACTGGGAACCTGCGTTCTGAAGTCCGATTTGCGCTAGCCACCCCTCATACGATAAATATGGTGGTATACGGCGTGAATTCATCTATTCTAGAAATTAATAACAGCCGTGAAGTATTGTATGATTTCTACTGATGATGGATTCCCTGCAGCTCACTACGTTATTGAAAGCCGATCACTATACAGAGGCCATATTTTATGGGGTGTATCCGTGTGACTTGCTACCGTCAAATAGAGTAACTCAGAGGCCTGTGGCGTACATCGTAAATACAGACCGGTCCAATCAGAGCGGCAAACATTGGATATTAATTTTACTTTGCAATGAAAAGAATGCGATATTCTTTGACAGTTATAGACTCTCGCCAGACAGCATACTTTTTCCGGATGAATTTATAATCTTCCTAAAGAGAAATAGCGAATTATTCTGCTATCAAGACAGGCAAATTCAAAATAATTATAGCACTGTGTGCGGCCATTATTGCGTGTATATCCTAAAAGAACTTGCAAGGGGTCTTTCAATCCGTGAAATTTTGCAACATTTTACTGATGACTTAAATCATAATGATAATTTAGTTTATAAATCTGTAAAGAAAGATTTACTTGAATCAAACTGCTATGCCTGCAAACATTCTTTTATATTTAAGCAGCGTTGCTTATCACTGTGTAATATGTAGGATTCCTTTATTATTAAAATGAAGTTAACCACGGGAAAGTGTCTAGGATGCAGTGACATCTGTTTATCAGTTGCTTTTGTTGAGATAGTTGTGTAAATAGTGGCCTTTCTGGTCTGTTCAATTAAAATATCGTGACCCTATTGTAAGCCCACACCATAACAACTAGAGTTGAGCGAAACGGGTTGAAAAAATTCAAAAGTCGCCGACTTTTGGCAAAGTCGGGTTTCATGAAACGAAACCCGACCCTAGGATGAGGTCGGCCACGAGTTCGGCGACTTACGCGCCAAAGTCGCATTTCAAAAGTTTGTTTTGCGCTCTTTTTCAGCCAATCAGGATCCACGGACACTGTGGGCAACGTGATGACCTAGGCACGGGTCACCACCATCTTTCAGAAGGGCATGCAAGTGATTGGCTTGCTTTGGTGGGCGTCACAGGGGGTATAAAAGGGCGTGCACGCCGACCGCCATCTTACTTCTGCCGATCTTAGTATAGGGAGAGGTTGCTGCTGATTCTGTAGGGAGAGCGTTAGGCAGGGAAGAAGACAAAAAAACTGCTTCTGCTGCTAGCGATTTGGCCTGCACAACACACAAGTCACTGTGTGTGCAGTGCAAGGGGAGGCTATATAGTGGTGTATCAGTGGTGTTGGTTGTTGGGCTGCCTTTTAAGGCTTCCTGACACGCTGGCATTGCTGTTTACCCACTGCTCCGCAAACTGCTTTTTTAAAAGCAATCCAATCTCCCTTATCCTCTAGTCACTTTTGTCACAGCTGTGCCATCGAGCGTGTCACATAGCGCTCAGATATCAGTGGGCCTCACACAATCCACAAGTGTCCAGTGTCCAAAAGTGTGCGCAGAGATTCAAAATCTCCATTATCCTCTCGTCACTTTGGTCACAGGCAGCTGTGCCATCGAGCGTGTCACATAGCGCTCAGATATCAGTGGGCCTCACACAATCCACAAGTGTCCAGTGTCCAAAAGTGTGCGCAGAGATTCAAAATCTCCATTATCCTCTCGTCACTTTGGTCACAGGCAGCTGTGCCATCGAGCATGTCACATAGCGCTCAGATATCAGTGGGCCTCACACAATCCACAAGTGTCCAGTGTCCAAAAGTGTGCGCAGAGATTCAAAATCTCCATTATCCTCTCGTCACTTTGGTCACAGGCAGCTGTGCCATCGAGCCTGTCACATAGCGCTCAGATATCAGTGGGCCTCACACAATCCACAAGTGTCCAGTGTCCAAAAGTGTGCGCAGAGATTCAAAATCTCCATTATCCTCTCGTCACTTTGGTCACAGGCAGCTGTGCCATCGAGCCTGTCACATAGCGCTCAGATATCAGTGGGCCTCACACAATCCACAAGTGTCCAGTGTCCAAAAGTATGCGCAGAGATTCAAAATCTCCATTATCCTCTCGTCACTTTGGTCACAGGCAGCTGTGCCATCGATCCTGTCACATAGCGCTCAGATATCAGTGGGCCTCACACAATCCACAAGTGTCCAGTGTCCAAAAGTGTGCGCAGAGATTCAAAATCTCCATTATCCTCTCGTCACTTTGGTCACAGGCAGCTGTGCCATCGAGCGTGTCACATAGCGCTCAGATATCAGTGGGCCTCACACAATCCACAAGTGTCCAGTGTCCAAAAGTGTGCGCAGAGATTCAAAATCTCCATTATCCTCTCGTCACTTTGGTCACAGGCAGCTGTGCCATCGAGCCTGTCACATAGCGCTCAGATATCAGTGGGCCTCACACAATCCACAAGTGTCCAGTGTCCAAAAGTGTGCGCAGAGATTCAAAATCTCCATTATCCTCTCGTCACTTTGGTCACAGGCAGCTGTGCCATCGAGCCTGTCACATAGCGCTCAGATATCAGTGGGCCTCACACAATCCACAAGTGTCCAGTGTCCAAAAGTGTGCGCAGAGATTCAAAATCTCCATTATCCTCTCGTCACTTTGGTCACAGGCAGCTGTGCCATCGAGCGTGTCACATAGCGCTCAGATATCAGTGGGCTTCACACAATCCAAAAGTGTCCACTGTCCACAAGTGTGTGCAGAAATTCTAAATCTCCCCTGTCCTATAGACACCTTGTACCTTGTTTTACATTACTATATAGTTTGTTGGATTTTGTCTACATTTCTACCAAAAATGAGGAAGGCTGGTGGAAGAGGCTGTGGAATTGGGCGGGGGTTGGCAGCTGGTAATGATGGTGTTGGTGGTGGATCTGATGGTAGTGGCAAGAGCAAAATAGGACCGAATGCAGGAGGTGCTGACCCTGCGTTATCGTCTGTCTACATAAGGCCTCGAACGCTTAGTTTTCTAGGAGTTGGCAAACCGCTTTTAAAGGCAGAGCATCAGGAAAAAGTTTTGTCTTACATTGCTGACTCAGCCTCCAGCTCTATCGCCTCCTCTTCTTCAGTTGTAAAAAGTAAAAGCACTGAGTCGTCATTGGAGGCTCATGTTCATGAACCATACCTTTCCTTGTGTCCTTCACCCCAACCAAGATTGAAGGATGACGCAGGCCATACTACTGATTACTCCATGGAGCTGTTTTCACATACCATGCCTGGATTATCAAGTGAAATGGTGAATTACCCAGGCCAAGATGAATCTGACATGGAGTGCACTGATGCACAGCCGCTGATGGATGATTCTGCTGGTACATTCACTCAGAGCACTACATTGTCCTCGCAGTGTACAGAGCCAGATTTTTACCCTGATGAGACTCAGGTGCCCCTTCCCGCACACTATACCACCATACACGGTGACACAGAGAAAGGTGCACATGACATAGAAGAGGAGGTGATGGATGACCCAGTTGTTGACCCAGATTGGCATCCATTGGGGGAAGAGGGTGCTGCTTCCAATAGCTCAGATGAGGAGCATCCACAGCAGACATCGACATCGCAACAGCTGTTATCTGGCAGGCCCGGAGCACTCCAAAGACAGGTTCCAAACATCAAAAGAGTTGCTGGACAGCTTGTCCAGAGGGTCAAAAGATCACAGCGTGCTAGGCCGCAAAATGTCTGCCAAAGTAGGAAGAGTGCAGTGTGGCACTTTTTTGAACAAAATCCTCATGATCAGGCCAAGGTTATCTGTAAGAAGTGCGCAAAGACCTTTAGCCGAGGGAAAAATCTGAAAAATTTGAATACCAGTTGCATGCTTAGACATTTAACCAGCATGCACTTGCAAGCGTGGACACAACACCAAACCTCAAGTGCCACATGTGCAACTGATCACAACGAAGGTAGTCAGCAATGCTACATTGTTTCCCCCACTGTAAGCCCACCGGTTAGCACAGCAGCAAATGTTGAGGTGTCGTTGCAAGGCCACAGCAGTCAGGGAATCCCACTGTTATATCAACGAAAGACTGATTCTAGGCCATCAGAAAGAACACCAACTCCATCACCATCATCAACCCTCTCTCAGTCCGCCCTGTCCACCGCTACTTCCACCATATGCAGGTCTCAAGTCCAGCTCACCCTCCCAGACACTATGAGTAGGTCAAGAAAGTACTCAGTCTCTCATCCGCGTACACTGGGTTTGAACGCCCACATTGCCAAACTAATCTCGTTTGAGATGATGCCCTTTCGGTTGGTGGAAAGCACAGCTTTCCGCGAACTCATGGCCTATGCAGTACCACGCTATGACCTACCCAGTCGCCACTTCTTCTCTCGCAAAGCCATCCCAGCCCTCCACCATCATGTGAAAGACCGCATTGTCCATGCACTCAAGCAGTCAGTGAGCGGAAAGGTGCACCTCACAACTGATGCATGGTCCAGTCGGCATGGCCAGGGCCGTTACGTGTCCATCACTGCGCACTGGGTTAATGTGGTGGATGCAGGGTCCACAGGGGACAGCGGTGGTGGGACAGTGCTGCCTATCCCACGGTATAGGAAACAGTTGGCTGTAGGCGTTCGACCCTCCTCCTCCTCCAGAAGCGAAAGCTCGTCCACAGAGCGCAGTCGTACGAGCACTCCATCTGCAGCTGCCACTGTTGCACACGATGTGTCCCCCTATCGAGCAGCTAGTGGAAAGCGTCAGCAGGCTGTGTTGCAGATGATGTGTTTGGGCGACAGACACACCGCCGAGGTGCTGGCCGAGTACTTGAAGCGACAAACTGAGTCATGGCTGGGCAGTGTACATCTTGAGGCAGGCAAGGTAGTTAGTAATAACGGGCGTAATTTTGTGGCAGCCATAGCCCTTTCAAAACTCAGCCACATACCTTGCTTGGCTCACACCTTGAACCTGGTGGTGCAGTGCTTCCTCAAAAATTATCCGGAGTTAACAGCCCTGCTCCAGAAGGTGCGAAGACTGTGCGCGCACATCCGCCGGTCGCCTGTACACTCCGTTCGTATGCAGAAGCTGCAGCGATTGCTCCACCTTCCCAACCACCGCCTCATTATCGACATTGCAACAAGGTGGAACTCCACCCTGCACATGGTGGAGCGGCTGTGCGAGCAGAGGCAGGCCATAATGCATTTGTGGGAGGATACACGGCCAGGCACTTTGAGAGCAGACATGGAGTTGACAGGCGTGCAGTGGTCGAAGCTGAAAGACCTTTGTAAAGTCCTTCAGTGTTTTGAGGAATGCACACGGCTGGTAAGCGCAGATGACGCCATCCTAAGCATGAGCATCCCACTTATGCGTCTGCTCATGCAAACTTTGACGCACCTTAAGGAGCAGGCGTCTGCAGCCAATGTTGATGAGGAGGAAGAGGAGGAGGGAATCCTTGATGACATTCAGCCATTGTCTGCTCAGGGACCTCTCCTGGACGAGGTGGAGGAAGAAGAGGAGGAGGAGGAGGATGATGGGGATGATTACTTAGGGGAGGACGATGCATCTCGTGGGGCAAGTGAAAATGTTGGTGTGGCAAGGTCTGGTACAGGGTTTGTGCGTGACTGGAGGGATGTGGATTTGCCAGAAAGTTCTCCTCCACCCAGCACTCGCAGTGCATCATTGACACCGGGAACATTGGCCCACATGTCAGATTATGCCTTGCGGATCCTAAAAAGGGACCCCCGCATTGCCAAAATGATGAACGATGACGACTACTGGTTGGCCAGCATCCTGGATCCACGCTATAAAGGCAAATTACAAAACATCATGCCACAGGAGAACCTTGACCTAATATTGGCTAATAAACAAGCAACTCTGGTAAATCGGTTGCTTGAGGCATTCCCAGCACACAGCAGCGGTGATGGTTCTCACACGAGCCGTACGGGCCGGGGCAGCTTGGCAGAGGTGTTCGTGGTGCACACAGCAGAAGTGGCGTTGGAGACAGGGGTTTCATGACAATGTTGTGGACTGATTTTTCAAATACCGCTCACACAACTGGTAATACTGCATCGATGGAAAGTGACAGGAGACAGCAGTTGTCAACTATGGTTACAAACTACTTTTCCTCCCATATCGATGTTCTCCCACACAGGTCATTCCCCTTTGACTATTGGGCCGCTAAACTGGACACCTGGCCTGAATTGGCCCAATATGCCTTACAGGAGCTCGCTTGCCCAGCTGCAAGTGTGCTATCGGAAAGAGTCTTCAGTGCAGCTGGATCAATCCTGACAGAAAAAAGGACCCGTCTGTCAACCCAAAATGTGGATGATCTAACCTTCATTAAAATGAACCACGCATGGGTTTCCAAGGATTTTGTCCCACCTTCCCCTGATGACACATAGGGTGACAGAAAAATGGCTTGCTTTGGTCCACCTCTTCCTGGTACTTCACCTATTTCGCCTTTTGCATCAGCTGAATGTCCAACATCAACATATGCCACTTTCTAAAACTCCCTAACTGTGCTGCCTCCCCCCCCATGGCCGGGGTCACCACCTACCGCACGACACCGTGCGAGTGCCGTTGCCCTGGACAGGTGGGTAGGCCGACTCTTGGGCGCGGGCACTGGCACAGGGTCCCTCATAGTGCAATCAAGTGTCTCTGACGGTGGTGGTGCACACCCGCCGTCAGACACACCGCTGTACTATGAGGGGCCCAGTGCCAGTACCGACGCCCACGAGTGGGCCCCCCTTGCTTGGGCAGGGCCCCAGCATTTGCAATCTTTACCTCTCCCTGCTCCTCCGCTGTGTAATCTGGGCCGTCAAATCCATACTGTGCCTGACACCGTCTGAGCCTGCCTCCTGAGACATATATTTTGAATGTGTACGCTATCCATACATGTTATCCGGGGATGCGGTACCCTTTCTAACCTTTGTGCAATCACGTGCAATCCATACTGTGCCTGACACCGTCTGAGCCTGCCTCCTGAGACATATATTTTGAATGTGTACGCTATCCATACATGTTATCCAGGGATACGGTACCCTTTCTAACCTTTGTGCAATCACGTGCAATCCATACTGGGCCTAACACCGTCTGAGCCTGCCTCCTGAGACATATATTTTGAATGTGTACGCTATCCATACATGTTATCCAGGGATACGGTACCCTTTCTAACCTTTGTGCAATCACGTGCAATCCATACTGGGCCTAACACCGTCTGAGCCTGCCTCCTGAGACATATATTTTGAATGTGTACGCTATCCATACATGTTATCCGGGGATACGGTACCCTTTCTAACCTTTGTGCAATCACGTGCAATCCATACTGGGCCTAACACCGTCTGAGCCTGCCTCCTGAGACATATATTTTGAATGTGTACGCTATCCATACATGTTATCCGGGGATACGGTACCCTTTCTAACCTTTGTGCAATCACGTGCAATCCATACTGTGCCTGACACCGTCTGAGCCTGCCTCCTGAGACATATATTTTGAATGTGTACGCTATCCATACATGTTATCCAGGGATACGGTACCCTTTCTAACCTTTGTGCAATCACGTGCAATCCATACTGGGCCTGACACCGTCTGAGCCTGCCTCCTGAGACATATATTTTGAATGTGTACGCTATCCATACATGTTATCCAGGGATACGGTACCCTTTCTAACCTTTGTGCAATCACGTGCAATCCATACTGGGCGTGAGAACGGCTGGCGAGCTGTTAAGCAAGCTACAGCACCTGTCCAGACAAGTACAGGGATTCCCTAGCGAGGAGACTTATTTGATTGTTTTCAATGTTGGGACAGCAATTTTTGGGGAGCACTATACTCTGGAGAATGATAGATGGGGCCCACCATACACTGGAACATTCCAAAGGTGGACATCAGACACTGGAGCAGCATTTACAGGGCCCATTATACACTAGAGCATTAGAAATGGGGCCCATTATGTTTGGAGCATTATTTGGGCCCATAAGACAGTGGAGCTTCATCCATGGGGACCAACATATACTGTAGCATTATGTGGAGCTCATCATATACTGTTTCAAACATTATATGGGACCAATGATTCTGTATGGAGAAATAGATGGGCCTCGTCATGAGATGTAAAAAGTGAGGTATTTTTCATTGTACTATACCGCTATTTCTCTGCCGTATCGGAGCATGATGAGTTGTGGTATGTGTTAAAGGGGTGCTCTTTCGCCCAGGGCACATGAAAACCTGCAGCCAGCCCTCCCCCCCCACAACTTTAGCCAAATAACCCCCATTTTTCAGTGCGTAACTTATATTATGAAGTTAATTAAGGTTGACAAGCTTAAGTAAGAAGAATTGATGCTTTTGGCATTCAAATGGGCACTGTAGGTGTGTTTCCTGTCCTCCTCTCACTGCCGACTTTTATTCCCCATTGACTTACATTGGGTTTCGTGTTTCGGGACGACCCCGACTTTTCCCTATAATCGGACGATCTTGCTCGACCCGACTTTTGGAAAAGTCGGGTATCACGAAACGAAACGCGACCCTAAAAAACCAAAAGTCGCTCAACTCTAATAACAACTTATCATCTTGTCATGTTTACATCTGAATGTCATTTCAACTTTGACCTTTCTGGACTGTTCAATTAAAATATCGTAACCCTATTATAAGTCCATACCTTATCAACTTATCATATTGTCATCTTTACATCTGTATCTCTTTTCATCTTTGACCTTTATGGTCTGTTCAATTAAAATACCTAGTCCCTATTGTATTGCAATGGTACATCCTGTCTGTATTCGATTTTCTGCATACCTGAAGTCCTATGGGAAAGCTCCCAGGATGTTGTAACATCTGCCCTAGCCCCCCTTCTGCATCACTGAAATGCAAGCAGCACAGAAAATACACACAGAGCTTATATTGCCCTGTATTATATATTTATATATATATATAAATATATATATAAATATACACTCACTGGCCACTTTATTAGGTACACCTGTCCAACTGTGTGTTAAGACTTAATTTCTAATCAGCCAATCACATGGCGGCAACTCAGTGCATTTAGGCATGTAGACATGGTCAAGACAATCTCCTGCAGTTCAAACCGAGCATCAGTATGGGGAAGAAAGGTGATTTGAGTGCCTTTGAACGTGGCATGATTGTTTGTGCCAGAAGGGCTGGTCTGAGTATTTCAGAAACTGCTGATCTACTGGGATTTTCACGCACAACCATCTCTAGGGTTTACAGAGAATGGTCCGAAAAAGAAAAAAAATCCAGTGAGCGGCAGTTCTGTGGCCGGAAATGCCTTGTTGATGCCAGAGGTCAGAGGAGAATGGGCAGACTGGTTCGAGCTGATAGAAAGGCAACAGTGACTCAAATTGCCACCCGTTACAACCAAGGTAGGCAGAAGAGCATCTCTGAACGCACAGTGCGTCGAACTTTGAGGCAGATGGGCTACAGCAGCAGAAGACCACACTGGGTACCACTCCTCTCAGCTAAGAACAGGAAACTGAGGCTACAATTTGCACAAGCTCATCGAAATTGGACAGTAGAAGATTGGAAAAACGTTGCCTGGTCTGATGAGTCTCGATTTCTGCTGCGACATTCGGATGGTAGGGTCAGAATTTGGCGTAAACAACATGAAAGCATGGATCCATCCTGCCTTGTATCAACGGTTCAGGCTGGTGGTGGTGGTGTCATGGTGTGGGGAATTTTTTCTTGGCACTCTTTGGGCCCCTTGGTACCAATTGAGCATCGTTGCAACGCCACAGCCTACCTGAGTATTGTTGCTGACCATGTCCATCCCTTTATGACCACAATGTACCCAACATCTGATGGCTACTTTCAGCAGGATAATGCGCCATGTCATAAAGCTCGAATCATCTCAGATTGGTTTCTTGAACATGACAATGAGTTCACTGTACTCAAATGGCCTCCTCAGTCACCAGATCTCAATCCAATAGAGCATCTTTGGGATGTGGTGGAACGGGAGATTCGCATCAGGGATGTGCAGCCGACAAATCTGCGCCAACTGTGTGATGCCATCATGTCAATATGGTCCAAAATCTCTGAGGAATGCTTCCAGCACCTTGTTGAATCTCTGCCACGAAGAATTGAGGCAGTTCTGAAGGCAAAAGGGGGTCCAACCCCTTACTAGCATGGTGTACCTAATAAAGTGGCCAGTGAGTGTATATGTATATATTGATTTGATTAAGTGCAGAGCTGTGTGATAAATAAAATATAATTGAATGTGCTTCTAAAATAACAGTATAAATGCCAAATGTAATGCTTTATAAAAAATGTATTTGATTGTTGTTCAATAAACACTATTACCTTTTTTATAAAAATAGCGTCTCTCATTTTTATTTACAATTCGAATCAAATGTTTCCTTTATTAAAATAATGGTCAAATAAATAAAATACCCAATGGCTATAAAAGTGCCCCTTTATTGGTCATATAAAAGCGTATCAAGCACATCCTTTTATATCAAACAATAGCGATTGATATAAAAGTGATTCAATCACGATCCTTTTATTCTACTTTTATTCTACTTTATTAAAAGTCCTATAAAAGAGAAAATAATTGGACATATAAATATTTTGTCCTATAATACCTTTTTATATACAATTTGATATCAAATTGTATAAAAGTGTATCAAACACATCCCTTTTATAAAAATTTGATATCAAATTGTATAAAAGGGGTGTGTTTGATACACTTTGATAGGGGCGTGGTACCTGTCAGATTTCTTTTTGACCAGTAATACAGCCCCCTTACTACTACCCTGAAATACATTGGGGAACCGAAAACTGCAGTTCCTGCAAAGGTAATAGGTTTTTGACAACTATGATAGACAATTACCTTTCACAACTGGTTCAGGACATAACAAGAGGGGGGGCACTGCTAGACCTAATATTAACCAACAGGCCAGACCGCATATCAAATATAAGGGTTGGGGGTCACTTGGGTAATAGTGATCACAAATTAATAAGTTTTCATGTATCCTTTAATAAGATGTGTAGTAGAGGGGTTACAAGGACACTAAACTTCAGGAAAGCAAATTTCCAACGGATTAGAGATGATCTTGGTGCAATTAACTGGGATGATATCCTGCGACATAAAAATACACAAAGAAAATGGGAGACGTTTATTAGCATCCTGAATAGGACCTGTGCACAATAAATACCATATGGGAATAAACATGCGAGAAATAGGAGGAAACCACTATGGCTAAATAGAGCTGTAAGGGGTGCAATAAGAGATAAAAATAAAGCATTTAGAGAATTAAAGCAAGTAGGTAGTGATAAGGCATTAACTAAATACAGAAGATTAAATAAATTCTGTAAAAAGCAAATCAAGACAGCAAAGATTGAGACAGAGAGACTCATTGCCAGAGAAAGTAAAAATAATCCCAAAATATTCTTTAACTACATAAATAGTAAGAAACTAAACAATGATAGTGTTGGTCGCCTTAAAAATAGTCTGGGTGAAATGGTGGATGAGGATGAGGAAAAAGCCAATATGCTAAATGACTTTTTTTCAACAGTATTTACACAAGAAAATGCCATGACTGATAACATTATCGGGGATAAAAATTCTCCATTAAATGTCACCTGCTTAACCCAGCAGGAAGTACGGCGGCGTCTAAAAATCACTAAAATTGACAAATCCCCCGGCCCGGATGGGATACACCCCCGAGTACTGCAGGAATTAAGCACAGTCATAGATAGACCATTATTTTTAATCTTTAAAGATTCCATAATAACAGGGTCTGTACCACAGGACTGGCGTATAGCAAATGTGGTGCCAATATTCAAAAAGGGGACAAAAACTGAACTTGGAAATTATAGGCCAGTAAGTTTAACCTCAACTGTGGGTAAAATCCTGGAGGGTTTTCTAAGAGATAATATACTGGAGTATCTGGAGAAGAATAACCTCATGACCCAATATCAACATGGGTTTTCAAGGGACCGTTCCTGTCAGACTAATCTGATAAGCTTTTATGAAGAGCTAAGTTCTGGACTGGACCAAGGGAATGCAGTGGACGTGGTGTACATGGACTTTTCAAAAGCTTTTGATACGGTGCCACACAAAAGGTTGATACATAAAATGAGAACAATGGGGATAGGGGAAAATATGTGTAGGTGGCTTAAGAGCTGGCTCAGGGATAGGAAACAAAGGGTGGTTATTAATGGAGCACACTTGGACTGGGTCACGGTTAGCAGTGGGGTACCACAGGGGTCAGTTTTGGGCCCACTTCTTTTTAACATATTTATTAATGACATTGTAGTGGCATAGAGAGTAGAATTTCAATATTTGCAGATGACACTAAGCTCTGCAGGGTAATCAATACAGAGGAAGACAATTTTATATTACAGGAGGATTTATGTAAACTAGAAGCTTGGGCTGATAAATGGCAAATGAGCTTTAATGGGGATAAATGTAAGGTCATGCACTTGGGTAGAACGAACAAGATGTATAATTATGTGCTTAATTGTAAAACACTGGGCAAAACTGTCACTGAAAAAGACCTGGGTGTATGGGTGGACGACAAACTCACATTTAGTGGCCAGTGTCAGGTAGCTGCTGCAAAGGCAAATAAAATAATGGGATGCATTAAAAGAGGCATAGATGCTCATGAGGAGAACATAATTTTACCTCTATATAAGTCACTGGTGCGACCACACTTAGAATACAGTGTACAGTTCTGGTCTCCGGTGTATAAGAAAGACATAGCTGAACTGGAGCGGGTGCAGAGAAGAGCGACCAAGGTTATTAGGGAATTAGGGGGTCTGCAATACCAAGACAGGTTATTACACTTGGGGTTATTTAGTTTGGAGAATCGAAGGCTTAGGGGTGATCTTATTACAATGTATAAATATATGCGGGGACAGTACAAAGACCTTTCTAATGATCTTTTTACTCTTAGACCTGTGACGGGGACAAGGGGGCATCCTCTATGTCTGGAGGAAAGAAGGTTTAAGCATACTCACAGACGCGGATTCTTTACTGTAAGAGCAGTGAGACTATGGAACTCTTTGCCATATGATGTTGTAATGAGTGATTCCCTACTAAAATTTAAGAAGGGACTGGATGCCTTTCTTGAAAAGTATAATATTGCAGGGTATATACACTAGTTTCCTTAATATTGCGTTGATCCAGGGAGCTAGTCTGATTGCCGTATGTGGAGTCGGGAAGGATTTTTTTTCCCCAACGTGAAGCTTACTGTTTGCCACATAGGTTTTTTTGCCTTCCTCTGGATCAACATGTTAGGGCAGGTTAGGATAGGATATGGGTTGAACTAGATGGACTTAAAGTCTCCCTTCAACCTTAATAACTATGTTACTATGTATGCTGTGCAGGCGGAAAACATGTTTAATAAACAACGCTGCTAGGCCCCGTTCCGAAGGTAGTCGAGAGAGTGGTACCGGATGCACCATCTTGGAGAAATGATCGGTGACCACCCAAATGACGGTGCTGCCACTGGACTTGGGCAGACCCACCACAAAGTCCATACCAACCATCTCCCAGGGCCTGTCCGCAACCGGCAGAGGATAGAGTAACCCAGCGGACCACTGCGGAGAAGGCGGATTCTGGGCGCAAGAGACGCACGCCCGAATATAGTCCCTAACTTCATGGGCCATATGTGGCCACCAGTACGTCCTCGCCAGGAGTTCAGAGGTCCGTTTGATCCCGAATCGGCCACCCACCCTGGACGAATGAGCCCAAGAGAGAACCTCCAGTTGCAGATAGGCAGGGACAAATGTCAGACTCGAGAGCAACTGGGGCCACGGTCCTCAGGCTCTCCGATGGGACTATCAGCCAGGGCTCCTCCTCCGATGACACCACGGAGCGAGAAAAAGCATTGGCCCGGACGTTCTTCTCCCCGGAGAGAAAATGCAGTGTGAAATGGAATCGGGAGAAGAACAAGGACCATCTGGCCTGGCGAGAATTCAGCCGCTGGGCTGTCTGTAAATAAACCAAATTTTTGTGGTCGGTGAACACCTGGAAAGGGTGGCGAGCCCCCTCCAGGAGATGTCTCCACTCTGAGAAGGCCAGCTTCATTGCTAGCAACTCCCTGTCCCCGATGGAATACTTCCTCTCCGTCGGTGTAAAGGTCTTAGAGAAGAAAAAGCATGGGTGCTTCCGGCCTTGCGAGTCCTTCTGAAAAAGGACTGCTCCAGCACCGACGGAGGAGGCATCCACCTTCAGAATGAAGGGCTTATCTACATCGGTTTTAGGAAGTTTCGCCCCCAGCAATTTGCCCCCAGCAGTTCGCCCCAGGTACATTTCGCCCCCGCACATTTTGACCCCAGGACGATTCGCCCCCGCACATTTCGCCACGTATGTTTCGCCCCCAGCATTTCGCCCCCAGCAGTTCGCCCCCGCCAGTTCGCATCCGGATTTTTTGCCCCCAGCAGTTCACCCCTGGATGTTTCGCCCCCAGCAGTTCACCCACGGATGTTTCGCCCCCAGCAGTTCGCTCCCGGATGTTTCGCCCCCAGCAGTTCGCCCCCGCCAGTTCGCCCCCAGTAGTTCGCCCCCGGATGTTTCGCCCCCAGCAGTTCGCCCCCGGATGTTTCGACCCCAGCAGTTCGCCCCCGGATGTTTCGCCCCCAGCACTTCGCCCCTGGATGTTTCGCCCCCAGCAGTTTGTCCCCGTATTTTTCGCCCCCAGCAGTTCGCCCCAGGATGTTTCGCCCCCGGATGTTTCGCCCCCAGCAGTTCGCCCCCAGCAGTTAGCCCCTGCCAGTTCTCCCCTGGATTTTTCACCCCCAGCAATTCGCCCCTGGATGTTTCGCCCCCGGATGTTTCGCCCTCTGCGGTTCGCCCACGGATGTTTCGCCCCCGGATTTTTCGCCCCCAGCAGTTCGCCCCTGGATGTTTCGCCCCCGGATGTTTCGCCCCCAGCAGTTCGCCCCCGGATGTTTCGCCCCCAGCAGTTTGCCCCCGGATTTTTCGCCCCCAGCAGTTCGCCCCCGCATGTTTTGCCCCCAGCAGTTCGCCCCCGCCAGTTAGCCCCCGGATTTTTTCGCCCTCAGTAGTTCGCCCCAGGACGTTTTGCCCCCAGCAGTTTGCCCCCAGATGTTTGGCCCCCGGATTTTTCGCCCCTATCAGTTCGCCCCCGGATGTTTCGCCCTCAGCAGTGCACCCCCGGATGTTTCGCCACCAGCAGTTCGCCCCTGGATGTTTCGCCCCCGGATTTTTCGCCCCCAGCTGTTCTCCCCCGGATATTTCGCCCGCAGCAGTTTGCCCCTGGATTTTTTGCCCCCAGATTTTTCGCCCCCGGCAGTTCACCCCCGGATGTTTTGCCCCAGCTGTTCATCCCCGGATGTTTTGCCCCCGGATTTTTCGCCCTCAGCAGTTTGCCCCCGGATGTTTCGCCCCTGGATTTTTCACCCCCAGCAGTTCGCCCCCAGATTTTTCGCCCCCAGCAGTTCGCCCCTGGATTTTTCGCCCCCAGCAGTTCACCCCCAGATGTTTCGCCCCCGGATGTTTCGCCCCCAGCAGTTCGCCCCCGCCAGTTCACCCCCGGATTTTTCACCCCCAGCAGTTTGCCCCTGGATGTTTTGCCCCCAGCAGTACGCCCACGGGTGTTTTGCCCACGAATTTTTCGCCCCCAGCAGTTCGCCCCCAGATGTTTCGCCCCCGGATGTTTTGCCCCCAGCAGTTCGCCACCGGATGTTTCGCCCCCAGCAGTTCGCCCCTGGATTTTTCGCCCCCGGCAGTTCACCCCCGGATGTTTCGCCCCAGCAGTTCATCCCCGGATGTTTCGCCCCGGATTTTTCGCACCTGGAAGTTCGCCCCTGGATGTTTCGCCCCCAGCAGTTCACCCCGGTAATTTGCCCTCGGATGTGTGTACCCTGTTTTGCCCCCGGAATTTTGTGTTTGGATGTTTTGCCAGTTTGTCCTTGTGGTTCATGAATTTCTGTCTGTCATCAATTCACGTCACAAAAGTACTGTACGGAGTGCTGCACTTTTGTGACATTTTAAATCAACTGTTTCCATCTGTAAACCTCACAACTGATTGCATTATAGTGTCAGAGCATTTTGCCGCAATTTTAACAAGACATTTTCCAAAACGTCTCTGAAACGTTTTTGTGTTACATAAACATAACATGAAAAAAATAAATGGATTCAAAAAATGCAGTGTGAATGAGGTCTGATTTAGGTGGGGAAAGTAAACCACTCTAAAATCAAAAGATTTTGTGAACTTTTACCTGACCCAGCACTGAGCTGCTTTTTTGCAAGTTTTGTTGCAGATGTAACAATTTTCATGTCAGGTGTCCTGCAAGTTACATTAGACTAGCTTTTATTCCATCTTTACATCAGAATATAGCAGTATCTAAAATCTCTACAAAGAGAGGTGTACTAGCGCAAAACATCAGTCAGCTTCCACAGCAATTCACTTTCTACATGTATGAATTCAGTTCTATCCAAACGTGGGAAGAAGAAGTTGGTCTACGAGAATCACATTTACGCAATTTCCAAACGGACAGCTGACGATGTCCATTCCATCTGGGTCTGTGAAAAACAGTTGACTTGCAAGTAACCAATCCCCACAACCACGCAGCACAAGAAGCAAGACCTGAAGCAATCCAACTTGTCAATGAGGCGCTCACCAGGGCAAGGACAACACAGGAGACACCACCACAGATTCTCACAGAAGTTATTTCAGGAGCCCATTCTAATGTTGTAGCATTTCTCCCAAAGAAAGCATCACTGAAGAGAACAATACGATTATCAAGGCAACTTGGCAATATTCCAAGGTTGCCCCAAACCCTTGATCAACTTGTTATTCCCTAGGAGTTCCAGGGGATCAATATTGATGGTATCCAGCAGCAGTTCCTTCTGCATGACTCTGGTGAGCATTTAACATTTCCATTATATGTGTAATGTAGGGTGAGGCCTACTGATTCCAACTATGCCTCACTTTTTTAGTTGCAGTCTGATTCTCTGCTCAGCTTCAAAGTAGAAGTCCTGCCTTTGAGATATAGTGGTCTGCCATGTTCATAAGCAGAGTTGTAACCTTGTCCACCAACCATGATTTGCAGGTATCCAGCCATTGTCAATCATAGCCAGAGGACAAGGTTGTTGCATCAAACCCGCATCACTAGATGTCAATTTTAGTGTAGAATTTTCTGCTATAAATTAGCTGCAGATTGTCTGCTGCAACTCCTTAGTGCATGTGAATGGACCTTAACCCCTTCCTGACATGAGACGTACTATCCTGTCCATGGGACCCGGGCCCCTATGCCCATGGACGGGATAGTACGTCTACCGCGATCAGCGGCGCCCACGTGGTGAGCGCCGCTGATCGTGGCCGGGTGTCAGCTGATTATCACAGCTGACACCCGGCACTATGTGTCAGGGGCGGTCACGGACCGCCCCCGACACGTTAACCCCTTGCACACCGCGATCAAACATGATCGCGGTGTACCGGGGGGTTAAAGGGAAGCATCGGCAAGGAGGGGGCTCCCTCCGTGCTTCCCTGAGCCCCCCATGGCAGCGCAATGTGCAGCGCTGCTGCCGGGGGCTCCGTTCCTGCAGGCCCCCGAATCCAAGATGGCGACGGGGCCTTCGGGGGCCTGCATGAAGCTGGCTTCCTCAGTGCCTGCAAAGCGCAGGCATGAGGAAGCCTTCTGCAGTGCCTGTGACAGATTGCTGATCTGTCACAGTGATCTGTGATGTGACAGATCAGCGATCTGTCACAGGACAGTGATGTCCCACCTGGGACTATTTAATAAAGTAAAAAAAAAATAAAAAAAGTGTTAAAATAAATTTAAAAAAATCGCCAAATAAATTAGAAGAAAAAAAAAATATTCCCCCAAATAACTCCATTTTTTAGAAATAAAAAAAAAAAAAACAATAAAAGTACACATATTAGGTATCGCCACGTCCGTAACGACCCGCCCTATAAAACTGTCCCATTAGTTAACCCCTTTAGTGAACCCCTTAAAAAATAAAAATAAAAAACGAAGCAAAAAATAATGATTTATTATCATACCGCCAAACAAAAAGTGTAATAACGCGCGATCAAAAAGACGCATATAAATATCCATGGTACCGCTGAAAATGTCATCTTGTCCCGCAAAAAACGAGCCACCACACAGCATCATCCGCAAAAAAATAAAAAAGTTATAGCTCGCAGAATAAAGCGATGCAAAAATAATTATTTTTTATATAAAATAGTTTTCATTGCATAAAACCGACAAAACATAAAAAAAGACCTAAATAAGGTATCGCTGTAACCATACCGACCCGAAGAATAAAACCGCTTTATCAATTTTACCGCACCCAGAACGGTGTAAACGCACCCCCCCAAAAGAAATTCATGAAACACTGGTTTTTGTTCATTCTGCGTCCCAAAAATCGGAATAAAAAGTGATCAAAAAATGTCACGTGCCCGAAAATGGTACCAATAAAAACGTCAACTCGTCCCGCAAAAAATAAGACCTCACATGACTCGGTGGGTCAAAATACGGAAAAATTAGAGCTCTCAATATGTGGTGATGCAAAAACTATTTTTTGTCAGAGACACCGCACTGCACTTGCTCATAGAGCCAGTGCGCGTGTCCTGAGTACAGAAGCAGTGCTGAAAGTTACCTGGGGAGCAGGGCAGCAGAGGTGACCATGCGTGCTTCAGGCTAATAGTGTCAGGGTCCAGTCAGCGCTGGAAAGTAAACAGGCATAGGACCTGCGGACACTGAAAATGAGTAAGCTTGCACGGGACCTATGGTCATGTGACTGCAAGGGGGCGGGGCTTAGTGTCCTGTATTCAGATAGGACAGGACACCATACAACAACTCAGAGTCAGGCAAAACAGAGGTCACAGCAGTACGGGCAAACGAGGTACAGGAGGGACAAACAGACGGGTAGTCAGACAGAGCCAAAGGTCATACACAAGAGGGCGACGTGGTACCAAGTGGATGAGCAGAGAGGAGTCGGGTCACAAGCAGAGAGTCATACACGAGAGGTAGCGCAGTACAAGAGGGTCAGGCAGAACTCGTAACAGGGACAGAACCAAATCAAAACCACACAAGCAAGCAAGATATCAGGCACAAGGCACACGTATACAAGAGGTCACTTAACTCAGCCGAGGGCAGGAGTATAACTGACACCGGACCCAGGTCCAGTGAGCACTAAATAGCCTCCTGCTGCCAGAGAGAGGCAGCACAATTAACCCATAGTACAACCAGGACGGGTCAAAGCGAAATCCCGTCCTGGATCATGACATTTTTATGATAAAAAGCGTCTTTTAGCGTGTGACAGCTGCCAAACATAAAAACCGCCATAAATAGTAAATCAAACCCCCCGTTATCACCCCCTTAGTTAGGGAAAAATAATAAAATAAAAAAAATGTATTTATTTCCATTTTTCCATTAGGGTTAGGGTTAGGGCTAGGGTTAGGGCTAGGGTTAGGGTTAGGGTAGGGTTAGGGCTAGGGTTAGGGTTAGGGGTAGGGTTAGGGTTAGGGCTAGGGTTAGGGCTAGGGTTAGGGTTAGGGCTGATATTAGGGTTAGGGGTGTGTTGGGGTTCGGGTTGGAGTTAGAATTGGGGGTTTCCACTGTTTGGGCACATCAGGGGCTCTCCAAATGCAACATGGCGTCTGATCTCAATTCCAGCCAATTCTGAGTTGAAAAAGTCAAATGGTGCTCCTTCCCTTCCAAGCTCTGCCATGCGCCCAAATAGTGTTTTACCCTCACAAGTAGGGTATCAGCCTACTCAGGTCAAATTGCAAAACAATTTTTGGGGTCCAATTTCTCCTGTTACCCTTAGGAAAATAAAAAATTGGGGGCAAAAATATCAAAATGATTTTTTTATTTTCACGCCCGAGCGCTTTAAACTTCTGTGAAGCACTTGGGGGTTCAAAGTGCTCACCACACATCTAGATAAGTTTCGTGGGGGGCCTAGTGTCGAAAGTGGGGTCACTTGTGGGGAGTTTCAATAGTTTAGGTACATCAGGGACTCCAAACGCACATGACACCCGCAGACCATTCCATCAAAGTCTGCATTTCAAAATGTCACTGCTTCCCTTCCGAGCCCCGACGTGTGTCCATACAGTAGTTTTCTCCCACATATGGGGTGTCAGCGTACTCATGACAATTGGACAACAACTTTTGGGGTCCAATTTCTCCTGTTACCCTTGGGAAAATAAAAAAATTGGGGACTAATTGATCATGTTTGTGGAAAGAATACAATTTTTTTATTTTCATGCCCGGGCATTATAAACTTCTGTGAAGCCCTTGGGGGTTCAAAGTGCTCACCACACATCTAGATAAGTTCCTTAGGGGGTCTCGTTTCCAAAATGGGGTCATTTGTGGGGGGTTTCCACTGTTTAGGTACATTAGGGGCTCTCCAAAGGCAACATGACACCCGCAGAACATTCCCTCAAAGTCTGCATTCCAAAACGTCACTACTTCCCTTCCGAGCCCCGACGTGTGTCCATACAGTAGTTTTCTCCCACATATGGGGTATCAGCGTACTCAGGACAAATTGGACAACAACTTTTGGGGTCAATTTCTCCTGGTACCCTTGGGAACATAAAAAAATGGTGACTAAAAGATCATGTTTGTGGAAAAAATACGAATTTTTTTATTTTCATGCCCGGGCGTTATAAACTTCTGTGAAGCACTGGGGGGTTCAAAGTGCTCACCACACATCTAGATAAGTTCCTTAGGGGGTCTAGTTTACAAAATGGTGTCATTTGTGGGGGGTTTCCACTGTTTAGGTACATCAGGGGTTTTCCAATCGCGACATGGTGTCCGATCTCAATTCCAGCCAAAAACGTCAAATGGCGCTGCTTCCCTTCCGAGCTCTGCCATGCGCCCAAATAGTGGTTTACCCCCACATGTGTGGTATCAGCGTACTCAGGACAAATTGCACAATAACTTTTAGGGTCCTGTTACCCTTGGAAAAATAAGAATTGAGGGTGAAAAGATCATTTTTGTGGAAAAAATATGATTTTTTAATTGTACAGCTTTATGTTATAAACTTCTGTGAAGACCTTGGGGTTTCAAAGTTCTCACCACACATCTAGATAAGTTCCTTAGGGGGTCTAGTTTCCAAAATTGTGTCATTTGTGGGGGTTTCCACTGTTTTGGTACATCAGGGGTTTTCCAATCGCGACATGATGTCCGATCTCAATTCTAGCCAAAAACGTCAAATGGCGCTGCTTCCCTTCTGAGCTCTGCCATGCGCCCAAATAGTGGTTTACCCCCACATGTGGGGTATCAGCGTACTCAGGACAAATTGCACAATAACTTTTAGGGTCCTGTTACCCTTGGGAAAATAAAAATTGGGGTGAAAAGATCATTTTTGTGGAAAAAATATGATTTTTTAATTGTACCGCTGTACGTTATAAACTTCTGTAAAGCCCTTGTGGGTTCAAAGTTCTCACCACATATCTAGATAAGTTCCTTGGGGGGTCTAGTTTCAAAAATGGGGTCACTTGTAGGGGGTTTCCACTGTTTAGGTACATCAGGGACTCTCCAAACGTGACATGGCATCCGATCTGAATTCCAGACAATTTTGCATTGAAAAAGTCAAACGGCGCTCCTTCCATTCTGAGCTCTGCCATGCGCCGAAACAGTCGTTCCCCCCCACATATCAGATATCAGCGTACTCAGGACAAATTGCACAATAACTTTTGCAGTCCAATTTCTCCTGTTACCCTTGGTAAAATAAAAAAAATTGAACCTGAAGTATTTTTTGTGTGAAAAAAAGTTAGATGTTCATTTTTTTTTAAATATTCAAAAAAATTCCTGTGACGCACCTAAAGGGTTAATAAACTTCTTGAATGTGGTTTTGAGCACCTTAAGGGGTGCAGTTTTTAGAATGGTGTCACTTTTGGGTATTTTCTATCATATAGACCCCTCAAAGTGACCTCAAATGTGATGTGGTCCTAAAAATAAAATGGTGTTGTAAAAATGAGAAATTGCTGGTCAACTTTTAACTCTTATAACTTCCTAACAAAAAAAAATTTTGGTTCCAAAATTGTGCTGATGTAAAGTAAACATGTGGGAAATGTTAGTTATCAAGTTTTTTGTGTGCTGTATCTCTGTGATTTAAGGGCATAAAAATTCAAAGTTGGAAAATGGCGAAATTTTCAAAATTTTCGCCAAATTTCTGTTTTTCTCACAAATAAACGCAAGTTATTTGAATGAAATTTTACCACTACCATGAAGTACAATATATCACGAGAAAACAATGTCAGAATCACCGGGATCCATGGAAGAGTTCTAGAGTTATGACCTCATAAATGTACAGTGGTCAGAATTGTAAAAATTGGCCCGGTCATGAACGTGCAAACCACCCTTGGGGGTGAAGGGGTCAACTATTCATTGACATGTCTCCTAACCTCTGCCCTGCCCCTTTAGCCATGCCCCCTGCCAACAGCCTGAAATGAAGTTCCAATGCTGAATTAGTGCTGGGAAGAGGGTACACCATGCCCCGGTAGGTGCCGGTCACTTACCGGAACATGGCTGGTTAATTAATATTCACCAACTGCTGCCACACGCTGCTTTGATACAGGACCTGGAATGATGTATGCAATCGTGATCGCTCACGTCTCAGGATCTGTATTGAAGCAGAGTGAGGAAAGCAGCACAGCAGCAGGCGGTAGTTTATCCTTGCCATACTCCAGGAGGAGACATGCACATACCAGAACATGATAGATCCAGGGGGCCCGCTGTTCATGGCCGCATTACACCCCTTGGCGGCAGGCCCCTGATGGCCCGAGAGCAGTGGCGTCCCCTGCCTACATGGTAGGTGCAGCACTGCATGTCATTTTTAACTGTGCATTTTTTCATGAGCATGTGGATGGGATTTAGACATTTACGCTGCATATGACCCCGACCTAATGAACCGTTGAGTTCGTATGCTTTTTTTCACAAATACGTCTTACATGTTTGCTTGTTTTTCCTGATGTAAACCTTTTATTATCATGGAATTCTGCATTTTGCTAGTTTTTGCCGCCGATATTCCTTTCATGACTTTGAAAATGTGACATTTTTGAATCTTGGAGGCATTTTTAAACAGGAATATATCATTTTCCACTGGGACAATACATGTCGTAGAAAAAACTATTGTTTAGCTCCTTCACACCAGATTTTGCTTCAATTTATTGTTTTTGCTATAAAATCAGAAAATCGGAAACTAAATGTGAGTTTTTAATGTGAGATATGAACAACGGATGCTTCTGATTAGGAAAATTTATTGTGAATTCATCCCAAAATTCTCTGTCGTGCATCCGCCCTTTTTGTGCTGCACCGAGCGCACAAAAATGCAACACAGTGCAGTTGGCGCAGCGCAAAAAGGGCGGATGCACGGGCAAAAGTGTACCAGCGCACGACCAGCATACCCAAAGCTAAGTATAGGGTATGCTGATCGCATGCAGCTGACAGTAGGGGGCACGGCCGGGGCGGAGCTTAGCGGCGGCCCTGCGCTGCGTCCATTAACGCTATTGTGAAACTGACCTAAGTGTCCAAGAAAAAATATGCAACTCCAGGTAGAGAAAAGTTAATCCATGTGGCAGAAATGACCAGAGTACATATTAGATTTGAAAGCTAAGGTATAAGGAAGATACTGTATATAAAAGAAAAAGTGTTGCTACATTACCTTAAGTAGTGGCGGTACCCCATCGCGCATTTCGCATTTGCTTTTTCAAGGGGAGTGTGTTTTTTAATATAATCAGGTAAAATTACCTTTGGGTATCTCTTATACAGGGTGCCGCTACCTCCTGGACTAGCGAGTCTGCCCCAACGCATGTTTCAGCTCCTTTCTCAAGGGGCCTGCTACTAACCATGTGTCTCCATTATTTATATCTCCCAGCCACAGCGTGGTATACCACGCGACCGGAAGTGACACTCACCACCCGGATGTGACGTGTCACATCCGGGTGGTAAGCGTTACTTCCAGTCGCGTGGACCAGAAGTGACCACGGTTATCTTATTATATTTGCAGAGTATTATTGTAATTATGGGTATGAGGGTTATTGCCAAGCAAGCGGCATTGTTTTATGGTGGACATCTAGATCATAATCTGTGATGTGGCCTATACACCTTGCAATATAATTATGGCTATATTAATATTTGTAGTAGTTTATTATTAGGGCTTTTTCAGTTCTGCCCCTTGTAGCTGCAATATATTGCTGGCAGTCCCTGTGTCTATCCGTTTTCGTGGTAGCTGTCTCTTCCTGGATTTGCGCGTTAATTATGAATTAATTAATGAGTGACTGTGAGCAATGAGTGTATCTGTAGTCTCCTACTTCCCCAGTTTTGGCAGTATGGTTTTATTGAATTTGTTTCAATAAAAATTATATTTTTATACACACAAATAATTGCCTTGTGATCATCCTTTTTCCTACGGTTCTATGAGGTTCTGACAGACGCGGAGGGTCCTCTTCAGTCCTCTTCCATGCACTTCCACATTGTGTGAATATGTCATCGTTCCCAAGGGAATCCCTTTCATTATTCCTAGCTAGGGATTCCCTTGATCAAGAAGACTCGCCACACAGGTAGAGACCTTGGCAAAGGGGAGAGAAGCGATTTTTCTTTTTTGATGAGCAAACTCCAAACATTGCCTGTTTTCGGTCGGTGTGGTTGAACCCGAGCAGGCAATGTTTGATATAAAACCTGAACTTTCCAGATCGGGTTTGCTCATCACTAGGTATAGTATGATATGTAATGGATGACAAAAAGAAGCCATTAAGTGTAACACCACTAGTACATGACAGTAAAATGATGGTCACTTGGCTTAGATCAGGGGTGTCAAACTCATATTCACCAAGGGCCACACCAATTTAATGGTTGTCCCCAAAGGGCCGTTTGTTACTGAAAGACCAGATGCACACAATCGAGTCCCGTCCAGAACATGCATTTCTCTGCACAAAGCCGTGCATGCCCCTGTATAAGGCATGTCACGGTGGATCAGCTCTTTACCAAGCGATGTCACATCTTCCCTGGATCTCATTGAAATCATGGAGAGCTATGGCTGCAGCTTCCAGTCACTTGTCCTTGTCGTTGGTGCTGAAAGCTGCTGATAAACAGCTGGTTCAATGCAGAATACAACTGGACCCTATTCTTGGCCTAATCTGAGGAATGGGCATCAATAGAAAAAGGGATCCTGAAGTGAGAATACCACTTTTATCTGCTGCTCCATTCTTTGGTATACTGGCAGAGTGTTCTGTGAGGGCTAATCCCAAAACCCCCCTTCTGAAGACCTGATAAAGAGGTTCTGTAGAAGCTGGCTAACCACCACTTTAGTTCAGCAAAGCTAATATCTCAGTTCTGCAGAGATGGTTGGTGGGATTAACCTGGTAGTCAGTCAACAGTCCCGCTGCTTCCATACATAACCTGCATTAAGGGGGTATTCTCATGCCGAACAGCAAAATAAGGCAGCATGCTTTCAGCAATCATGTTGTGGTAAGCATGCTGCCGATCTTCCCCTCCTGGTACTTACCTATAGGTCTTCTGCTCATCTTTGTCTGATCTTTTCCTGGCTGTGTGAGGTGGCGATCGCCATGCTGGATCCAGAGGCCACCACGAGTCCTCTCCTTCTTCCCAGCGTCCTCTTCTTCTGCCTGATCTCATCGCGGCATTGCGCATGTGCAGCAGTGTTTTGGTAACAGGAGAGGCATCCTGCCCCCTGGATTGACTGATGAATGGGGCAGGAGTGACGTCATGTCAGTGAGCGGCCAGGAAATATTAGGCCTCACTGCCGCGGCATTCTTCATGCTTCATGAATCAGTGATCCAGGCAAGATGAAAAGACAGCCAGAAGCAGGAGAAGACGTCACGGGGAACCGCTAGACTGCACTCCGGGACCCAAGGAGCTGCAGCTGCGACAGGTAAGAATGTCAGTTTTTTGTGTTCTAGGGTGATAATACTCCTTTAAGGCCAGCCAATAGAGCTGCTGATAAGGCAGCCACAAGAATCCTCAGCAATTGGGGTCCTGTATATTTTACCCCCAAGTATGTTCAGCCCTAGATGTTTTGTTCCCTGCATGTTGACCCCAAAAGCTGAGGGTGAAACATCTGGGGTCAAAATGGTAGGAGCAAAACATCAGATGATGACACATCCAGGGACAAAATGCTGTAGGTGAAACATCCGGGGGCAAACTGCTGGGGGCAAAAAATCCAGGCGCGAAACATCTGGGGGCGAAACATCGGGGGGCGAACTGCTGGGGGCGAAACATCTGGGGGAAAACTACTGGGGGCGAAACATCCGGGGGCGAACAGCTGGGGACGAAACATCCGGGGGGGCAAAACATCCGGGGCGAACTGCTGGTGCGAAACATCCAGGGGGCGAAACATCCGGGGGCGAACTGCTGGGGGCGAAACATCCGGGGGTGAACTGCTGGAGGCGAAATATCCGAGGGCAAAACATCTGGGGGTGAACTGCTGGGGGCGAAACATCCGGAGGGTGAACTGCTGGGGGCGAAACATCCGGGGGTGAACTGCTGGGGGCAAAACATCCAGGGGTGAACTGCTGGGGGCGAAACATCTGGGGGCGAAACATCCAGGGGCGAAACATCTGGGGGCGAGACATCCGGGGGTGAACTGCTGGGGGAGAAACATCCGGGGGTGAACTGCTGGGGGCGAAACATCTGGAGGCGAACTGCTGGGCCGAAACATCCAGGGGCGAACTGTTGGAGGCGAAACATCCGAGGGCAAACTGCTGGGGCGAAACATCCGGGGGCCAACTGCTGGGGGCAAAACATCCGGGGGCAAAACATCCGGGGGCAAACTGGTGGGGGTGAAACATCCGGGGCGAACTGCTGGGGGTGAAACATCCGGGGGGCGAACTGCTGGGGGCGAACTGCTGGGGACGAAACATCCGGGGGCGAAACATCCGGGGGCGAACTGCTGGGGGCAAAACATCCGGGGGGCAAACTGCTGGGGGCAAAACATCCGGGGGCGAACGGCTGGGGGCGAAACATCCGGGGGTGAACTGCTGGGGGCGAAACATCCGGGGTGAAACATCTGGGGGCGAACTGCTGGGGGCGAAACATCCGGGGACGATCTGCTGGGGGCAAAACATCCGGGGGCGAACTGCTGGGGGTGAAACATCCGGGGGCGAACTGCTGGGGGCGAAACATCCGGGGGCGAACTGCCGGGGGCAAGCTGCTGAGGGCAAAACATCCAGGGGCGAACTGCTGGGAGCGAAACATCTGAGGGCGAACTGCTGGGGGCTAAACATCCGGGGGCGAACTGCTGGGGGCGAAATGTGCGGGGGCGAAACCTCCTGGGGGCCAAATGCTGGGGACGAAATGTGCGGAAGCGAAATGTACCCGGGAGCGAACTGGGGGCGAACTGCTGGGGGCGAAACATCCAAATCCCTCTACATCAGGGCGATGTAGAATGGGAGCGCTAGTGAAGTGGGACTTAATGGAGTCGAAGGCCTTGGAGACAGTTTCCGACCACAGTTTGGGATTTGCACCCTTCTTGGTGAGGGCTACCAAGGGCGCTACCAAAGTTGAGAAATGGGGGATGAATTGGCGATAGTAATTTATGAACCCTATAAAGCGCTGCATCGCTTTGAGAGAATGGGGTTCCTGCCAATCCATCACCGCCTGTAGCTTGGCAGGATCCATGGCCAAACCCTGGGATGAGATGATGTAACCCAGGAAAGGCAAGGACTCTATCACGCTTACCCTTATCTGCAGGAGTGTAGCGTGACCTGTCAACGGTCCCGGCATTGGTGAAGAAACTCAGACCACGGGGCTGTCAGAGGGGCCAGTGTAGGAGCACAGTTTGGGAGGTCGCAGAACCTGTGGAAAGGGTGGAGCGCTTGCAGAAGCACTCAGAGGCTGCAGGACCTAGCACCATGTGACCTGTGACGTCAGAGGGGGCGGAGCTTATCGCAGGGATGCTGAAGTGACAGGCAGAGGGCTCAGAGAGCCAGGGGTTTATACAGTAGCGATGGTCGGGCAATCCAGAAGTCATACACAGGAGAATCAATGCGGTACAGAGTCAGGCAGAGCAAGAATGGTCAGGGAAGCAGGAGGTCAGGCACGGGTCGGGCTGCACGGTGCAAAATCAGAAAGTCAGAGAGTAGTCTAGGGGAGCCAAAGGTCAGAACACGGGTCGAGCAGAACGGTACCAAATCAGGAAGCCAAGAGACAAAAAACAAAATCCAGACCAGGTCATATACACCACAAACACGGAAACAGGCGAGAGGCACTTAGCAAAGGCAGGGTCGGACACACTCAAGTATGAAGTATAAACGACAGGGAAGGTTGCTCGCCTGTGGCCATAAATACCCTCCCTGAGACCAAAGAGAGGCTCCAACCATTAACCCTTCACTTGTCACACCAAAATTCCAGATACCATGATATTAACCCTTCGCTTGTCAGACCAAAATTCCAGATACCATGACAGACTCCTGCTCAAACACACGTTTCTCCAATTTGGCATAAAGAGAGTTGGCCCGCAGGAGATCGAAAACTTTGCGAACATCTCTCCGGTGGGACTCAATGTCTGGAGAGTAAATGAGAATATCGTCCAGATAGACTACTACCGACATGGTAAGCATATCCCTCCCGGAAGATATCGTTCACAAACTCTTGGAAGACGGCTGGAGCATTACATAGCCCGAAGGGCATCACCAGGTATTCATAGTGCCCGTCTCTGGTGTTAAAAGCCGTTTTCCATTCGTCCCCTTCACGGATGCGAATCAGGTTATAGGCTCCCCGCAGATCAAGCTTAGTAAACACTCTCGCTCCCCTATCAAACTGCTCCGATATCAGGGGCAGAGGATACTTGTTCTTAACGGTTATGGCGTTAAGGCCCCTGTAATTGATGCACGGACGAAACTCTCCATTCTTCTTTTGGACAAAGAAGAATTCCGCTCCCGCCGGAGACACCGACTTCCTAATGAATCCTCTTGCCAGATTCTCCCTGATACACTGAGACATGGCCTCTGTCTCTGGGAGAGATAGGGGATATACTCGACCCCGGGGAGGCTCAGCACTGGGCAAGAGGTCAATAGGACAGTCGTAAGGGCGGTGCGGCGGAAGAGTCTCTGCCACCTTCTTGGAGAAAACGTCTGCATACTGCTGATATGGCTTATGAAGCGAGGAGAGATCTGCAGGAACCTCAGAAGTAGCGACCTGTACGGAGTCCTTCAGACACCTACCCTCGCAGGACTTGCTCCAATCGAGGATCTTTCACGAGGACCACTCTATGTGGGGAGAGTGAGATTGTAACCAGGGAACCCCTAGGAGGACCTGGTTGATACTCTCGGGCATAATAAGGAGAGACAGCATCTCCTGATGAGAACGAGACAGTGAGAGTCTCAGTTGAGCCGTCTGGTGGGTGATTAGGGACGGGAGCGTCGCCCCATTCACCACCCTGATGGTGACTGGTTGAGGTAGCAAGACCAGGGGGATTGCGTGTTGTTGAGCGAAGGCAGATGACATGAAATTGCCCTCCTCCACAGAGTCCACGCAAACCTCCACAATCAGAGTGGAAGAATTAAACTCTAACGCCCCTTTACACAGGAGCTTGGAGGAGAAAGTCGCGGTGTCTAATAGGCCCCCTCCGATAACCACTAGACGGGAGCGTTTCCCAATCGCTGTTGGCACTGGTTAGCAAGGTGCCTAGTCTGCCGACAGCGGAAGCAGACTGGAGGTACCCGCACGGGCTGGGCCCTGGACCCCGTGCGGGACACCTCCATGGCCTCTGGAGGCTCGGGCGGCTGACTGGGAGGTTCCAGCGGTCTAGCAAAATTTGGAGTCAACTTATATCGTTGGCGAAACTTGGAGCGATCCAACTCTCGATCAGTGAAGCGAATGTCAATTCGGGTGGAGACCGTAATGAGCTCCTCTAAAGTGGTGGGCACCTCCCTGGTGGCCAGGGCATCTTTGACATGATCAGCCAGGCCTCTCCAGAATATAGGTATAAGAACCTTATCTGACCACTCCAGCTCTGAGGCCAGAGTTCTGAAGAGGATGGCATACTGGCTGACCAGAGACAAGCCCTGGGTTAGAGCCAGCAACTGAAGTGCGGTATCGTGCGTGACCCGAGGTCCCAGGAACACCTGCTTCAGAGTGATGACCAGAAAATGGATGGCATTCTGTACCAGGGGATCCCCGCGTTCCCACAGCGGTGTGGCCCACTCCAAGGCCCTGCCCGACAGAAGGGAGATGATAAATCCCACCTTGGCCCGCTCAGAGGGAAATCGTGTGGCCAGCAACTCCAGGTGAATGGAGCACTGACTCACGAAACCCCTGCATGAGGCACTATCACCCGAGAACTTCTCGGGCAGCGGGAGGCGGGACAAGGTTGGGGCAGAACTGGCCGTGGAGACACGGCCGACAGCCTCTGTAGCTGCTTGAACGGCCATCGGGTTAACATCCGCAGCTGAGGTGGAACGCTCTAGCGCTGCCAACCTACCCTCCAGCTGCTGAATGTACCTATGCAGTCGTTGCTCGTCCGCCATTACTAGCCAGACCCTGGCGCTAGGATAATGTTAAGGCTGGCGGAACGCACCAAATTATAAAGTCGTAGTAGGTGCTTTCGCAGCCCAGGGTCCACGTGCAGAGGTGGTACACTGCTGCTAGATAATGGCAGGAGAGTTGAGCGGTGTAAAAACAGTCACGTGGGTTACGTCGCCCAATGTGAACAGGAGCGGACTCTGTTAATTCACAGAGCCGCACAACCGCCAAAGAGCGCACAGCAAACGGCCAGAGAACTCTACCCCAAGGACACGGGGTTAGAGTCCCTCTAAGTCCGCTGAGCATCGCTGCTACGAGCGCCGCTATGGACACTGGCTATGGAGTGTGGAGCACGTGCACTGAGGCGTGCCAAGTCACTGATGATGACTAATACCTGACTCAAACTCTGACCTACCTACGCCTAAGCCTGGGCGCTAGCACGCTAGGCTGCACAACACATGAGTACCAAGGGTAGGGGTTTCATAATGAGTCAGTCACCAGAGACATTCATACGTGCATACACAACTCACTCCTAATAGTCTGAAAATACAGTCTATCCTAGCGCATGGCCGGGACCTTCCTGGCTTTTCGGATGGGCCAATCCGAACATGAGCAGGACCTGAGCACGTGACCTTCGATCTCCAATGGGAGATCACTCCACGGGCATGCTCAGTGGCCCGACATGGGGACTTAGTCCCTGGAGAATCTTGCTGCTGAGCAGCATGCATTGCCATAGCTGTGCCAGAGGTGGCAGCAGCAAACAAACCCACAGTGCTGATCTTAGCAGAGCGCCGGGACCGACGAGTTTGCTGAGCAACCTCCTCTGTGGTTAGAGAGGAATGAGAGACCACCGGAAGCAAGACTCGGGATTACCGCTGAGCAGAGAAAGGAACCCGACGCATAACAGCTTGTTTTGCCATCCAGCTTGTCCGATTGCAAGAGGATTTTGAACACGACAGCAGGGTTTTTAATACTTTCCTTCGTTTAATAAGATTTAATAAGATAAGCACATTAAGTAGAATGAGGTATACTCTGGTTGGAATTCAACTGACACTGGAATGGAATGGCTGTCAGACATGTAGAGAAGCTGATTTTTATAAGTCTGTGCAGTGGTCTCTTAATGTTTGCCAGAGCTGCATGTACTTATCTATTGCTTGGAAATCCAACCATATATGGGACATTCTCTACTACTGCAAGCCTTGAAATGTATCCAACGGACTATAATCACCGCATCCTGCATGACCACTGACATGTGAGATCACTGCGTGGGATGATTGATTCCACTAGGATATGTTTATCTGAATTTATTTGATATTACCAATCTATGTAAATCTGGTGATATTTAGACGGGTTCATCTTCTCTCTTTCCTTCTTGTATATAGATAGTAGCATATTTACACATAAAAGCAACAGCTCTATAACCTTTTAATACGGGTTTCCAGTGGACACATTGTGTCATGATATATGGATCCAACATAAGAAACTCGTTGAGAGTGATCTAGGAGAACAGGGTATAGGAACATAATGATGAACAAGTTTTCTATCTTTCATTTTATATTTTTATTTTTTATGAGATACACATTCTATTTATCACTTATCATGATTGCTTGACTATTACTATATCACACAGCTGTAGCTACAAAGATATACCCTCTTCCTACAAATGCATTATATACTACTCACCATATACAGTGGGTACGGAAAGTATTCAGACCCTCTAAAATTTTCACTCTTTGTTTTATTGCAGCCAATTGTGGGAAGAGCCTTGGTGAGAGCGGTAAAGAAGAAACCCAAGATCATTGTGGCTGAGCTCTAGAGATGCAGTATGTAGTTCCAGAAAGTCAACTATCACTGCAGCCCTCCACCAGTCAGGCCTTTGTGGTAGAGTAGCCAGACGGAAGCCTCTCCTCAGTGCAAGACATATGAAAGCCCTCATAGCATTTGCTAAAAAAACACATGAAGGACTCCCAAACTATGAGAAATCAGATTCTCTGGTCTGATGAGATGAAGATAGACCTTTTTGGTGATAATTCTAAATGGTATGTGTGGAGAAAACCAAGCATTGCTATCACCTGCCCAATGCAATCCCAACAGTGAAACATGGTTGTGACAGCATCATGCTATGCAGGTGATTTTCAGCTGCAGGGACAGGACGACTGGTTGTCATTGAAAGAAACATGAATGCGGCCAAGTACAAAGATATCCTGGATGAAAACCTCTTCCAGAGTGCTCTGGACCTCAGACTTGGCTGATAGTTCAACTTCCAACAAGACAATGACCCTAAGCACACAGCTAAAATAGCAAAGGAGTGGCTTTGGCATAACTCTGTGACCATTCTTGACTGGCCCAGCCAGAGCCCTGAACTAAATCCAATTTAGAATCTCTGGAGAGACCTGAAAATGGCTGTCCACTAACATTCACCATCCAACCTGATGGAATTGAAATGTGAAAAACTTGTTGCATCATTCCCAAGAAGACGTGTGGCTGTACTAGCTGAAAAGGTTGCTTCTACTCAATACTGAGCAAAGGGTCTGAATACTTATAATCAGGCGATATTTCAGTTTTTCGTTAATAAATTTTCAAAAATGTCTACATTTCTGTTTTTTTTTTCAGTCAAGATGGGGTGCAGAGTGTACATTAATGAGAAAAAAATGAACTTTTTTGAATTTACCATATGGCTGCAATGAAACAAAGAGTGAAAAATTTAAAGGGGTCTGAACACTTTCGGTATCCACTGTATTAACTCATCCAACACTGCTCTAACCCTATGCTCTACACTAGCATTATGCTTCTTAGCTCAATTTAGGGATATATTTATATTATTTTTCTGGATGCACTCTGTGTTGATATTGCATTGATTCTATATCTACTTTGGTTTGTGCTGTCTATATTAATATCGATACAATATTAGACTAGTTGTTTTGGTAAATATAAAAGCGGCAGTATATACAATACTCACATGATATATGTAAAAATGTATATATATATATATATATATATATATATATACTGTACCTCTCTCATGGCGCAGAAACAAGTATATCAAAGATAACCGCGTCATTCTTAAAAAAAAAAGGTATATCATACATGGAACGGATGAAATGCCCAAAGTCACATGTTCAAATGGAGTGCAATAGATCCGGACTACAAATTTTTAGGAATCATCCCCCTCAATTGTTCTTGGAAAGAACAGCTATAAACACAAATTTAATAGTGTTCAAAAGTAGAATCATAAAACCGTATTAACAGATGTTTGCAAGAAAGAGTATGATATACACAACAATCACAAATAGACATGTGATTTCTTGATGATAAACCCTTTTATTTTTATTATTCATATTAGTTATCAGTCCCAAAAGGCCAAGATATTTTTTAAAAAAATATGTTTTTTGGAAGAGTCCAAATAGGTCAAAGCCAGCAGTGAAAGGCTCTCACATGAAGCAGTTATAGGAAAGAAGGGTCACAAGTAGTGTTGAGCATTCCGATACCGCAAGTATCGGGTATCGGCCGATATTCACTGTATCGGAATTCCGATACTGAGCTCCGATACTTTTAGCATATCGAATACCGGAATCGGAAGTTCCCATAATGCTATGAGCCAGTTTGATTTGATTCAGCCAATGACAATCCTCAGAAGTGTGGGCACATCCTGTTAGGCATGTAGGCATGTTAACTAATGGCATGGCTGTGATTGGCTGCTGAAATGATGTCATGATGCACTATAAAAAGCCACCGCCGGCATTTCGGGTTCACTCTGCTGTGAATTCAGTTAGGGACAGGCTGCTGTTCAAGACTGTGAGGGACAGTTAGAGATAGCGATTTTCACAATCATAGTGTGCTTTACCCAGGCTACATAATCCACCACTGTAGCTTTCTTTTGCCTTGCAGCAGTGTTCACAGCTGTCTGCAAGGTCTGTGTGAGTGCAGCTCATGCTGAGTAGTGTGTCCTGCAGCCACGTCTGGTTGTAGGCCGCTCAGCGTGTGTCACTGCCTCATACATATTTTTCTTTTTTTGCTGCTCATTTTTCATTCTCCTATTAGTGTGCATCCATCCGTATCCATATATGTTGGTTGCAAACACTATAGGAGTAGACAGCGGAGCCTCTCTGCAGCCTTTCAGTGCTAGTGCCCAGTTTGCTGCACTGTTCACGGCTGTCTGAGGTCTCTGTGCGTGAGTGCAGCTCACGCCGAGTAGTGTGTCCTGCAGCTACGTCTGGTTGTAGGCCGCTCAGCGTGCGTCACTGCCTCACACATATTTTTCTTTTATAGCAGCTCATTTTTCATTCTCCTATTAGTGTGCATCCATCCGTATCCATCTACATTGGTTGGTTGCAAACACTATATAGGAGTAGATAGAGGAGCCTTTTTTCTGGCTTGTGCCCTTCAGCTGCAGCCAGATTAGTATTACCCTATTTTTTGGAGCCTCATCTTTTGCATTGTAGGTTACCTTCCTGCATTGTAATAGCTCCAAAAAGTTTGTGATACTATCGCTTTCAAATCTTTGGTCACATCCTTTTTGTTTTTTTGGAAAAAAAAAAATAAAGTTCGCCAAACACTCCATTTGACAGTTGTGTAGGCCACATTGGCACATATTAAAGTGTAGTCCACACACACACTTCATAAAATTAGTGTTTCTTATACCTGTTACCAGCTGTTCAGGAATAAGCACACTAAGCCCCCCTTTGTACTTTTCTGCCTATCTTTATCAGTCTACCAAGATGAAGAAGGCAGGGAGTAAGGCACGTGGGCGTGGAGTTTCAGCAGGGAGAGGACGTGGGGATTCTGCAGGGAGAGGACGTGGGGATTCTGTGCCTGCTGCGAGCGAAAGTGAGTCAGCATCCCCCAGTTTTATCAGGCAACAGTCCTTTATGCGCAGCTTTGTAGGACCTCGCCATACCCCACTGCTGCAGGAGGAACAAATTGAAGCGGTTGTCAGATGGATGGCAGCTAAAGCATCGACTTCAATGACTTCCACGTCCTCTCAGGGCCAGAGCACTGAAGAGCAACCATCTGTCTCTTCACCACCTTCCAAACTGCCCAGGCAGTCAGAGAGCCCTGGACAGGAGCCATCACAGTCTCTACTTGTGTTCTCTGAATCTGTTGGCTTGGAAAGAGGGGGCCAGCCAAGCAGCATTCAAGAATGTGAAGAAGTGGGAGTATGCAGTGATGCGCAACTTCTTTGTCCCTCTGAATCTGAAGAGGCGGGTGGGCCAATGCCTATGGTCAGCACACCTCAGTACACATCAGATGATGACGAGACTCAGGTGCCACTTTCTGGTGCGTACGGTGCTGGCGAGAAAACCCAGGAGAAGCAGGTGTTTGAAGAGGGGAGTGTAGATGATGAGGTCCTTGACCTATCATGGCGTGAGGAACAGGAAGGTGGTGGAAGCAGCTCTGAGGAAGAGATTCCCCGAATGGCCAAAACAGGAGGGAGAGAGAGGGGGCAGACTTGGTTGCCTGTAGCCTCCACTTTGGCATCCGTTAGGAGCATTCCTCTTCCAAAAGCCAAAACGGACGCTCCCAAGACTTGCAGTGCGTGGTCCTTTTTTGACACAGTTGCAGATGACATTTGCTTTGTCAAATGCAAGCTGTGTCATCAGAAAGTCAAAAGAGGGAAAAATGTCAGCAACCTCAATATCACAAATATGTGGAAACATGTGCGGACCAAGCACGAGTTGGAGTTACACAGACACACTCAAGACGTAGGCCATCGTACAGCACCACCTACCACCTCTTCAGCTCGTGTTGGGGCCTCTTCCTGCAGCTCACACACAGCTGGTTCGGCTTCCTCACAGGATCGCCAAGGAAGAACCTCTGGCACTGCTGTCTGGAGACCCAGTGACACTCCACCCTCAGCACCATGTTCCCAGTCATCCTCACACTCCCAGGCCACTCTACAGCCATCGGTAGCACAGGCATGGGATAAAAGGCAGCCATATTCGGCAAACCATCCCCGAGCACAGGCTCTGAATGCTGGCATTGCCAAACTACTGGCCCTTGAAATGCTCTCATTCAGGCTGGTGGAGACTGACACCTTCCGGAACTTCATGGCATTGTAAGTCCCACAATACACCATTCCCAGCCGCTTTTATTTCAGCAGGCAAGCCATCCCTGCCCTGCAAAAGCATTTGGAGGGAAAAATAAAACATGCGCTGCTAAACGCCGTCAGTAGCAAGGTCCACCTGACCACCGACGCGTGGACCAGTAACCATGGACAGGGACGATACCTTTCCCTCACTGCCCACTGGGTCAGTGTTGTGGAGCCGGGTACAGATCTGGAGAGTGGCGCTGTACGTGTTCTGCCAACTCCACGGATTGTAGGAATCCAGTCTGTACACATTGACTCCTCCTCCTACTCAAGTTCCTCAGAAACAGCGCTGCAGGAGCCTGTTACGAACGATATGAGCACAGCCGTTGCCAAACGTCCACAGGCCGTACTGAAATTAATTTCTTTGGGGAATCGAAGCCACACAGCGCAGGAGCTCTGGAATGCCATCAAGCAGGAGAGCGACGTGTGGTTTCTGCCAGCGAATCTCCAGCCAGGCTTGGTAGTGTGTGACAATGGCCGAAATCTGGTGGCAGCTCTGGGCCTAGGCAACCTCACTCACATCCCATGTCTGGCACATGTGCTCAACTTGGTCGTGCAGAGCTTTCTGAGGGACTATCCGGATCTTGATGCACTGCTGCACAAGGTCCGTATAGAGTGCGCTCACTTGCGGCGTTCCAGCATGGCAATATCGCGCCTTGCTGCTCTGCAGTGCCGATTACGCCTTCCGGAACATCGCATCATATGTGACCTACCCACCAGGTGGAATTCAACGTTACATATGTCGGAGCGGTTGTGTGAGCAGCAGGCAGCAGTAATGGAGTTCCAGCTGCATCAGGCACAAACAAGTCGCACTGTGCACTGGTCACACTTCAGCACCACTGAGTGGGCCTCTATGAAGGACATCTGCCTCGTTTTGCGTGCCTTCGATGATTCCACGCAGATGGCGAGTGCAGATGATGCACTAGTCAGCATGACTGTCCCCTTATCTGCCTGCTTCAAAAAACACTGCAAGCACTAAGGGAGGAGGTTTTGGAAGAGGTGGAGGATGAGGAGTCACAAATGCCATCTGCTTCTGGACAGTCTGCGCTACGTGGTTCCTCACAAAGGCCTAGGCAGGGGACACTTTGTGAGGAGGATGAGGAGGAGTCAATGGAGGAGGAAGACATCTCTACAGAGGAGGGAGGTTCCCAATGCTCTAGTCAGTACAGTTATATGTTAAAGTTTGGGCACCCCTATTAATGTTAACCTTTTTTCTTTATAACAATTTTGTTTTTTGCAACAGCTATTTCAGTTTCATATATCTAATAACTGATGGACTCAGTTATATTTCTGGATTCAAATGAGGTTTATTGTACTAACAGAAAATGTGCAATCTGCATTTAAACAAAATTTGACCGGTGCAAAAGTATGGGCACCTCAACATAAAAGTGACATTAATATTTCGTAGATCCTCCTTTTGCAAAAATAACAGCCTCTAGTCGCTTCCTGTAGCTATTAATGAGTTCCTGGATCCTGGATGAAGGTATTTGTGACCATTCTTGTTTACAAAACAATTCCAGTTCAGTAAAGTTTGATGGTCGCCGAGCATGGACAGCACGCTTCAAATCATCCCACAGATGTTCAATGATATTCAGGTCTGGGGACTGGGATGGCCATTCCAGAATATTGTAATTGTTCCTCTGCATGAATGCCTGAGTAGAATTGGAGCGGTGTTTTGGATCATTGTCTTGCTGAAATATCCATCCCCTGTGTAACTTCAACTTCGTCACCGATTCTTGCACATTATTGTCAAGAATCTGCTGATACTGAGTTGAATCCATGCGACCCTCAACTTTAACAAGATTCCCGGTGCCGGCATTGGCCACACAGCCCTAAAGCATGATGGAACCTCCACCAAATTTTACTGTGGGTAGCAAGTGTTTATCTTGGAATGCTGTGTTTTTTAGCCTCCATGCATAACGCCTTTTTGTATGACCAAACAACTCAATCTTTGTTTCATCAGTCCACAGGACCTTCTTCCAAAATGTAACTGGCTTGTCCAAATGTGCTTTTGCATACCTCAGGCGACTCTGTTTGTGGCGTGCTTCCAGAAACTGCTTCTTTCGCATCACTCTCCCATACAGCTTCTCCTTGTGCAAAGTGCGCCGTATTGTTGACCGATGCACAGTGACACCATCTGCAGCAAGATGATGCTGCAGGTCTTTGGAGGTGGTCTGTGGATTGTCCTTGACTGTTCTCACCATTCTTCTTCTCTCCCTTTCTGATATTTTTCTTGGCCTGCCACTCCTGGGCTTAACAAGAACTGTACCTGTGTTCTTCCATTTCCTTACTATGTTCCTCACAGTGGAAAGTGACAGGTTAAATCTCTGAGACAACTTTTTGTATCCTTCCCCTGAAAAGCTATGTTGAAAAATCTTTGTTTTCAGATCATTTGAGAGTTGTTTTGAGGAGCCCATGATGCCACTCTTCATAGGAGAATCAAATAGGAGAACTACTTGCAATTGGCCACCTTAAATACCTTTTCTCATGATTTGATACACATGGCTATGAAGTTCAAAGCTCAATGAGGTTACAAAACCAATTTAGTGCTTCAGGAAGTCAGTAAAAAGTAGTTAGGAGTGTTCAAATCAAGAAAATGATAAGGGTGCGTATACTTTTGCATCGGTCAAATTTTGTTTAAATGCAGATTGCACATTTTCTGTTAGTACAATAAACCTCATTTGAATCCAGAAATATAACTGAGTCCATCAGCTATTAGATATATGAAACTGAAATAGCTGTTGCAAAAAACAAAATTGTTATAAAGAAAAAAGGTTAACATTAATAGGGGTGCCCAAACTTTAACATATGACTGTATGTACAGCGAGGGTGGGGTGATGCAGAGCAGGGAGAGATGACGACTCAAGCAGGGGACTGCGTTTCTTTGGCAGTTGGGAGTTCTGCAGCACATGGTTGATTTCATGCTGCAGTGCCTGAGAAACGACGGCCGCATCGCCCACTGTCATGTCGGACACTGTTTGCACCAGGGTGTCCGGCAGACAGCGGTAATACCCCATCCTACCACATGGTTCTCAGCGGCGCTGGTTGGTCTTCTGATCCGGCTTGGATTGGGTTAACCAGGCTGTCATTCTGGCTGAGGGCCTAGCCACGCCCTCTGTCTTTAAATTGCCCTGTGTGACTATGGGTGTCGCCGACTATAGCTCTTGCCTTGTGCTAAGCGATACCGGTCTGGAGTGGTGGCCTAAGGAGCATACGGTTTCTGGTGTAGTATATTCCATTGTTGCCATTTTGCCTCCCTGTGTTGTATTATTTGGTTGCCCTTGCACATTTCTGTATTCCCCTGTGTGTACGCGGTGTGGTGCATTTCCGTTATCCCTGTCCATACTTATTTGTGGGGTCTGGTGCTTGGTCTCCTCACTGGGTGGAGGGTGGTGGGTTCAGCTTAGGGCTGGACAGGAGACAAGGACAGGGTGGAGGCCCAGGCAGGCACACCTTCAGTGTAAACCCTGGGTTTAGGGACAGACAGGGTTTCCCCTAGTCTGAGGGACACCGCAGGGGCCCCGGGGTTTCAGCCTAAAGTTACCTAGGCTTCCCATGACATTATAGTCGGCCCAAAAGAAAAAAAAAAAAAGGAATTATTTACCATGGATCCTATAGTCTCCATAACCAAGCAGCTGGAGGCTCTGTCCATACAGGTCACTGAACTGAGGGGGGCGGTCCAGCAACAAGGCCTCTCAGTTCCTGCTGTGCAAACTGAGGCAGCAGTCAGGGCAGCTGAACCTAAGTTACCTCTCCCTGAACGATTTTCTGGTGATCGCTGTAAGTTCGTTGTATTTCATGAATCCTGCAAATTGTATTTTCGCATGCGTCCTCTCTCCTCAGGAAATGAGGCTCAGCGTGTGGGCTTGGTAGTTTCCTTGCTGGGTGGTGACCAACAAGCATGGGCGTTTTCACTACCTTCTGATTCATCTGCATTTGAGTCCGTAGACCTTTTTTTTCTGCTCTGGGTTTAATCTATGACGATACTGACAGACTGGCGTTAGCAGAATCTAAAATACGCTCTCTACTCCAGGGTGAGCGACTGGCGGAGGATTACTGTACTGAATTTCGTCGCTGGGCTGTGGACACGCAATGGAATGACCCTGCACTAAGGAGTCAATTTTTGCATGGGGTTTCTGAAAGGGTTAAACAAGCTCTGCTAATGTATGAGACTCCCGCTTCTCTGGAGGCTGCTATGGTGCTTGTAGTACGCATTGATCGCCGCTTTCGTCAGAGGTCGCAGGAGACATTGCCTGTGGGGGGAGGGGCAGTCTCTGGTAAGGTTGCCTCAGGTGAATCCGTGGAACCTATGCAGATCGCTGGTATATCACATACACATAATAACAAGCATAAATGTCCCTTGCCCAGAAAGCAAGGGGTCTGTTTTTTTTGTGGCAATAAAGGACATTTTATTAATGCTTGCCCCCTGGTACCTAAGAAAGACATGCCGGCGGAAAACTGCTAGGCTCAGAGGGTTTGGAGGAGTCTAGTCTGAGCCTTTGCATATCCTCCGTGGTGGTCTCCCAGTGTATGCTCCCTGCCAAGGTAATTATCGGGGGCCAATAGCTGTCAATTACTGTATTTGTAGATAGTGGTTCAGCCGCTAATCTCATTGATGAAAAGTTTGCGCGTACTGCGGGATTTAAGGTGGAGACGCTGCCTAATCCTATCTGGGTGGTTACCATCAATGCCTCCCCTCTCTCACAAGGGGAGATTAAAGAGTTTGTGGCTGATGTAAAACTCCACATTGGGGTCCTACACTCTGAGTGGGTAACATGTAAGGTGCTCAGTAATTTACCTGCTCAGATAGTTCTGGGGTTTCCATGGTTGTCTATGCACAATCCGGTGATTGATTGGAAAACCCAGGACATAATTCAGTGGAGCAGATACTGCCAGGAGAGTTGTCTGGCCACGTGTATCTCCGCTGTGACACCCAGCATCCCGGAGCCACTGCTGGACTTTGCTGATGTATTTTCTGAAAGAGGTTGTTCAGAGCTGCCACCGCACCGACCCTATGACTGTGCTATTAGATTAAAACTGGGGGCCAAGTTACCAAAAGCCAGGATGTTTAATATCTCAGGTCCTGAGAGGCAAGCTCTCAAAGAATACATTGCAGAAAGTCTAAGCAAAGGGCACATCAGGCCTTCATCTTCTCCATTGGCGGCGGGGTTCTTCTTTGTCAAGAAGAAAGATGGCGGATTACGCCTGTGTCTGGATTTCAGGGAACTCAACCAGATTACGGTTCGTGACCCCTACCCGATGCCACTGATACCCGATTTGTTCAACCAGGTGTCTGGTGCCAAATGGTTTTCCAAGCTTGACCTCAGGGGGGCGTACAATCTCATAAGAGTCTGTCAAGGGGATGAATGGAAGACGGCATTTAATACCCCTGAGGGTCATTTTGAGAATTTGGTGATGCCATTTGGGTTGACGAGCGCGCCAGCAGTATTTCAACATTTCATAAATGATGTCTTTTCTCATCTCTTGGGGAAATTTGTTATTATATACCTTGATGACATTCTTATTTACTCACGTGACCGTGATGCACACATAGAGCATGTTAGGCAGGTGTTGCAGTTGCTCAGGGAAAACAAGCTCTATGCCAAGCTTGAGAAATGTGTATTTGTCGTCCAAGAATTACCTTCTTTGGGTTATGTAATTTCCGCCTCAGGGTTTAAAATGGACACCGCTAAGGTGCAAGCGGTGTTGCAGTGGGAGCGGCCTGATAATCTCAAGGCGTTTCAGCGATTCCTGGGCTTTTCAAACTATTATAGGAAATTTATTAAGAATTTTTCTTTGATTGCTAAGCCGCTCACCGACATGACTAAAAAAGGTACTAATTTTTCTGACTGGTCTGAGGCTGCTGTGCGCGCGTTTGAATTCCTCAAAAACAGTTTTGCTTCAGCTCCCATCCTGGTTCAGCCTGATGTCTCCCTACCATTTACCGTGGAGGTGGATGCATCTGAGGTTGGAGTGGGGGCGGTACTGTCTCAGGGTCCATCCTTGGGAGAATTGCATCCATGTGCCTACTTCTCCAAGAAACTGTCGCCGTCCGAGCGTAATTACGATATTGGTAACGGAATTGTTGGCCATCAAGTTGGCATTTGAGGAATGGCGACACTTCTTGGAGGGGGCTGTCCATCAGATTACTGTTATAACAGACCATAAGAATCTGCTTTATTTAGAGTATGCTAAACGCCTGTCCCCCAGACAGGCTCGCTGGGCGTTATTCTTCACCCGGTTCAATTTTTTTGTGACATACCGACCAGGTTCTAAGAATACTAAGGCGGATGCCTTCTCCAGATGTTTTCCGGATGGAGAGCTACGTGAGGATCCGGTGCCTATCCTGCAAAAGGGAGTTGTGGTCTCGGCTCTCACGACAGAGGTTGAGGCAGAGATTGCTGATGCTCATGAGGAGGTACCACCAGATCTGCCTCCTAATCATTTGTGCCACTACACCTACGCTTAAAAGTGTTAGGGGAACATCACGATACTGTCCTGGCGGGTCACCAAGGAGTTAAGGGCACTCTGGAACTTGTATCACGTCATTTTTGGTGGCCCAAAATCGGGCAGGACGTGGCCTCATATGTGTCAGCCTGTACCACGTGCGCACAGGCCAAGACACCACGCTCCCGTCCTGCTGGCACATTGCATCGGTGTGCCCAGTAAGCCATGGACTGAGATTTCCATGGATTTCATTATGGATTTGCCCTCCTCGGCTGGGAACACGGTCATTCTGGTAATAGTTGATCGGTTCTCTAAAATGTCGCATTTCGTTGCTTTGCCATCTTTGCCCAATAAGAAGACCCTTGCTCAGGTATTTATTCGTGAGGTGGTCAGACTTCATGGTGTCCCGTCTGACATTGTATCTGATAGAGGTACACAATTTGTGGCAAAATTTTGGAAAGCTTTTTGTTCACACCTAGGGATTAAATTGTCTCATTCATCGGCTTTCCATCCTCAGTCGAATGGGCAGACTGAGCGTAGGAACCAAAACCTGGAACAATACTTACGCTGTTTTGTGTCTGACAATCAGGAAGAGTGGTCGGTGTTTCTTCCTCTGGCTGAATTCGCGATAAACAATCATTATCAGGAAATGTCTGGGGAATCTCCTTTCTTTTGTGTTTATGGTCAACATCCCCAATTATGTACCTTGCACCAAGGGAGCTCTGCGGGCGTCCCTGAGGAGGACCAGTTGGGAGCACAATTGTCATCCGTTTGGAGGAGAGTAAAGCAGCGCTTGCTGAATGTAGGTTCTAGGTATAAACGTGTGGCTGACGGTAGACGTGTGCCTGGTCAGGACCTGTGTGTGGGTGATTGGGTGTGGTTGTCTACAAGGAACATCAAACTCAAAATACCATCGCTTAAGTTGGGGCCCAGGTTCATTGGTCCATTTAGGATCTCCGCAATTATCAACCCTGTGGCATTTCATTTAGACTTACCTGCCGTATACAAGATACATAATGTGTTTCACAAGGCGTTACTTAAGAAAGTCGTGGGTGCTGTTGATGTTTCTCCCGTGCCACCACCTCCCGTCTTGGTGGATGGCACGTTGGAGTTTGAGGTGTCCAAGGTGGTTGACTCTCGGGTAGTGCGTCGCACTCTACAGTACCTGGTCCACTGGCGTGGCTATGAGTTGTGAGTTCATTTTCCCCTTCGTCACTGAGGTCTGGTGAACTCCCTATTCTGGTAAAGGAAGGTAATGAGCCTGATTATCAGGCACCTGAGACTAATTAGGATGACTGGCTGAGTGGAGTCACTGACTGGATATAAGGCTGCCGACGCCCTTCTGACCTGCGGGTGATTTCTCTGTGGACTTCTAGGACACCAGTCTTATTCCTGCTTCCCTAAAGCTAAGTTTTCTGCTTTGCCTGTTTGCATTTATGTTTTGTTTTTGTTTTCCTTGCTTTTCTGGATTCTGCCATTCCCTGCTGGGATGAGCTGAATCTCCTTTTGCCGGTTGCTCCGTCTTCAGAATATTCCTGAGTACTGACATAGCTTTTTTGAAGCCTAGCGTCTTCAGGGCCTTTTTCACTGTCAGTCTGTTGGCTCTTATTTTCATAGGGTTTTTCACGGATTGCAGACAGCAGCCTTCCTGTCCTTTCCTATCTAGGTAGTTTGGGCCCCATCTTTGCTCAGTCTATCTTTCTGTCTGTGTTAGTGTTTTCATATTGCTTCACATCATTATATGTTGGGGGCTGCCTATTGCTTTGGGGTCTGCTCTGGGGCAGTTTAGATTTCCCCTTTCTTTAGGCCTATTTAATTCTCCGGCTGTGATCGAGGGGTCTAGGGCATCTGGGTCTAGGGCATCGTAGGAACCCCCCATGGCTGTTAGTTGTTGTGATAGGATCAGGGGTCTGTAATCCGATAGCTGCCAACCTCTCTGGTTTTCTGGACTTAGCTAGCAGTTCTGTTTTTGCCTCCTACGGTGATTCAATCATAACAGAATCACCCGCCATACCGCAGATCCTAGGGTACTCAATAGCAGGAAAGAATTGTGTTTAAAAAAAAAAAAAAGTGTGTATATTCTTTCCTCTATATCTCTGAGGCCGTAGGGGGAATTTTTTTTTTCTCTCAATGGAGATAAAGCAATTGTCTGATCGTGTGGAGCAGCTCGCTGCGGAAGTGCTGGGAATTTCCGCCTACCTTGCTCGTTCGCATGCTGTTGAACCAAAGATCCCTACACCTGATGTATTTTTTGGGGATCGATCTAAATTTTTGAGTTTCAAAAATAATTGTAAATTATTTTTTGCCTTGAAGCCTAACTCGTCAGGGAGCTCAGCGCAGCAGGTTAAAATTGTCATCTCTTTGCTGCATGGCGATCCCCAGGATTGGGCGTTTTCTTTGAAACCAGATGATCCTATTCTGACTAATGTGAACGCATTCTTTCAAGCTTTGGGGTTGTTGTATGACGAACCTAATGCTATTGATCAGGCTGAAAAGACCCTGTTGGCATTAAACCAGGGTCGAGATTCTGCAGAGTTGTACTGTCAAAAGTTCCGAAAGTGGGCGGTCCTTACTACCTGGAATGATAATGCCTTGGCTGCTCTCTTTCGGAAGGGTTTGTCAGAAGCCGTAAAAGATACTATGGTGGGATTTCCTGTTTCCTCTGGTCTGGACGATTCTATGTCATTAGCCATTCAGGTTGATCGGCGTTTACGTGAACGCAGGATTGCACGAGAGGTGTTGCCACCGGTTGAACAGACGTCTGAACCTATGCAATGTGATAGAGTTTTGTCTAAGGCGCAACGTCAGGAGTTCAGAAGGAGTAATAAGCTGTGTTTTTTCTGTGGAGATGCCTCGCATATTATTTCTGTTTGTCCTAAACGAGAGAAACGCTTTGCACACACGTTTTCTGTTGGTGGTGTTCAACCTAAGTTTCTTCTGGCAATTACTCTGATCTGCTCCCTGTCCACATTTTCCGCCAAGGCTTTTGTGGATTCGGGAGCAGCGCTAAACCTAATGGACTTGGATTTTGCTAAACGTTGTGGATTTCCGATGACACCTCTGCAGACGCCTATCCCTTTGAGGGGGAATGATGCTACTCCTTTGGCTAAAAATAAACCTCAGTTTTGGACCCAGGTGGTCATGCGGGTCGCCCCAGACCATCAAGAAAATTGCAGATTTTTGGTGTTGCATGGTCTGCATGATGCCGTTGTTCTGGGCTTTCCCTGGTTGCAAATTCATAATCCAGTTTTGGATTGGAAGTCTGTGTCTGTGGTGAGTTGGGGTTGTCGGTGTGCCTTTAGTGAGGCTCCGGTTTTTTCCACCTCTCCTCAGTCGCATGATGTTCCTGACTATTTGGCGGACTTTTATGATGTATTTAGTGAGAATGAGTCTGCGTCCTTGCCTCCTCATAGGAGTTATGACTGTGCTATTGAACTAAGCCCGGGGTGTAAATTTCCCAAGGGTCGGCTCTTCAATTTATCTGTACCCGAGCACGAGGCTATGCGGTCCTATATTAAGGAGGCGTTGGAGAAGGGTCATATTAGACCATCCTCTTCACCCTTAGGTGCCGGTTTTTTTTTTTGTGGCCAAAAAGGATGGTTCTTTTAGGCCTTGTATTGATTATCGTGCCCTCAATAAAATTACTATTAAATATCAGTATCCGTTACCCCTGATTTCGGATCTATTCTCTAGAGTTAGAGGTGCTTGCTGGTTTACCAAGCTTGACCTCAGGGGGGCGTATAATCTTATTCGCATTAAGCAGGGGGATGAATGGAAGACGGCGTTTAATACTCCGGAGGGACATTTTGAGTACCTGGTGATGCCTTTTGGGCTCACTAATGCCCCTTCTGTCTTCCAGTGCTTCATGAACGATATTTTCCGAGACTTTGTCGATAAATTTTTGATTATCTATCTGGATGATATTTTGATCTTCTCCAAGGATTGGGATTCTCATGTGGAACATATTCGGACTGTGTTCCGGATCTTGAGGGAGAATTCCCTGTATGTCAAAGGATCGAAATGCCTTTTTGGAGTACAGAGGATTTCATTTTTGGGATTTATTTTGTCTCCGTCAACTATTGAAATGGACCCGGCCAAGGTACAGGCCATTTATGATTGGGTTCAGCCCACTTCTTTGAAGGCCCTCCAGAAGTTTTTGGGTTTTGCTAATTTTTATCGGAAATTTATAGCAAAATTTTCTAGTATTGCCAAGCCATTGACTGATCTGACTAAGAAGGGTGCTGATGTGTTGAATTGGTCTCCGGAGGCTGTTGCTTCCTTTCAGGAGCTGAAGCGAAGATTTACCTCCGCCCCGGTTTTGCGGCAACCTGATGTCTCACTCCCGTTTCAGGTAGAGGTGGATGCTTCTGAGATTGGTGCAGGAGCTGTTTTGTCCCAAAAGGATCCTGTAACATCTAAAATGAATCCCTGTGCTTTCTTTTCCCGAAAGTTCTCTCCATCTGAACGTAACTATGTGGGGAATCGGGAACTGTTGGCCATGAAATGGGCATTTGAGGAGTGGAGACATTGGTTGGAGGGAGCTAAACATCAAGTTGTGGTCCTCACTGACCACAAGAATTTGATTTACCTAGAGTCGGCTAAACGCTTGAACCCTAGACAGGCTAGGTGGGCCTTGTTTTTTACACATTTTGATTTTGTGGTCTCTTTTCTTCCTGGAACTAAGAATGTCAAGGCAGACGCCCTCTCTAGGAGTTTCTTTGCTGATTCTCCTGTGGTGACCAAGCCTGCTACCATCTTAGGCGAAGGGGTAGTTCTTTCTGCCATCTCACCCGATTTGAGACTTGCTCTGCAAGAGTTCCAGGAGGACAAACCTGAGCGTTGTCCCAGTGGAAAGTTGTATGTTCCTGACCAGTGGAAGAAGAGAGTGATGTCTGAAGTTCATTGCTCTGCATTGGCTGGTCATCCAGGTATTTTTGGTACTAGAGATCTGGTGAGTCGCTCTTTTTGGTGGCCCACCTTGTCTCATGATGTCAGGAATTTTGTGCAGTCCTGTGGGACTTGCTCCCGGTCTAAATCTTGTTCTCGCTCTAGTGGGTTGTTGATGCCTTTGCCGGTCCCCAGGAGGCCATGGACCCATATTTCAATGGATTTCATCTCTGATATGCTGGTCTCTCAAAGAATGACTGTTATTTGGGTGATTTGTGATAGGTTCTCTAAGATGGTTCATCTTGTACCACTCCCTGTTGCCATCTTCCTCTGAGTTGGTGCCCCTGTTTTTGCAACAGGTGGTTCGCTTGCACGGGATTCCTGAGAACATTGTATCTGACAGAGGAGTTCAGTTTGTGTCTAGATTTTGGAGGACTTTCTGTTCCAAGCTGGGAATTCAGTTGTCCTTCTCCTCTGCTTTTCACCCTCAGACCAATGGGCAGACAGAGAGAACAAACCAGACCTTGGAGTCGTATTTGAGATGTTTTATTTCTGCTGATCAGGATGATTGGGTTTCATTTTTGCCCTTGGCCGAATTTGCTTTAAATAATAGAGCTAGTTCTGCCACTTTGATGTCACCTTTTTTTTGTAACTTTGGGTTTCATCCTCGATTTTCTTCAGGGCAGGTGGAGCCCTCTGCCTGCCCAGGTGTTGACACTGTGGTGGAGAGAATGCACCAGATCTGGGACCAAGTGGTGGATAAGTTTTCTCTCTCCCAGGAAAAGGCCCAGCGGTTTTCCAATCGACATAGGACCATTGGTCCCCAGTTTAAGATTGGTGATATGGTGTGGTTATCATCAAAAAATATTGCTATGAAGGTGGCTTCTCCTAAGTTTAAGCCTAGATTTATTGGACCTTACAAGATTTTGGAGATTATTAATCCGGTCTCTTTTCGTTTGGCTCTTCCTGTCACATTTAAAATCCATAATGTGTTCCATAAGTCCTTGTTGAAGAGGTTTGTTGAACCAGTTGTTCCTGGGGTGGCACCTCCAGACCCTGTATTGGTTGAAGGTAACATGGAATATGAGGTAGAGAAAATACTGGATCCCCGTCTGGCTAGACGGAGACTCCAGTATTTGGTTAAGTGGAAGGGTTATGGTCAGGAGGATAATTCCTGGGTCTCTGCCTCTGATATTCATGCCAAAAGATTGGTGCGTGCCTTTCATCGGGCTCACCCTGATCACCCTGGTGGCGTGGTTGAGGGTTCGGTGACCCCTCCTCAAGGGGGAGGTACTGTTGTGAGTTCATTTTCCCCTTTGTCACTGAGGTATGGTGAACTCCCTATTCTGGTAAAGGAAGGTAATGAGCCTGATTATCAGGCACCTGAGACTAATGAGGATGACTGGCTGAGTGGAGGCACTGACTGGATATAAGGCTGCCGACGCCCTTCTGCCCTGCGGGTGATTTCTCTGTGGACTTCTTGGACACCAGTCTTATTCCTGCTTCCCTAAAGCTAAGTTTTCTGCTTTGCCTGTTTGCATTTATGTTTTGTTTTTGTTTTCCTTGCTTTTCTGGATTCTGCCATTCCCTGCTGGGATGAGCTGAATCTCCTTTTGCCGGTTGCTCCGTCTTCAGAATATTCCTGAGTAGAGTTGAGCGACTTTTGGTTTTTTAGGGTCGCGTTTCGTTTCGTGAAACCCGACTTTTCCAAAAATCGGGTCGAGCAAGATCGGCCGACTATAGGGAAAAGTCGGGGTCGTCCCGAAACACGAAACCCAATGTAAGTCAATGGGGAATAAAAGTCGGCAGTGAGAGGAGGACAGGAAACACACCAACAGTGCCCATTTGAATGCCAAAAGCATCAATTCTTCTTACTTAAGCTTGTCAACCTTAATTAACTTTATAATACAAGTTACGCACTGAAAAATGGGGGTTATTTGGCTACAGTTGTGGGGGGGAGGGCTGGCTCCAGGTTTTCATGTGCCCTGGGCGAAAGAGCGCCCCTTTAACACATACCACAACTCATCATGCTCCGATACGGCAGATAAATAGCGGTATAGTACAATGAAAAATACTTCACTTTTTGCATCTCATGACGAGGCCCATCTATTTCTCCATACAGAATCATTGGTCCCATATAATGTTTGAAACAGTATATGATGAGCTCCACATAATGCTACAGTATATGTTGGTCCCCATGGATGAAGCTCCACTGTCTTATGGGCCCAAATAATGCTCCAAACATAATGGGCCCCATTTCTAATGCTCTACTGTATAATGGGCCCTGTAAATGCTGCTCCAGTGTCTGATGTCCACCTTTGGAATGTTCCAGTGTATGGTGGGCCCCATCTATCATTCTCCAGAGTATAGTGCTCCCCAAAAATTGCTGTCCCAACATTGAAAACAATCAAATAAGTCTCCTCGCTAGGGAATCCCTGTACTTGTCTGGACTCCTCGTCGTCCCCATCTTCCATCTCACTGCACAGTATTTCAACTTTGCAAGTGCTGTGATCCTGAGCAAGCAGGGGGGGCCCACTCGTTGGCGACGGCACTGGCACAGGGCCCCTGATAGTACGGTGGTGTGTCTGATGGCGGGTGGGCCGAACCTGCACTTTCATCTGCAGCTTCCTCTTTGTCACCTTGTAAGATGGAACTGTATATGGGAAGGGTAATCTGAGTTTCATCAGGGTCAGATTCAGGCCGTGTAGCGTGTGAGGGGAATGTAGTGGTCTGGGTCAATATACCAGCAGATTCATCGAGCAGTGGCTGGGCATCAGTGCACTTGTGTCGCCCCCAGGAGTACGGTCGCCACAGTGGCATTACCTTCTTCCTAGGGAGTGTGATGTCATGCTTGGGAGCAATGAACGATCTCTCTAGCAGGTTAACTGATTGGGCGGCGTTATTCCCACGAGTCATGACCCTCCAAACAGCGTTCATGAAGGCAAAGTGTTGATTTTACGTGGGTAGTATGGTTGCAAAGCTGAACCTTAAAGGAATGTCCAGAAGGGCACCACCAGGAGTGGAGCCTACGGTTAAATTCGACTCCACCTGGGAAACCTCAACCATGCCAGCTACAGAACAGATGCACACATTGCAAGCTTAATTCTGTTAATGAACGAGACTCCGTCATGCCCCGTGGTCCGAGTCCGGCTTACTTAGAGGGACACGTGAGGCTCTGGCACATGAGATTGGCCAATAACTGGTGTGTCATGCCCTTACATGTCCGTGGCTGCATGTGCGCTACACTGAAAAGGCCAGCGTTTGTCGCTTACAGGTGCAGATAACCCGCTGAACAACGTTAGTGATGGGGATCACTGATTACAATTATTACCCACGAACAATGATTTCCCAGTAAGTGCAGGTCAACCGCAGTTCCGGAATTAGGCCTAACCGTCATTCCTGAAAAAATGAAAAACTTACGTGTGCAAACCACAGGTGCTGTAGCTTGCTTAACAGCTCGTCAGCCGTTCTCACGCCCAGTATGGATTACACGTGATTGCACAAAGGTGAGAAAGGGTACCGTATCCCCAGATAACATGTATGGATAGCGTACACATTCAAAATATATGTCTATACATCAGGAGGCAGGCTCAGACGGTGTTAGGCCCAGTATGGATTGCACGTGATTGCACAAAGGTGAGAAAGGGTACCGTATCCCCAGATAACATGTATGGATAGCGTACACATTCAAAATATATGTCTATACATCAGGAGGCAGGCTCAGACGGTGTTAGGCCCAGTATGGATTGCACGTGATTGCACAAAGGTGAGAAAGGGTACCGTATCCCCAGATAACATGTATGGATAGCGTACACATTCAAAATATATGTCTATACATCAGGAGGCAGGCTCAGACGGTGTTAGGCCCAGTATGGTTTGCACGTGATTGCACAAAGGTGAGAAAGGGTACCGTATACCCAGATAACATGTATGGATAGCGTACACATTCAAAATATATGTCTATACATCAGGAGGCAGGCTCAGACGGTGTTAGGCCCAGTATGGATTGCACGTGATTGCACAATGGTTAGAAAGGGTACCGTATCCCCAGATAACATGTATGGATAGCGTACACATTCAAAATATATGTCTATACATCAGGAGGCAGGCTCAGACGGTGTTAGGCCCAGTATGGATTGCACGTGATTGCACAAAGGTTAGAAAGGGTACCGTATCCCCAGATAACATGTATGGATAGCGTACACATTCAAAATATATGTCTATACATCAGGAGGCAGGCTCAGACGGTGTTAGGCCCAGTATGGATTGCACGTAATTGCACAAAGGTTAGAAAGGGTACCATATCCCCAGATAACATGTATGGATAGCGTACACATTCAAAATATATGTCTATACATCAGGAAGCAGGCTCAGACGGTGTTAGGCCCAGTATGGATTGCACGTGATTGCACAAAGGTTAGAAAGGGTACCGTATCCCCAGATAACATGTATGGATAGCGTACACATTCAAAATATATGTCTATACATCAGGAGGCAGGCTCAGATGGTGTTAGGCCCAGTATGGATTGCACGTGATTGCACAAAGGTTAGAAAGGGTACCGTATCCCCAGATAACATGTATGGATAGCGTACACATTCAAAATATATGTCTATACATCAGGAGGCAGGCTCAGACGGTGTTAGGCCCAGTATGGATTGCACGTGATTGCACAAAGGTTAGAAAGGGTACCGTATCCCCAGATAACATGTATGGATAGCGTACACATTCAAAATATATGTCTATACATCAGGACGCAGGCTCGGACGGTGTTAGGCCCAGTATGGATTGCACGTGATTGCACAAAGGTGAGAAAGTGTACCGTATCCCCAGATAACATGTATGGATAGTGTACACATTCAAAATATATGTCTATACATCAGGAGGCAGGCTCAAACGGTGTCAGGCACTGTATGGATTTGACGGCCCAGACTACACAGCGGAGGAGCAGGGAGAGGTAAAGATTGCAAATGCTGGGGCCCTGCCCAAGCAAGGGGGGCCCACTCGTGGGCGTCGGTACTGGCACTGGGCCCCTCATAGTACGGCGGTGTGTCTGACGGCGGGTGTGCACCACCACCGTCAGAGACACTTGATTGCACTATGAGGGACCCTGTGCCAGTGCCCGCGCCCGAGTCGGCCTACCCACCTGTCCAGGGCAACGGCACTCGTACAGTGTCGTGCGCTAGGTGGTGACCCTGGCCATGGGGGGGGAGGCAGCACAGTTAGGGAGTTTTAGAAAGTGGCATATGTTGATGTTGGACATTTGGCTGATGCAAATGGTGAAATAGGTCAAGTCCCAGGAAGAGGTGGACCAAAGCAAGCCATTTTTCTGTCACCCTATGTGTCATCAGGGGAAGGTGGGACAAAATCCTTGGAAACCCATGCGTGGTTCATTTTAATGAAGGTTAGATCATCCACATTTTGGGTTGACAGACGGGTTCTTTTTTCTGTCAGGATTGATCCAGCTGCACTGAAGACTCTTTCCGATAGCACACTTGCAGCTGGGCAAGCGAGCTCCTGTAAGGCATATTGTGCCAATTCAGGCCAGGTGTCCAGTTTAGCGGCCCAATAGTCAAAGGGGAATGACCTGTGTGGGAGAACATCGATATGGGAGGAAAAGTAGTTTGTAACCATAGTTGACAACTGCTGTCTCCTGTCACTTTCCATCGATGCAGTATTACCAGTTGTGTGAGCGGTACTTGAAAAATCAGTCCACAACATTGTCATGAAACCCCTGTCTCCAACACCACTTCTGCTGTGTGCACCACGAACACCTCTGCCAAGCTGACCCCGGCCCGTACGTGTGAGAACCATCACCGCTGCTGTGTGCTGGGAATGCCTCAAGCAACCGATTTACCAGAGTTGCTTGTTTATTAGCCAATATTAGGTCAAGGTTCTCCTGTGGCATGATGTTTAGTAATTTGCCTTTATAGCGTGGATCCAGGATGCTGGCCAACCAGTAGTCGTCATCGTTCATCATTTTGGCAATGCGGGGGTCCCTTTTTAGGATCTGCAAGGCATAATCTGACATGTGGGCCAATGTTCCCGGTGTCAATGATGCACTGCGAGTGCTGGTTGGAGGAGCACTTTCTGGCAAATCCACATCCCTCCAGTCACGCACAAACCCTGTACCAGACTTTGCCACGCCAACATTTTCACTTGCCCCACGAGATGCATCCTTCTCCCCTAAGTAATCATCCCCATCATCCTCCTCCTCTTCTTCCTCCACCTCGTCCAGGAGAGGTCCCTGAGCAGACAATGGCTGAATGTCATCAAGGATTCCCTCCTCCTCTTCCTCCTCATCAACATTGGCTGCAGAAGCCTGCTCCTTAAGGTGCGTCAAAGTTTGCATGAGCAGACGCATAAGTGGGATGCTCATGCTTAGGATGGCGTCGTCTGCGCTTACCAGCCGTGTGCATTCCTCAAAACACTGAAGGACTTTACAGAGGTCTTTTAGCTTCGACCACTGCACACCTGTCAACTCAATGTCTGCTCTCAAAGTGCCTGGCCGTGTATCCTCCCACAAATGCATTATGGCCTGCCTCTGCTCGCACAGCCGCTCCACCATGTGCAGGGTGGAGTTCCACCTTGTTGCAATGTCGATAATGAGGCGGTGGTTGGGAAGGTGGAGCAATCGCTGCCGCTTCTGCATACGAACGGAGTGTACAGGCGACCGGCGGATGTGCGAGCACAGTCTTCGCACCTTCTGGAGCAGGGCTGTTAACTCCGGATAATTTTTGAGGAAGCACTGCACCACCAGGTTCAAGGTGTGAGCCAAGCAAGGTATGTGGCTGAGTTTTGAAAAGGCTATGGCTGCCACAAAATTACGGCCATTATCACTAACTACCTTGCCTGCCTCAAGATGTACACTGCCCAGCCATGACTCAGTTTGTCGCTTCAAGTACTCGGCCAGCACCTCGGCGGAGTGTCTGTCGCCCAAACACATCATCTGCAACACAGCCTGCTGACGCTTTCCACTAGCTGCTCGATAGGGGGACACCTCGTGTGCAACAGTGGCAGCTGCAGATTGAGTGCTCGTACGACTGCGCTCTGTGGACGAGCTTTCGCTTCTGGAGGAGGAGGAGGGTCGAACGCCTACAGCCAACTGTTTCCTATACCGTGGGCTAGGCAGCACTGTCCCACCACTGCTGTCCCCTGTGGACCCTGCATCCATCACATTAACCCAGTGCTCAGTGATGGACACGTAACGGCCCTGGCCATGCCGACTGGACCATGCATCAGTTGTGAGGTGCACCTTTCCGCTCACTGACTGCTTGAGTGCATGGACAATGCGGTCTTTCACATGATGGTAGAGGGCTGGGATGGCTTTGCGAGAGAAGAAGTGGCGACTGGGTAGGTCATAGTGTGGTACTGCATAGGCCACGAGTTCGCGGAAAGCTGCGCTTTCCACCAACCGAAAGGGCATCATCTCAAACGAGATTAGTTTGGCAATGTGGGTGTTCAAACCCAGTGTACGCGGATGAGAGACTGAGTACTTTCTTGACCTACTCATAGTGTCTGGGAGGGTGAGCTGGACTTGAGAGCTGCATATGGTGGAAGTAGCGGTGGACAGGGCGGACTGAGAGAGGGTTGATGATGGTGATGGAGTTGGTGTTCTTTCTGATGGCCTAGAATCAGTCTTTCGTTGATATAACAGTGGGATTCCCTGACTGCTGTGGCCTTGCAACGACACCTCAACATTTGCTGCTGTGCTAACCGGTGGGCTTACAGTGGGGGAAACAATGTAGCGTTGCTGACTACCTTCGTTGTGATCAGTTGCACATGTGGCACTTGAGGTTTGGTGTTGTGTCCACGCTTGCAAGTGCATGGTGTTTAAATGTCTAAGCATGCAACTGGTATTCAAATTTTTCAGATTTTTCCCTCGGCTAAAGGTCTTTGCGCACTTCTTACAGATAACCTTGGCCTGATCATGAGGATTTTGTTCAAAAAAGTGCCACACTGCACTCTTCCTACTTTGACAGACATTTTGCGGCCTAGCACGCTGTGATCTTTTGACCCTCTGGACAAGCTGTCCAGCAACTCTTTTGATTTTTGGAACCTGTCTTTGGAGTGCTCCGGGCCTGCCAGATAACAGCTGTTGCGATGTCGATGTCTGCTGTGGATGCTCCTCATCTGAGCTATTGTAAGCAGCACCCTCTTCCCCCAATGGATGCCAATCTGGGTCAACAACTGGGTCATCCATCACCTCCTCTTCAATGTCATGTGCACCTTCCTCTGTGTCACCGTGTATGGTGGTATAGTGTGCGGGAAGGGGCACCTGAGTCTCATCAGGGTCAGAATCTGGCTCTGTACACTGCGAGGACAATGTAGTGCTCTGAGTGAATGTACCAGCAGAATCATCCATCAGCGGCTGTGCATCAGTGCACTCCATGTCAGATTCATCTTGGCCTGGGTAATTCACCATTTGACTTGATAATCCAGGCATGGTATGTGAAAACAGCTCCATGGAGTAATCAGTAGTATGGCCTGCGACATCCTTCAATCTTGGTTGGGGTGAAGGACACAAGGAAAGGTGTGGTTCATGAACATGAGCCTCCAATGACGACTCAGTGCATTTACTTTTTACAACTGAAGAAGAGGAGGCGATAGAGCTGGAGGCTGAGTCAGCAATGTAAGACAAAACTTTTTCCTGATGCTCTGGCTTTCAAAGCGGTTTGCCAACTCCTAGAAAACTAAGCCTTCGAAGCCTTATGGAGCTAGACGATGACGCAGGCTCAACACCTCCTGCATTCGGTCCTATTTTGCTCTTGCCACTACCATCAGATCCACCACCAACACCATCATTACCAGCTGCCAACCCCCGCCCAATTCCACGGCCTCTTCCACCAGCCTTCCTCATTTTTGGTAGAAATGTAGACAAAATCCAACAAACAATATAGTAATGTAAAACAAGGTACAAGGTGTCTATAGGACAGGGGAGATTTTGAATTTCTGCTCACACTAGTGGACACTGGACACTTTTGGATTGTGTGAGGCCCACTGAATATCTGAGCGCTATGTCACAGGCTCGATGGCACAGCTGTGACCAAAGTGACTAGAGGATAAGTGAGATTTTGAAATTCTGCAGACACTTGTGGACACTGGACACTTTTGGATTGTGTGAGGCCCACTGAATATCTGAGCGCTATGTCACAGGCTCGATGGCACAGCTGTGACCAAAGTGACTAGAGGATAAGTGAGATTTTGAATTTCTGCAGACACTTGTGGACACTGGACACTTTTGGATTGTGTGAGGCCCACTGAATATCTGAGCGCTATGTCACAGGGTCGATGGCACAGCTGTGACCAAAGTGACTAGAGGATAAGAGATTTTGAATTTCTGCTCACACTAGTGGACACTGGACACTTTTGGATTGTGTGAGGCCCACTGAATATCTGAGCGCTATGTCACAGGCTCGATGGCACAGCTGTGACCAAAGTGACTAGAGGATAAGTGAGATTTTGAATTTCTGCTCACACTAGTGGACACTGGACACTTTTGGATTGTGTGAGGCCCACTGAATATCAGAGCGCTATGTCACAGGCTCGATGGCACAGCTTTGACCAAAGTGACTAGAGGATAAGTGAGATTTTGAATTTCTGCAGACACTTGTGGACACTGGACACTTTTGGATTGTGTGAGGCCCACTGAATATCTGAGCGCTATGTCACAGGCTCGATGGCACAGCTGTGACCAAAGTGACTAGAGGATAAGTGAGATTTTGAATTTCTGCTCACACTAGTGGACACTGGACACTTTTGGATTGTGTGAGGCCCACTGAATATCTGAGCGCTATGTCACAGGCTCGATGGCACAGCTGTGACCAAAGTGACTAGAGGATAAGTGAGATTTTGAATTTCTGCTCACACTAGTGGACACTGGACACTTTTGGATTGTGTGAGGCCCACTGAATATCTGAGCGCTATGTCACAGGCTCGATGGCACAGCTGTGACCAAAGTGACTAGAGGATAAGTGAGATTTTGAATTTCTGCAGACACTTGTGGACACTGGACACTTTTGGATTGTGTGAGGCCCACTGAATATCTGAGCGCTATGTCACAGGCTCGATGGCACAGCTTTGACCAAAGTGACTAGAGGATAAGTGAGATTTTGAATTTCTGCAGACACTTGTGGACACTGGACACTTTTGGATTGTGTGAGGCCCACTGAATATCTGAGCGCTATGTCACAGGTTCGATGGCACAGCTGTGACCAAAGTGACTAGAGGATAAGTGAGATTTTGAATTTCTGTTCACACTAGTGGACACTGGACACTTTTGGATTGTGTGAGGCCCACTGAATATCTGAGCGCTATGTCACAGGCTCGATGGCACAGCTGTGACCAAAGTGACTAGAGGATAAGTGAGATTTTGAATTTCTGCAGACACTTGTGGACACTGGACACTTTCGGATTGTGTGAGGCCCACTGAATATCTGAGCGCTATGTCACAGGCTCGATGGCACAGCTGTGACCAAAGTGACTAGAGGATAAGTGAGATTTTGAATTTCTGCAGACACTTGTGGACACTGGACACTTTTGGATTGTGTGAGGCCCACTGAATATCTGAGCGCTATGTCACAGGCTCGATGGCACAGCTGTGACCAAAGTGACTAGAGGATAAGTGAGATTTTGAATTTCTGCAGACACTTGTGGACACTGGACACTTTTGGATTGTGTGAGGCCCACTGAATATCTGAGCGCTATGTCACAGGCTCGATGGCACAGCTGTGACCAAAGTGACTAGAGGATAAGTGAGATTTTGAATTTCTGCAGACACTTGTGGACACTGGGCACTTTTGGATTGTGTGAGGCCCACTGAATATCTGAGCGCTATGTCACAGGCTCGATGGCACAGCTGTGACCAAAGTGACTAGAGGATAAGTGAGATTTTGAAATTCTGCAGACACTTGTGGACACTGGACACTTTTGGATTGTGTGAGGCCCACTGAATATCTGAGCGCTATGTCACAGGCTCGATGGCACAGCTGTGACCAAAGTGACTAGAGGATAAGTGAGATTTTGAATTTCTGCTCACACTAGTGGACACTGGACACTTTTGGATTGTGTGAGGCCCACTGAATATCTGAGCGCTATGTCACAGGCTCGATGGCACAGCTGTGACCAAAGTGACTAGAGGATAAGTGAGATTTTGAATTTCTGCAGACACTTGTGGACACTGGACACTTTTGGATTGTGTGAGGCCCACTGAATATCTGAGCGCTATGTCACAGGCTCGATGGCACAGCTGTGACCAAAGTGACTAGAGGATAAGTGAGATTTTGAATTTCTGCTCACACTAGTGGACACTGGACACTTTTGGATTGTGTGAGGCCCACTGAATATCTGATCGCTATGTCACAGGCTCGATGGCACAGCTGTGACCAAAGTGACTAGAGGATAAGTGAGATTTTGAATTTCTGCAGACACTTGTGGACACTGGACACTTTTGGATTGTGTGAGGCCCACTGAATATCTGAGCGCTATGTCACAGGCTCGATGGCACAGCTGTGACCAAAGTGACTAGAGGATAAGTGAGATTTTGAATTTCTGCAGACACTGGACACTTTTCGATTGTGTGAGGCCCACTGAATATCTGAGCACTATGTCACAGGCTCGATGGCACAGCTGTGACCAAAGTGACTAGAGGATAAGTGAGATTTTGAATTTCTGCTCACACTAGTGGACACTGGACACTTTTGGATTGTGTGAGGCCCACTGAATATCTGAGCGCTATGTCACAGGCTCGATGGCACAGCTGTGACCAAAGTGACTAGAGGATAAGTCACACTAAGTCATACTACAAGACTCGTTAAAGGGTTGATTGTGACTTGTAGGATCGCTACTACCAATAGGTGGCACTGTAGAGTAAAAGTCCTCTTTCTTTCTGAAGAGGCAATTTGCATATTATTTTCCCAGAGGAGCATTGCACGGCAAATAAGTCTCCTTACCTTGACAAGCCACAGCTGGCATGTCACTCTCCGCAAGGAGAAACCTTACTTCTTAGACCCTAGTCCAGAGCCTCTCACCTTGCCAAATCAGATCTCATACTTTGCACTGACGAGAGCCAACAGCTCGAAACACCGTGTCTGCAAATTGAGATTCTGATTTGGCTTGTATCCTAAGTCATACTACAAGACTCGTTTAAGGGTTGATTGTGACTTGTAGGATCGCTACTACCAATAGGTGGCGCTGTAGAGTAAAAGTCCTCTTTCTTTCTGAAGAGGCAATTTGCATATTATTTTCCCAGAGGAGCATTGCACGGCGAATAAGTCTCCTTACCTTGACAAGCCACAGCTGGCATGTCACTCTCCGCAAGGAGAAACCTTACTTCTTAGACCCTAGTCCAGAGCCTCTCACCTTGCCAAATCAGATCTCATACTTTGCACTGACGAGAGCCAACAGCTCGAAACACCGTGTCTGCAAATTGAGATTCTGATTTGGCTTGTATCCTAAGTCATACTACAAGACTCGTTAAAGGGTTGATTGTGACTTGTAGGATCGCTACTACCAATAGGTGGCGCTGTAGAGTAAAAGTCCTCTTTCTTTCTGAAGAGGCAATTTGCATAGAGGATAAGTGAGATTTTGAATTTCTGCAGACACTTGTGGACACTGGACACTTTTGGATTGTGTGAGGCCCACTGAATATCTGAGCGCTATCTCACAGGCTCGATGGCACAGCTGTGACCAAAGTGACTAGAGGATAAGTGAGATTTTGAATTTCTGCAGACACTTGTGGACACTGGACACTTTTGGATTGTGTGAGGCCCACTGAATATCTGAGCGCTATGTCACAGGCTCGATGGCACAGCTGTGACCAAAGTGACTAGAGGATAAGTGAGATTTTGAATTTCTGCAGACACTTGTGGACACTGGACACTTTTGGATTGTGTGAGGCCCACTGAATATCTGAGCGCTATATCACAGGCTCGATGGCACAGCTGTGACCAAAGTGACTAGAGGATAAGTGAGATTTTGAATTTCTGCAGACACTTGTGGACACTGGACACTATTGGATTGTGTGAGGCCCACTGAATATCTGAGCGCTATGTCACAGGCTCGATGGCACAGCTGTGACCAAAGTAACTAGAGAAGTGAGATTTTGAATTTCTGCAGACACTTGTGGACACTGGACACTTTTGGATTGTGTGAGGCCCACTGAATATCTGAGCGCTATGTCACAGGCTCGATGGCACAGCTGTGACCAAAGTGACTAGAGGATAAGTGAGATTTTGAATTTCTGCAGACACTTGTGGACACTGGACACTTTTGGATTGTGTGAGGCCCACTGAATATCTGAGCGCTATGTCACAGGCTCGATGGCACAGCTGTGACCAAAGTGACTAGAGGATAAGTGAGATTTTGAATTTCTGCAGACACTTGTGGGCACTGGACACTTTTGGATTGTGTGAGGCCCACTGAATATCTGAGCGCTATGTCACAGGCTCGATGGCACAGCTGTGACCAAAGTGACTAGAGGATAAGTGAGATTTTGAATTTCTGCAGACACTTGTGGACACTGGACACTTTTGGATTGTGTGAGGCCCACTGAATATCTGAGCGCTATGTTACAGGCTCGATGGCACAGCTGTGACCAAAGTGACTAGAGGATAAGTGAGATTTTGAATTTCTGCTCACATTGTGGACACTGGACACTTTTGGATTGTGTGAGGCCCACTGAATATCTGAGCGCTATGTCACAGGCTCGATGGCACAGCTGTGACCAAAGTGACTAGAGGATAAGTGAGATTTTGAATTTCTGCAGACACTTGTGGACACTGGACACTTTTGGATTGTGTGAGGCCCACTGAATATCTGAGCGCTATGTCACAGGCTCGATGGCACAGCTGTGACCAAAGTGACTAGAGGATAAGTGAGATTTTGAATTTCTGCAGACACTTGTGGACACTGGACACTTTTGGATTGTGTGAGGCCCACTGAATATCTGAGCGCTATGTCACAGGCTCGATGGCACAGCTGTGACCAAAGTGACTAGAGGATAAGTGAGATTTTGAATTTCTGCAGACACTTGTGGACACTGGACACTTTTGGATTGTGTGAGGCCCACTGAATATCTGAGCGCTATGTCACAGGCTCGATGGCACAGCTGTGACCAAAGTGACTAGAGGATAAGTGAGATTTTGAATTTCTGCAGACACTTGTGGACACTGGACACTTTTGGATTGTGTGAGGCCCACTGAATATCTGAGCGCTATGTCACAGGCTCGATGGCACAGCTGTGACCAAAGTGACTAGAGGATAAGTGAGATTTTGAATTTCTGCAGACACTTGTGGGCACTGGACACTTTTGGATTGTGTGAGGCCCACTGAATATCTGAGCGCTATGTTACAGGCTCGATGGCACAGCTGTGACCAAAGTGACTAGAGGATAAGTGAGATTTTGAATTTCTGCAGACACTTGTGGACACTGGACACTTTTGGATTGTGTGAGGCCCACTGAATATCTGAGCGCTATGTTACAGGCTCGATGGCACAGCTGTGACCAAAGTGACTAGAGGATAAGTGAGATTTTGAATTTCTGCTCACATTGTGGACACTGGACACTTTTGGATTGTGTGAGGCCCACTGAATATCTGAGCGCTATGTCACAGGCTCGATGGCACAGCTGTGACCAAAGTGACTAGAGGATAAGTGAGATTTTGAATTTCTGCAGACACTTGTGGACACTGGACACTTTTGGATTGTGTGAGGCCCACTGAATATCTGAGCGCTATGTCACAGGCTCGATGGCACAGCTGTGACCAAAGTGACTAGAGGATAAGTGAGATTTTGAATTTCTGCAGACACTTGTGGACACTGGACACTTTTGGATTGTGTGAGGCCCACTGAATATCTGAGCGCTATGTCACAGGCTCGATGGCACAGCTGTGACCAAAGTGACTAGAGGATAAGTGAGATTTTGAATTTCTGCAGACACTTGTGGACACTGGACACTTTTGGATTGTGTGAGGCCCACTGAATATCTGAGCGCTATGTCACAGGCTCGATGGCACAGCTGTGACCAAAGTGACTAGAGGATAAGTGAGATTTTGAATTTCTGCAGACACTTGTGGACACTGGACACTTTTGGATTGTGTGAGGCCCACTGAATATCTGAGCGCTATGTCACAGGCTCGATGGCACAGCTGTGACCAAAGTGACTAGAGGATAAGTGAGATTTTGAATTTCTGCAGACACTGGACACTTTTGGATTGTGTGAGGCCCACTGAATATCTGAGCGTTATGTCACAGGCTCGATGGCACAGCTGTGACCAAAGTGACTAGAGGATAAGTGAGATTTTGAATTTCTGCTCACACTAGTGGACACTGGACACTTTTGGATTGTGTGAGGCCCACTGAATATCTGAGCGCTATGTCACAGGCTCGATGGCACAGCTGTGACCAAAGTGACTAGAGGATAAGTGAGATTTTAAATTTCTGCTCACACTAGTGGACACTGGACACTTTTGGATTGTGTGAGGCCCACTGAATATCTGAGCGCGATGTCACAGGCTCGATGGCACAGCTGTGACCAAAGTGACTAGAGGATAAGTGAGATTTTGAATTTCTGCAGACACTTGTGGACACTGGACACTTTTGGATTGTGTGAGGCCCACTGAATATCTGAGCGCTATGTCACAGGCTCGATGGCACAGCTGTGACCAAAGTGACTAGAGGATAAGTGAGATTTTGAATTTCTGCTCACACTAGTGGACACTGGACACTTTTGGATTGTGTGAGGCCCACTGAATATCTGAGCGCTATGTCACAGGCTCGATGGCACAGCTGTGACCAAAGTGACTAGAGGATAAGTGAGATTTTGAATTTCTGCAAACACTTGTGGACACTGGACACTTTTGGATTGTGTGAGGCCCACTGAATATCTGAGCGCTATGTCACAGGCTCGATGGCACAGCTGTGACCAAAGTGACTAGAGGATAAGTGAGATTTTGAATTTCTGCTCACACTAGTGGACACTGGACACTTTTGGATTGTGTGAGGCCCACTGAATATCTGAGCGCTATGTCACAGGCTCGATGGCACAGCTGTGACCAAAGTGACTAGAGGATAAGTGAGATTTTGAATTTCTGCAGACACTTGTGGACACTGGACACTTTTGGATTGTGTGAGGCCCACTGAATATCTGAGCGCTATATCACAGGCTCGATGGCACAGCTGTGACCAAAGTGACTAGAGAATAAGTGAGATTTTGAATTTCTGCAGACACTTGTGGACACTGGACACTATTGGATTGTGTGAGGCCCACTGAATATCTGAGCGCTATGTCACAGGCTCGATGGCACAGCTGTGACCAAAGTAACTAGAGAAGTGAGATTTTGAATTTCTGCAGACACTTGTGGACACTGGACACTTTTGGATTGTGTGAGGCCCACTGAATATCTGAGCGCTATGTCACAGGCTCGATGGCACAGCTGTGACCAAAGTGACTAGAGGATAAGTGAGATTTTGAATTTCTGCAGACACTTGTGGACACTGGACACTTTTGGATTGTGTGAGGCCCACTGAATATCTGAGCGCTATGTCACAGGCTCGATGGCACAGCTGTGACCAAAGTGACTAGAGGATAAGTGAGGTTTTGAATTTCTGCAGACACTTGTGGACACTGGACACTTTTGGATTGTGTGAGGCCCACTGAATATCTGAGCGCTATGTCACAGGCTCGATGGCACAGCTGTGACCAAAGTGACTAGAGGATAAGTGAGGTTTTGAATTTCTGCAGACACTTGTGGACACTGGACACTTTCGGATTGTGTGAGGCCCACTGAATATCTGAGCGCTATGTCACAGGCTCGATGGCACAGCTGTGACCAAAGTGACTAGAGGATAAGTGAGATTTTGAATTTCTGCAGACACTTGTGGACACTGGACACTTTTGGATTGTGTGAGGCCCACTAAATATCTGAGCGCTATGTTACAGGCTCGATGGCACAGCTGTGACCAAAGTGACTAGAGGATAAGTGAGATTTTGAATTTCTGCAGACACTTGTGGACACTGGACACTTTTGGATTGTGTGAGGCCCATTGAATATCTGAGCGCTATGTCACAGGCTCGATGGCACAGCTGTGACCAAAGTGACTAGAGGATAAGTGAGATTTTGAATTTCTGCAGACACTGGACACTTTTGGATTGTGTGAGGCCCACTGAATATCTGAGCGCTATGTCACAGGCTCGATGGCACAGCTGTGACCAAAGTGACTAGAGGATAAGTGAGATTTTGAATTTCTGCAGACAGTTGTGGACACTGGACACTTTTGGATTGTGTGAGGCCCACTGAATATCTGAGCGCTATGTCACAGGCTCGATGGCACAGCTGTGACCAAAGTGACTAGAGGATAAGTGAGATTTTGAATTTCTGCAGACACTTGTGGACACTGGACACTTTTGGATTGTGTGAGGCCCACTGAATATCTGAGCGCTATGTCACAGGCTCGATGGCACAGCTGTGACCAAAGTGACTAGAGGATAAGTGAGATTTTGAATTTCTGCAGACACTTGTGGACACTGGACACTTTTGGATTGTGTGAGGCCCACTGAATATCTGAGCGCTATGTCACAGGCTCGATGGCACAGCTGTGACCAAAGTGACTAGAGGATAAGTGAGATTTTGAATTTCTGCAGACACTTGTGGACACTGGACACTTTTGGATTGTGTGAGGCCCACTGAATATCTGAGCGCTATGTCACAGGCTCGATGGCACAGCTGTGACCAAAGTAACTAGAGAAGTGAGATTTTGAATTTCTGCAGACACTTGTGGACACTGGACACTTTTGGATTGTGTGAGGCCCACTGAATATCTGAGCGCTATGTCACAGGCTCGATGGCACAGCTGTGACCAAAGTGACTAGAGGATAAGTGAGATTTTGAATTTCTGCAGACACTTGTGGACACTGGACACTTTTGGATTGTGTGAGGCCCACTGAATATCTGAGCGCTATGTCACAGGCTCGATGGCACAGCTGTGACCAAAGTGACTAGAGGATAAGTGAGGTTTTGAATTTCTGCAGACACTTGTGGACACTGGACACTTTTGGATTGTGTGAGGCCCACTGAATATCTGAGCGCTATGTCACAGGCTCGATGGCACAGCTGTGACCAAAGTGACTAGAGGATAAGTGAGGTTTTGAATTTCTGCAGACACTTGTGGACACTGGACACTTTCGGATTGTGTGAGGCCCACTGAATATCTGAGCGCTATGTCACAGGCTCGATGGCACAGCTGTGACCAAAGTGACTAGAGGATAAGTGAGATTTTGAATTTCTGCAGACACTTGTGGACACTGGACACTTTTGGATTGTGTGAGGCCCACTAAATATCTGAGCGCTATGTTACAGGCTCGATGGCACAGCTGTGACCAAAGTGACTAGAGGATAAGTGAGATTTTGAATTTCTGCAGACACTTGTGGACACTGGACACTTTTGGATTGTGTGAGGCCCATTGAATATCTGAGCGCTATGTCACAGGCTCGATGGCACAGCTGTGACCAAAGTGACTAGAGGATAAGTGAGATTTTGAATTTCTGCAGACACTGGACACTTTTGGATTGTGTGAGGCCCACTGAATATCTGAGCGCTATGTCACAGGCTCGATGGCACAGCTGTGACCAAAGTGACTAGAGGATAAGTGAGATTTTGAATTTCTGCAGACAGTTGTGGACACTGGACACTTTTGGATTGTGTGAGGCCCACTGAATATCTGAGCGCTATGTCACAGGCTCGATGGCACAGCTGTGACCAAAGTGACTAGAGGATAAGTGAGATTTTGAATTTCTGCAGACACTTGTGGACACTGGACACTTTTGGATTGTGTGAGGCCCACTGAATATCTGAGCGCTATGTCACAGGCTCGATGGCACAGCTGTGACCAAAGTGACTAGAGGATAAGTGAGATTTTGAATTTCTGCAGACACTTGTGGACACTGGACACTTTTGGATTGTGTGAGGCCCACTGAATATCTGAGCGCTATGTCACAGGCTCGATGGCACAGCTGTGACCAAAGTGACTAGAGGATAAGTGAGATTTTGAATTTCTGCAGACACTTGTGGACACTGGACACTTTTGGATTGTGTGAGGCCCACTGAATATCTGAGCGCTATGTCACAGGCTCGATGGCACAGCTGTGACCAAAGTGACTAGAGGATAAGTGAGATTTTGAATTTCTGCAGACACTTGTGGACACTGGACACTTTTGGATTGTGTGAGGCCCACTGAATATCTGAGCGCTATGTCACAGGCTCGATGGCACAGCTGTGACCAAAGTGACTAGAGGATAAGCGAGATTTTGAATTTCTGCAGACACTGGACACTTTTGGATTGTGTGAGGCCCACTGAATATCTGAGCGTTATGTCACAGGCTCGATGGCACAGCTGTGACCAAAGTGACTAGAGGATAAGTGAGATTTTGAATTTCTGCTCACACTAGTGGACACTGGACACTTTTGGATTGTGTGAGGCCCACTGAATATCTGAGCGCTATGTCACAGGCTCGATGGCACAGCTGTGACCAAAGTGACTAGAGGATAAGTGAGATTTTGAATTTCTGCTCACACTAGTGGACACTGGACACTTTTGGATTGTGTGAGGCCCACTGAATATCTGAGCGCTATGTCACAGGCTCGATGGCACAGCTGTGACCAAAGTGACTAGAGGATAAGTGAGATTTTGAATTTCTGCAGACACTTGTGGACACTGGACACTTTTGGATTGTGTGAGGCCCACTGAATATCTGAGCGCTATGTCACAGGCTTGATGGCACAGCTGTGACCAAAGTGACTAGAGGATAAGTGAGATTTTGAATATCTGCTCACACTAGTGGACACTGGACACTTTTGGATTGTGTGAGGCCCACTGAATCTGCAGACACTTGTGGACACTGGACACTTTTGGATTGTGTGAGGCCCACTGAATATCTGAGCGCTATGTCACAGGCTCGATGGCACAGCTGTGACCAAATTGACTAGAGGATAAGTGAGATTTTGAATTTCTGCTCACACTAGTGGACACTGGACACTTTTGGATTGTGTGAGGCCCACTGAATATCTGAGCGCTATGTCACAGGCTCGATGGCACAGCTGTGACCAAAGTGACTAGAGGATAAGTGAGATTTTGAATTTCTGCAGACACTTGTGGACACTGGACACTTTTGGATTGTGTGAGGCCCACTGAATATCTGAGCGCTATATCACAGGCTCGATGGCACAGCTGTGACCAAAGTGACTAGAGGATAAGTGAGATTTTGAATTTCCGCAGACACTTGTGGACACTGGACACTATTGGATTGTGTGAGGCCCACTGAATATCTGAGCGTTATGTCACATTCTCGATGGCACAGCTGTGACCAAAGTAACTAGAGTAGTGAGATTTTGAATTTCTGCAGACACTTGTGGACACTGGACACTTTTGGATTGTGTGAGGCCCACTGAATATCTGAGCGCTATGTCACAGGCTCGATGGCACAGCTGTGACCAAAGTAACTAGAGAATAAGTGAGATTTTGAATTTCTGCAGACACTTGTGGACACTGGACACTTTTGGATTGTGTGAGGCCCACTGAATATCTGAGCGCTATGTCACAGGCTCGATGGCACAGCTTTGACCAAAGTGACTATAGGATAAGTGAGATTTTGAATTTCTGCAGACACTTGTGGACACTGGACACTTTTGGATTGTGTGAGGCCCACTGAATATCTGAGCGCTATGTCACAGGCTCGATGGCACAGCTGTGACCAAAGTGACTAGAGGATAAGTGAGATTTTGAATTTCTGCTCACACTAGTGGACACTGGACACTTTTGGACTGTGTGAGGCCCACTGAATATCTGAGCGCTATGTCACAGGCTCGATGGCACAGCTGTGACCAAAGTGACTAGAGGATAAGTGAGATTTTGAATTTCTGCAGACACTTGTGGACACTGGACACTTTTGGATTGTGTGAGGCCCACTGAATATCTGAGCGCTATGTCACAGGCTCGATGGCACAGCTGTGACCAAAGTCACTAGAGGATAAGTGAGATTTTGAATTTCTGCAGACACTTGTGGACACTGGACACTTTTGGATTGTGTGAGGCCCACTGAATATCTGAGCGCTATGTCACAGGCTCGATGGCACAGCTGTGACCAAAGTGACTAGAGGATAAGTGAGATTTTGAATTTCTGCAGACACTTGTGGACACTGGACACTTTTGGATTGTGTGAGGCCCACTGAATATCTGAGCGCTATGTCACAGGCTCGATGGCACAGCTGTGACCAAAGTGACTAGAGGATAAGTGAGATTTTGAATTTCTGCAGACACTTGTGGACACTGGACACTTTTGGATTGTGTGAGGCCCACTGAATATCTGAGCGCTATGTCACAGGCTCGATGGCACAGCTGTGACCAAAGTGACTAGAGGATAAGTGAGATTTTGAATTTCTGCAGACAGTTGTGGACACTGGACACTTTTGGATTGTGTGAGGCCCACTGAATATCTGAGCGCTATGTCACAGGCTCGATGGCACAGCTGTGACCAAAGTGACTAGAGGATAAATGAGATTTTGAATTTCTGCTCACACTAGTGGACACTGGACACTTTTGGTTTGTGTGAGGCCCACTGAATATCTGAGCGCTATGTCACAGGCTCGATGGCACAGCTGTGACCAAAGTGACTAGAGGATAAGTGAGATTTTGAATTTCTGCAGACACTTGTGGACACTGGACACTTTTGGATTGTGTGAGGCCCACTGAATATCTGAGCGCTATGTTACAGGCTCGATGGCACAGCTGTGACCAAAGTGACTAGAAGATAAGTGAGATTTTGAATTTCTGCTCACACTAGTGGACACTGGACACTTTTGGATTGTGTGAGGCCCACTGAATATCTGAGCGCTATGTCACAGGCTCGATGGCACAGCTGTGACCAAAGTGACTAAAGGATAAGTGAGATTTTGAATTTCTGCAGACACTTGTGGACACTGGACACTTTTGGATTGTGTGAGGCCCACTGAATATCTGAGCGCTATGTCACAGGCTCGATGGCACAGCTGTGACCAAAGTGACTAGAGGATAAGTGAGATTTTGAATTTCTGCAGACACTTGTGGACACTGGACACTTTTGGATTGTGTGAGGCCCACTGAATATCTGAGCGCTATGTCACAGGCTCGATGGCACAGCTGTGACCAAAGTGACTAGAGGATAAGTGAGATTTTGAATTTCTGCAGACACTGGACACTTTTGGATTGTGTGAGGCCCACTGAATATCTGAGCGCTATGTCACAGGCTCGATGGCACAGCTGTGACCAAAGTGACTAGAGGATAAGTGAGGTTTTGAATTTCTGCAGACACTTGTGGACACTGGACACTTTCGGATTGTGTGAGGCCCACTGAATATCTGAGCGCTATGTCACAGGCTCGATGGCACAGCTGTGACCAAAGTGACTAGAGGATAAGTGAGATTTTGAATTTCTGCAGACACTTGTGGACACTGGACACTTTTGGATTGTGTGAGGCCCACTAAATATCTGAGCGCTATGTTACAGGCTCGATGGCACAGCTGTGACCAAAGTGACTAGAGGATAAGTGAGATTTTGAATTTCTGCAGACACTTGTGGACACTGGACACTTTTGGATTGTGTGAGGCCCATTGAATATCTGAGCGCTATGTCACAGGCTCGATGGCACAGCTGTGACCAAAGTGACTAGAGGATAAGTGAGATTTTGAATTTCTGCAGACACTGGACACTTTTGGATTGTGTGAGGCCCACTGAATATCTGAGCGCTATGTCACAGGCTCGATGGCACAGCTGTGACCAAAGTGACTAGAGGATAAGTGAGATTTTGAATTTCTGCAGACAGTTGTGGACACTGGACACTTTTGGATTGTGTGAGGCCCACTGAATATCTGAGCGCTATGTCACAGGCTCGATGGCACAGCTGTGACCAAAGTGACTAGAGGATAAGTGAGATTTTGAATTTCTGCAGACACTTGTGGACACTGGACACTTTTGGATTGTGTGAGGCCCACTGAATATCTGAGCGCTATGTCACAGGCTCGATGGCACAGCTGTGACCAAAGTGACTAGAGGATAAGTGAGATTTTGAATTTCTGCAGACACTTGTGGACACTGGACACTTTTGGATTGTGTGAGGCCCACTGAATATCTGAGCGCTATGTCACAGGCTCGATGGCACAGCTGTGACCAAAGTGACTAGAGGATAAGTGAGATTTTGAATTTCTGCAGACACTTGTGGACACTGGACACTTTTGGATTGTGTGAGGCCCACTGAATATCTGAGCGCTATGTCACAGGCTCGATGGCACAGCTGTGACCAAAGTGACTAGAGGATAAGTGAGATTTTGAATTTCTGCAGACACTTGTGGACACTGGACACTTTTGGATTGTGTGAGGCCCACTGAATATCTGAGCGCTATGTCACAGGCTCGATGGCACAGCTGTGACCAAAGTGACTAGAGGATAAGCGAGATTTTGAATTTCTGCAGACACTGGACACTTTTGGATTGTGTGAGGCCCACTGAATATCTGAGCGTTATGTCACAGGCTCGATGGCACAGCTGTGACCAAAGTGACTAGAGGATAAGTGAGATTTTGAATTTCTGCTCACACTAGTGGACACTGGACACTTTTGGATTGTGTGAGGCCCACTGAATATCTGAGCGCTATGTCACAGGCTCGATGGCACAGCTGTGACCAAAGTGACTAGAGGATAAGTGAGATTTTGAATTTCTGCTCACACTAGTGGACACTGGACACTTTTGGATTGTGTGAGGCCCACTGAATATCTGAGCGCTATGTCACAGGCTCGATGGCACAGCTGTGACCAAAGTGACTAGAGGATAAGTGAGATTTTGAATTTCTGCAGACACTTGTGGACACTGGACACTTTTGGATTGTGTGAGGCCCACTGAATATCTGAGCGCTATGTCACAGGCTTGATGGCACAGCTGTGACCAAAGTGACTAGAGGATAAGTGAGATTTTGAATATCTGCTCACACTAGTGGACACTGGACACTTTTGGATTGTGTGAGGCCCACTGAATCTGCAGACACTTGTGGACACTGGACACTTTTGGATTGTGTGAGGCCCACTGAATATCTGAGCGCTATGTCACAGGCTCGATGGCACAGCTGTGACCAAAGTGACTAGAGGATAAGTGAGATTTTGAATTTCTGCTCACACTAGTGGACACTGGACACTTTTGGATTGTGTGAGGCCCACTGAATATCTGAGCGCTATGTCACAGGCTCGATGGCACAGCTGTGACCAAAGTGACTAGAGGATAAGTGAGATTTTGAATTTCTGCAGACACTTGTGGACACTGGACACTTTTGGATTGTGTGAGGCCCACTGAATATCTGAGCGCTATATCACAGGCTCGATGGCACAGCTGTGACCAAAGTGACTAGAGGATAAGTGAGATTTTGAATTTCCGCAGACACTTGTGGACACTGGACACTATTGGATTGTGTGAGGCCCACTGAATATCTGAGCGTTATGTCACATTCTCGATGGCACAGCTGTGACCAAAGTAACTAGAGTAGTGAGATTTTGAATTTCTGCAGACACTTGTGGACACTGGACACTTTTGGATTGTGTGAGGCCCACTGAATATCTGAGCGCTATGTCACAGGCTCGATGGCACAGCTGTGACCAAAGTAACTAGAGAATAAGTGAGATTTTGAATTTCTGCAGACACTTGTGGACACTGGACACTTTTGGATTGTGTGAGGCCCACTGAATATCTGAGCGCTATGTCACAGGCTCGATGGCACAGCTTTGACCAAAGTGACTATAGGATAAGTGAGATTTTGAATTTCTGCAGACACTTGTGGACACTGGACACTTTTGGATTGTGTGAGGCCCACTGAATATCTGAGCGCTATGTCACAGGCTCGATGGCACAGCTGTGACCAAAGTGACTAGAGGATAAGTGAGATTTTGAATTTCTGCTCACACTAGTGGACACTGGACACTTTTGGACTGTGTGAGGCCCACTGAATATCTGAGCGCTATGTCACAGGCTCGATGGCACAGCTGTGACCAAAGTGACTAGAGGATAAGTGAGATTTTGAATTTCTGCAGACACTTGTGGACACTGGACACTTTTGGATTGTGTGAGGCCCACTGAATATCTGAGCGCTATGTCACAGGCTCGATGGCACAGCTGTGACCAAAGTCACTAGAGGATAAGTGAGATTTTGAATTTCTGCAGACACTTGTGGACACTGGACACTTTTGGATTGTGTGAGGCCCACTGAATATCTGAGCGCTATGTCACAGGCTCGATGGCACAGCTGTGACCAAAGTGACTAGAGGATAAGTGAGATTTTGAATTTCTGCAGACACTTGTGGACACTGGACACTTTTGGATTGTGTGAGGCCCACTGAATATCTGAGCGCTATGTCACAGGCTCGATGGCACAGCTGTGACCAAAGTGACTAGAGGATAAGTGAGATTTTGAATTTCTGCAGACACTTGTGGACACTGGACACTTTTGGATTGTGTGAGGCCCACTGAATATCTGAGCGCTATGTCACAGGCTCGATGGCACAGCTGTGACCAAAGTGACTAGAGGATAAGTGAGATTTTGAATTTCTGCAGACAGTTGTGGACACTGGACACTTTTGGATTGTGTGAGGCCCACTGAATATCTGAGCGCTATGTCACAGGCTCGATGGCACAGCTGTGACCAAAGTGACTAGAGGATAAATGAGATTTTGAATTTCTGCTCACACTAGTGGACACTGGACACTTTTGGTTTGTGTGAGGCCCACTGAATATCTGAGCGCTATGTCACAGGCTCGATGGCACAGCTGTGACCAAAGTGACTAGAGGATAAGTGAGATTTTGAATTTCTGCAGACACTTGTGGACACTGGACACTTTTGGATTGTGTGAGGCCCACTGAATATCTGAGCGCTATGTTACAGGCTCGATGGCACAGCTGTGACCAAAGTGACTAGAAGATAAGTGAGATTTTGAATTTCTGCTCACACTAGTGGACACTGGACACTTTTGGATTGTGTGAGGCCCACTGAATATCTGAGCGCTATGTCACAGGCTCGATGGCACAGCTGTGACCAAAGTGACTAAAGGATAAGTGAGATTTTGAATTTCTGCAGACACTTGTGGACACTGTACACTTTTGGATTGTGTGAGGCCCACTGAATATCTGAGCGCTATGTCACAGGCTCGATGGCACAGCTGTGACCAAAGTGACTAGAGGATAAGTGAGATTTTGAATTTCTGCAGACACTTGTGGACACTGGACACTTTTGGATTGTGTGAGGCCCACTGAATATCTGAGCGCTATGTCACAGGCTCGATGGCACAGCTGTGACCAAAGTGACTAGAGGATAAGTGAGATTTTGAATTTCTGCAGACACTGGACACTTTTGGATTGTGTGAGGCCCACTGAATATCTGAGCGCTATGTCACAGGCTCGATGGCACAGCTGTGACCAAAGTGACTAGAGGATAAGTGAGATTTTGAATTTCTGCAGACACTTGTGGACACTGGACACTTTTGGATTGTGTGAGGCCCACTGAATATCTGAGCGCTATATCACAGGCTCGATGGCACAGCTGTGACCAAAGTGACTAGAGAATAAGTGAGATTTTGAATTTCTGCAGACACTTGTGGACACTGGACACTATTGGATTGTGTGAGGCCCACTGAATATCTGAGCGCTATGTCACAGGCTCGATGGCACAGCTGTGACCAAAGTAACTAGAGAAGTGAGATTTTGAATTTCTGCAGACACTTGTGGACACTGGACACTTTTGGATTGTGTGAGGCCCACTGAATATCTGAGCGCTATGTCACAGGCTCGATGGCACAGCTGTGACCAAAGTGACTAGAGGATAAGTGAGATTTTGAATTTCTGCAGACACTTGTGGACACTGGACACTTTTGGATTGTGTGAGGCCCACTGAATATCTGAGCGCTATGTCACAGGCTCGATGGCACAGCTGTGACCAAAGTGACTAGAGGATAAGTGAGATTTTGAATTTCTGCTCACACTAGTGGACACTGGACACTTTTGGACTGTGTGAGGCCCACTGAATTTCTGAGCGCTATGTCACAGGCTCGATGGCACAGCTGTGACCAAAGTGACTAGAGGATAAGTGAGATTTTGAATTTCTGCAGACACTTGTGGACACTGGACACTTTTGGATTGTGTGAGGCCCACTGAATATCTGAGCGCTATGTCACAGGCTCGATGGCACAGCTGTGACCAAAGTCACTAGAGGATAAGTGAGATTTTGAATTTCTGCAGACACTTGTGGACACTGGACACTTTTGGATTGTGTGAGGCCCACTGAATATCTGAGCGCTATGTCACAGGCTCGATGGCACAGCTGTGACCAAAGTGACTAGAGGATAAGTGAGATTTTGAATTTCTGCAGACACTTGTGGACACTGGACACTTTTGGATTGTGTGAGGCCCACTGAATATCTGAGCGCTATGTCACAGGCTCGATGGCACAGCTGTGACCAAAGTGACTAGAGGATAAGTGAGATTTTGAATTTCTGCAGACACTTGTGGACACTGGACACTTTTGGATTGTGTGAGGCCCACTGAATATCTGAGCGCTATGTCACAGGCTCGATGGCACAGCTGTGACCAAAGTGACTAGAGGATAAGTGAGATTTTGAATTTCTGCAGACAGTTGTGGACACTGGACACTTTTGGATTGTGTGAGGCCCACTGAATATCTGAGCGCTATGTCACAGGCTCGATGGCACAGCTGTGACCAAAGTGACTAGAGGATAAATGAGATTTTGAATTTCTGCTCACACTAGTGGACACTGGACACTTTTGGTTTGTGTGAGGCCCACTGAATATCTGAGCGCTATGTCACAGGCTCGATGGCACAGCTGTGACCAAAGTGACTAGAGGATAAGTGAGATTTTGAATTTCTGCAGACACTTGTGGACACTGGACACTTTTGGATTGTGTGAGGCCCACTGAATATCTGAGCGCTATGTTACAGGCTCGATGGCACAGCTGTGACCAAAGTGACTAGAAGATAAGTGAGATTTTGAATTTCTGCTCACACTAGTGGACACTGGACACTTTTGGATTGTGTGAGGCCCACTGAATATCTGAGCGCTATGTCACAGGCTCGATGGCACAGCTGTGACCAAAGTGACTAAAGGATAAGTGAGATTTTGAATTTCTGCAGACACTTGTGGACACTGGACACTTTTGGATTGTGTGAGGCCCACTGAATATCTGAGCGCTATGTCACAGGCTCGATGGCACAGCTGTGACCAAAGTGACTAGAGGATAAGTGAGATTTTGAATTTCTGCAGACACTTGTGGACACTGGACACTTTTGGATTGTGTGAGGCCCACTGAATATCTGAGCGCTATGTCACAGGCTCGATGGCACAGCTGTGACCAAAGTGACTAGAGGATAAGTGAGATTTTGAATTTCTGCAGACACTGGACACTTTTGGATTGTGTGAGGCCCACTGAATATCTGAGCGCTATGTCACAGGCTCGATGGCACAGCTGTGACCAAAGTGACTAGAGGATAAGTGAGATTTTGAATTTCTGCTCACACTAGTGGACACTGGACACTTTTGGATTGTGTGAGGCCCACTGAATATCTGAGCGCTATGTCACAGGCTCGATGGCACAGCTGTGACCAAAGTGACTAGAGGATAAGTGAGATTTTGAATTTCTGCTCACACTAGTGGACACTGGACACTTTTGGATTGTGTGAGGCCCACTGAATATCTGAGCGCTATGTCACAGGCTCGATGGCACAGCTGTGACCAAAGTGACTAGAGGATAAGTGAGATTTTGAATTTCTGCAGACACTTGTGGACACTGGACACTTTTGGATTGTGTGAGGCCCACTGAATATCTGAGCGCTATGTCACAGGCTCGATGGCACAGCTGTGACCAAAGTGACTAGAGGATAAGTGAGATTTTGAATTTCTGCTCACACTAGTGGACACTGGACACTTTTGGATTGTGTGAGGCCCACTGAATATCTGAGCGCTATGTCACAGGCTCGATGGCACAGCTGTGACCAAAGTGACTAGAGGATAAGTGAGATTTTGAATTTCTGCAGACACTTGTGGACACTGGACACTTTTGGATTGTGTGAGGCCCACTGAATATCTGAGCGCTATCTCACGGGCTCGATGGCACAGCTGTGACCAAAGTGGCTAGAGGATAAGTGAGATTTTGAATTTCTGCTCACACTAGTGGACACTGGACACTTTTGGATTGTTTGAGGCCCACTGAATATCTGAGCGCTATGTCACAGGCTCGATGGCACAGCTGTGACCAAAGTGACTAGAGGATAAGTGAGATTTTGAATTTCTGCAGACACTTGTGGACACTGGACACTTTTGGATTGTTTGAGGCCCACTGAATATCTGAGCGCGATATCACAGGCTCGATGGCACAGCTGTGACCAAAGTGACTAGAGGATAAGTGAGGTTTTGAATTTCTGCAGACACTTATGGACACTGGACACTATTGGATTGTGTGAGGCCCACTGAATATCTGAGCGCTATGTCACAGGCTCGATGGCACAGCTGTGACCAAAGTAACTAGAGAAGTGAGATTTTGAATTTCTGCAGACACTTGTGGACACTGGACACTTTTGGATTGTGTGAGGCCCACTGAATATCTGAGCGCTATGTCAAAGGCTCGATGGCACAGCTGTGACCAAAGTGACTAGAGGATAAGTGAGATTTTGTATTTCTGCAGACACTTGTGGACACTGGACACTTTTGGATTGTGTGAGGCCCACTGAATATCTGAGCGCTATGTCACAGGCTCGATGGCACAGCTGTGACCAAAGTGACTAGAGGATAAGTGAGGTTTTGAATTTCTGCAGACACTTGTGGACACTGGACACTTTCGGATTGTGTGAGGCCCACTGAATATCTGAGCGCTATGTCACAGGCTCGATGGCACAGCTGTGACCAAAGTGACTAGAGGATAAGTGAGGTTTTGAATTTCTGCAGACACTTGTGGACACTGGACACTTTCGGATTGTGTGAGGCCCACTGAATATCTGAGCGCTATGTCACAGGCTCGATGGCACAGCTGTGACCAAAGTGACTAGAGGATAAGTGAGATTTTGAATTTCTGCAGACACTTGTGGACACTGGACACTTTTGGATTGTGTGAGGCCCACTGAATATCTGAGCGCTATGTCACAGGCTCGATGGCACAGCTGTGACCAAAGTGACTAGAGGATAAGTGAGATTTTGTATTTCTGCAGACACTTGTGGACACTGGACACTTTTGGATTGTGTGAGGCCCACTGAATATCTGAGTGCTATGTCACAGGCTCGATGGCACAGCTGTGACCAAAGTGACTAGAGGATAAGTGAGATTTTGAATTTCTGCAGACACTTGCGGACACTGGACACTTTTGGATTGTGTGAGGCCCACTGCATATCTGAGCGCTATGTCACAGGCTCGATGGCACAGCTGTGACCAAAGTGACTAGAGGATAAGTGAGATTTTGAATTTCTGCAGACAGTTGTGGACACTGTACACTTTTGGATTGTGTGAGGCCCACTGAATATCTGAGCGCTATGTCACAGGCTCGATGGCACAGCTGTGACCAAAGTGACTAGAGGAGAAGTGAGATTTTGAATTTCTGCAGACACTGGACACTTTTGGATTGTGTGAGGCCCACTGAATATCTGAGCGTTATGTCACAGGCTCGATGGCACAGCTGTGACCAAAGTGACTAGAGGATAAGTGAGATTTTGAATTTCTGCTCACAATAGTGGACACAGGACACTTTTGGATTGTGTGAGGCCCACTGAATATCTGAGCGCTATGTCACAGGCTCGATGGCACAGCTGTGACCAAAGTGACTAGAGGATAAGTGAGATTTTGAATTTCTGCTCACAATAGTGGACACAGGACACTTTTGGATTGTGTGAGGCCCACTGAATATCTGAGCGCTATGTCACAGGCTCGATGGCACAGCTGTGACCAAAGTGACTAGAGGATAAGTGAGATTTTGAATTTCTGCAGACACTTGTGGACACTGGACACTTTTGGATTGTGTGAGGCCCACTGAATATGTGAGCGCTATGTCACAGGCTCGATGGCACAGCTGTGACCAAAGTGACTAGAGGATAAGTGAGATTTTGAATTTCTGCTCACACTAGTGGACACTGGACACTTTTGGATTGTGTGAGGCCCACTGAATATCTGAGCGCTATGTCACAGGTTCGATGGCACAGCTGTGACCAAATTGACTAGAGGATAAGTGAGATTTTGAATTTCTGCAGACACTTGTGGACACTGGACACTTTTGGATTGTGTGAGGCCCACTGGATATCTGAGCGCTATGTCACAGGCTCGATGGCACAGCTGTGACCAAAGTGACTAGAGGATAAGTGAGATTTTGAATTTCTGCTCACACTAGTGGACACTGGACACTTTTGGATTGTGTGAGGCCCACTGAATATCTGAGCGCTATGTCAAAGGCTCGATGGCACAGCTGTGACCAAAGTGACTAGAGGATAAGTGAGATTTTGTATTTCTGCAGACACTTGTGGACACTGGACACTTTTGGATTGTGTGAGGCCCACTGAATATCTGAGCGCTATGTCACAGGCTCGATGGCACAGCTGTGACCAAAGTGACTAGAGGATAAGTGAGGTTTTGAATTTCTGCAGACACTTGTGGACACTGGACACTTTCGGATTGTGTGAGGCCCACTGAATATCTGAGCGCTATGTCACAGGCTCGATGGCACAGCTGTGACCAAAGTGACTAGAGGAAAAGTGAGGTTTTGAATTTCTGCAGACACTTGTGGACACTGGACACTTTCGGATTGTGTGAGGACCACTGAATATCTGAGCGCTATGTCACAGGCTCGATGGCACAGCTGTGACCAAAGTGACTAGAGGATAAGTGAGATTTTGAATTTCTGCAGACACTTGTGGACACTGGACACTTTTGGATTGTGTGAGGCCCACTGAATATCTGAGCGCTATGTCACAGGCTCGATGGCACAGCTGTGACCAAAGTGACTAGAGGATAAGTGAGATTTTGTATTTCTGCAGACACTTGTGGACACTGGACACTTTTGGATTGTGTGAGGCCCACTGAATATCTGAGTGCTATGTCACAGGCTCGATGGCACAGCTGTGACCAAAGTGACTAGAGGATAAGTGAGATTTTGAATTTCTGCAGACACTTGCGGACACTGGACACTTTTGGATTGTGTGAGGCCCACTGCATATCTGAGCGCTATGTCACAGGCTCGATGGCACAGCTGTGACCAAAGTGACAAGAGGATAAGTGAGATTTTGAATTTCTGCAGACAGTTGTGGACACTGTACACTTTTGGATTGTGTGAGGCCCACTGAATATCTGAGCGCTATGTCACAGGCTCGATGGCACAGCTGTGACCAAAGTGACTAGAGGATAAGTGAGATTTTGAATTTCTGCAGACACTGGACACTTTTGGATTGTGTGAGGCCCACTGAATATCTGAGCGTTATGTCACAGGCTCGATGGCACAGCTGTGACCAAAGTGACTAGAGGATAAGTGAGATTTTGAATTTCTGCTCACAATAGTGGACACAGGACACTTTTGGATTGTGTGAGGCCCACTGAATATCTGAGCGCTATGTCACAGGCTCGATGGCACAGCTGTGACCAAAGTGACTAGAGGATAAGTGAGATTTTGAATTTCTGCTCACAATAGTGGACACAGGACACTTTTGGATTGTGTGAGGCCCACTGAATATCTGAGCGCTATGTCACAGGCTCGATGGCACAGCTGTGACCAAAGTGACTAGAGGATAAGTGAGATTTTGAATTTCTGCAGACACTTGTGGACACTGGACACTTTTGGATTGTGTGAGGCCCACTGAATATGTGAGCGCTATGTCACAGGCTTGATGGCACAGCTGTGACCAAAGTGACTAGAGGATAAGTGAGATTTTGAATTTCTGCTCACACTAGTGGACACTGGACACTTTTGGATTGTGTGAGGCCCACTGAATATCTGAGCGCTATGTCACAGGTTCGATGGCACAGCTGTGACCAAATTGACTAGAGGATAAGTGAGATTTTGAATTTCTGCAGACACTTGTGGACACTGGACACTTTTGGATTGTGTGAGGCCCACTGGATATCTGAGCGCTATGTCACAGGCTCGATGGCACAGCTGTGACCAAAGTGACTAGAGGATAAGTGAGATTTTGAATTTCTGCTCACACTAGTGGACACTGGACACTTTTGGATTGTGTGAGGCCCACTGAATATCTGAGCGCTATGTCACAGGCTCGATGGCACAGCTGTGACCAAAGTGACTAGAGGATAAGTGAGATTTTGAATTTCTGCAGACACTTGTGGACACTGGACACTTTTGGATTGTGTGAGGCCCACTGAATATCTAAGCGCTATATCACAGGCTCGATGGCACAGCTGTGACCAAAGTGACTAGAGGATAAGTGAGATTTTGAATTTCTGCAGACACTTGTGGACACTGGACACTTTTGGATTGTGTGAGGCCCACTGAATATCTGAGCGCTATATCACAGGCTCGATGGCACAGCTGTGACCAAAGTGACTAGAGGATAAGTGAGGTTTTGAATTTCTGCAGACACTTATGGACACTGGACACTATTGGATTGTGTGAGGCCCACTGAATATCTGAGCGCTATGTCACAGGCTCGATGGCACAGCTGTGACCAAAGTAACTAGAGAAGTGAGATTTTGAATTTCTGCAGACACTTGTGGACACTGGACACTTTTGGATTGTGTGAGGCCCACTGAATATCTGAGCGCTATGTCAAAGGCTCGATGGCACAGCTGTGACCAAAGTGACTAGAGGATAAGTGAGATTTTGTATTTCTGCAGACACTTGTGGACACTGGACACTTTTGGATTGTGTGAGGCCCACTGAATATCTGAGCGCTATGTCACAGGCTCGATGGCACAGCTGTGACCAAAGTGACTAGAGGATAAGTGAGGTTTTGAATTTCTGCAGACACTTGTGGACACTGGACACTTTCGGATTGTGTGAGGCCCACTGAATATCTGAGCGCTATGTCACAGGCTCGATGGCACAGCTGTGACCAAAGTGACTAGAGGATAAGTGAGGTTTTGAATTTCTGCAGACACTTGTGGACACTGGACACTTTCGGATTGTGTGAGGCCCACTGAATATCTGAGCGCTATGTCACAGGCTCGATGGCACAGCTGTGACCAAAGTGACTAGAGGATAAGTGAGATTTTGAATTTCTGCAGACACTTGTGGACACTGGACACTTTTGGATTGTGTGAGGCCCACTGAATATCTGAGCGCTATGTCACAGGCTCGATGGCACAGCTGTGACCAAAGTGACTAGAGGATAAGTGAGATTTTAAATTTCTGCAGACACTTGTGGACACTGGACACTTTTGGATTGTGTGAGGCCCACTGAATATCTGAGTGCTATGTCACAGGCTCGATGGCACAGCTGTGACCAAAGTGACTAGAGGATAAGTGAGATTTTGAATTTCTGCAGACACTTGCGGACACTGGACACTTTTGGATTGTGTGAGGCCCACTGCATATCTGAGCGCTATGTCACAGGCTCGATGGCACAGCTGTGACCAAAGTGACTAGAGGATAAGTGAGATTTTGAATTTCTGCAGACAGTTGTGGACACTGTACACTTTTGGATTGTGTGAGGCCCACTGAATATCTGAGCGCTATGTCACAGGCTCGATGGCACAGCTGTGACCAAAGTGACTAGAGGATAAGTGAGATTTTGAATTTCTGCAGACACTGGACACTTTTGGATTGTGTGAGGCCCACTGAATATCTGAGCGTTATGTCACAGGCTCGATGGCACAGCTGTGACCAAAGTGACTAGAGGATAAGTGAGATTTTGAATTTCTGCTCACAATAGTGGACACAGGACACTTTTGGATTGTGTGAGGCCCACTGAATATCTGAGCGCTATGTCACAGGCTCGATGGCACAGCTGTGACCAAAGTGACTAGAGGATAAGTGAGATTTTGAATTTCTGCTCACAATAGTGGACACAGGACACTTTTGGATTGTGTGAGGCCCACTGAATATCTGAGCGCTATGTCACAGGCTCGATGGCACAGCTGTGACCAAAGTGACTAGAGGATAAGTGAGATTTTGAATTTCTGCAGACACTTGTGGACACTGGACACTTTTGGATTGTGTGAGGCCCACTGAATATGTGAGCGCTATGTCACAGGCTCGATGGCACAGCTGTGACCAAAGTGACTAGAGGATAAGTGAGATTTTGAATTTCTGCTCACACTAGTGGACACTGGACACTTTTGGATTGTGTGAGGCCCACTGAATATCTGAGCGCTATGTCACAGGTTCGATGGCACAGCTGTGACCAAATTGACTAGAGGATAAGTGAGATTTTGAATTTCTGCAGACACTTGTGGACACTGGACACTTTTGGATTGTGTGAGGCCCACTGGATATCTGAGCGCTATGTCACAGGCTCGATGGCACAGCTGTGACCAAAGTGACTAGAGGATAAGTGAGATTTTGAATTTCTGCTCACACTAGAGGACACTGGACACTTTTGGATTGTGTGAGGCCCACTGAATATCTGAGCGCTATGTCACAGGCTCGATGGCACAGCTGTGACCAAAGTGACTAGAGGATAAGTGAGATTTTGAATTTCTGCAGACACTTGTGGACACTGGACACTTTTGGATTGTGTGAGGCCCACTGAATATCTGAGCGCTATATCACAGGCTCGATGGCACAGCTGTGACCAAAGTGACTAGAGGATAAGTGAGATTTTGAATTTCTGCAGACACTTGTGGACACTGGACACTATTGGATTGTGTGAGGCCCACTGAATATCTGAGCGCTATGTCACAGGCTCGATGGCACAGCTGTGACCAAAGTAACTAGAGAAGTGAGATTTTGAATTTCTGCAGACACTTGTGGACACTGGACACTTTTGGATTGTGTGAGGCCCACTGAATATCTGAGCGCTATGTCACAGGCTCGATGGCACAGCTGTGACCAAAGTGACTAGAGAATAAGTGAGATTTTGAATTTCTGCAGACACTTGTGGACACTGGACACTTTTGGATTGTGTGAGGCCCACTGAATATCTGAGCGCTATGTCACAGGTTCGATGGCACAGCTTTGACCAAAGTGACTAGAGGATAAGTGAGATTTTGAATTTCTGCAGACACTTGTGGACACTGGACACTTTTGGATTGTGTGAGGCCCACTGAATATCTGAGCGCTATGTCACAGGCTCGATGGCACAGCTGTGACCAAAGTGACTAGAGGATAAGTGAGATTTTGAATTTCTGCTCACACTAGTGGACACTGGACACTTTTGGATTGTGTGAGGCCCACTGAATATCTGAGCGCTATGTCACAGGCTCGATGGCACAGCTGTGACCAAAGTGACTAGAGGATAAGTGAGATTTTGAATTTCTGCAGACACTTGTGGACACTGGACACTTTTGGATTGTGTGAGGCCCACTGAATATCTGAGCGCTATGTCACAGGCTCGATGGCACAGCTGTGACCAAAGTGACTAGAGGATAAGTGAGATTTTGAATTTCTGCAGACACTTGTGGACTCTGGACACTTTTGGATTGTGTGAGGCCCACTGAATATCTGAGCGCTATGTCACAGGCTCGATGGCACAGCTGTGACCAAAGTGACTAGAGGATAAGTGAGATTTTGAATTTCTGCAGACACTTGTGGACACTGGACACTTTTGGATTGTGTGAGGCCCACTGAATATCTGAGCGCTATGTCACAGGCTCGATGGCACAGCTGTGACCAAAGTGACTAGAGGATAAGTGAGATTTTGAATTTCTGCAGACACTTGTGGACACTGGACACTTTTGGATTGTGTGAGGCCCACTGAATATCTGAGCGCTATGTCACAGGCTCGATGGCACAGCTGTGACCAAAGTGACTAGAGGATAAGTGAGATTTTGAATTTCTGCAGACAGTTGTGGACACTGGACACTTTTGGATTGTGTGAGGCCCACTGAATATCTGAGCGCTATGTCACAGGCTCGATGGCACAGCTGTGACCAAAGTGACTAGAGGATAAGTGAGATTTTGAATTTCTGCTCACACTAGTGGACACTGGACACTTTTGGATTGTGTGAGGCCCACTGAATATCTGAGCGCTATGTCACAGGCTCGATGGCACAGCTGTGACCAAAGTGACTAGAGGATAAGTGAGATTTTGAATTTCTGCAGACACTTGTGGACACTGGACACTTTTGGATTGTGTGAGGCCCACTGAATATCTGAGCGCTATGTCACAGGCTCGATGGCACAGCTGTGACCAAAGTGACTAGAGGATAAGTGAGATTTTGAATTTCTGCTCACACTAGTGGACACTGGACACTTTTGGATTGTGTGAGGCCCACTGAATATCTGAGCGCTATGTCACAGGCTCGATGGCACAGCTGTGACCAAAGTGACTAGAGGATATGTGAGATTTTGAATTTCTGCAGACACTTGTGGACACTGGACACTTTTGGATTGTGTGAGGCCCACTGAATATCTGAGCGCTATGTCACAGGCTCGATGGCACAGCTGTGACCAAAGTGACTAGAGGATAAGTGAGATTTTGAATTTCTGCTCACACTAGTGGGACACTGGACACTTTTGGATTGTGTGAGGCCCACTGAATATCTGAGCGCTATGTCACAGGCTCGATGGCACAGCTGTGACCAAAGTGACTAGAGGATAAGTGAGATTTTGAATTTCTGCAGACACTTGTGGACACTGGACACTTTTGGATTGTGAGAGGCCCACTGAATATCTGAGCGCTATATCACAGGCTCGATGGCACAGCTGTGACCAAAGTGACTAGAGGATAAGTGAGATTTTGAATTTCTGCAGACACTTGTGGACACTGGACACTATTGGATTGTGTGAGGCCCACTGAATATCTGAGCGCTATGTCACAGGCTCGATGGCACAGCTGTGACCAAAGTAACTAGAGAAGTGAGATTTTGAATTTCTGCAGACACTTGTGGACACTGGACACTTTTGGATTGTGTGAGGCCCACTGAATATCTGAGCGCTATGTCACAGGCTCGATGGCACAGCTGTGACCAAAGTGACTAGAGAATAAGTGAGATTTTGAATTTCTGCAGACACTTGTGGACACTGGACACTTTTGGATTGTGTGAGGCCCACTGAATATCTGAGCGCTATGTCACAGGTTCGATGGCACAGCTTTGACCAAAGTGACTAGAGGATAAGTGAGATTTTGAATTTCTGCAGACACTTGTGGACACTGGACACTTTTGGATTGTGTGAGGCCCACTGAATATCTGAGCGCTATGTCACAGGCTCGATGGCACAGCTGTGACCAAAGTGACTAGAGGATAAGTGAGATTTTGAATTTCTGCTCACACTAGTGGACACTGGACACTTTTGGATTGTGTGAGGCCCACTGAATATCTGAGCGCTATGTCACAGGCTCGATGGCACAGCTTTGACCAAAGTGACTAGAGGATAAGTGAGATTTTGAATTTCTGCAGACACTTGTGGACACTGGACACTTTTGGATTGTGTCAGGCCCACTGAATATCTGAGCGCTATGTCACAGGCTCGATGGCACAGCTGTGACCAAAGTGACTAGAGGATAAGTGAGATTTTGAATTTCTGCAGACACTTGTGGACACTGGACACTTTTGGATTGTGTGAGGCCCACTGAATATCTGAGCGCTATGTCACAGGCTCGATGGCACAGCTGTGACCAAAGTGACTAGAGGATAAGTGAGATTTTGAATTTCTGCAGACACTTGTGGACACTGGACACTTTTGGATTGTGTGAGGCCCACTGAATATCTGAGCGCTATGTCACAGGCTCGATGGCACAGCTGTGACCAAAGTGACTAGAGGATAAGTGAGATTTTGAATTTCTGCAGACACTTGTGGACACTGGACACTTTTGGATTGTGTGAGGCCCACTGAATATCTGAGCGCTATGTCACAGGCTCGATGGCACAGCTGTGACCAAAGTTACTAGAGGATAAGTGAGATTTTGAATTTCTGCAGACAGTTGTGGACACTGGACACTTTTGGATTGTGTGAGGCCCACTGAATATCTGAGCGCTATGTCACAGGCTCGATGGCACAGCTGTGACCAAAGTGACTAGAGGATAAGTGAGATTTTGAATTTCTGCTCACACTAGTGGACACTGGACACTTTTGGATTGTGTGAGGCCCACTGAATATCTGAGCGCTATGTCACAGGCTCGATGGCACAGCTGTGACCAAAGTGACTAGAGGATAAGTGAGATTTTGAATTTCTGCAGACACTTGTGGACACTGGACACTTTTGGATTGTGTGAGGCCCACTGAATATCTGAGCGCTATGTCACAGGCTCGATGGCACAGCTGTGACCAAAGTGACTAGAGGATAAGTGAGATTTTGAATTTCTGCTCACACTAGTGGACACTGGACACTTTTGGATTGTGTGAGGCCCACTGAATATCTGAGCGCTATGTCACAGGCTCGATGGCACAGCTGTGACCAAAGTGACTAGAGGATATGTGAGATTTTGAATTTCTGCAGACACTTGTGGACACTGGACACTTTTGGATTGTGTGAGGCCCACTGAATATCTGAGCGCTATGTCACAGGCTCGATGGCACAGCTGTGACCAAAGTGACTAGAGGATAAGTGAGATTTTGAATTTCTGCTCACACTAGTGGACACTGGACACTTTTGGATTGTGTGAGGCCCACTGAATATCTGAGCGCTATGTCACAGGCTCGATGGCACAGCTGTGACCAAAGTGACTAGAGGATAAGTGAGATTTTGAATTTCTGCAGACACTTGTGGACACTGGACACTTTTGGATTGTGTGAGGCCCACTGAATATCTGAGCGCTATATCACAGGCTCGATGGCACAGCTGTGACCAAAGTGACTAGAGGATAAGTGAGATTTTGAATTTCTGCAGACACTTGTGGACACTGGACACTATTGGATTGTGTGAGGCCCACTGAATATCTGAGCGCTATGTCACAGGCTCGATGGCACAGCTGTGACCAAAGTAACTAGAGAAGTGAGATTTTGAATTTCCGCAGACACTTGTGGACACTGGACACTTTTGGATTGTGTGAGGCCCACTGAATATCTCAGCGCTATGTCACAGGCTCGATGGCACAGCTGTGACCAAAGTGACTAGAGGATAAGTGAGATTTTGAATTTCTGCAGACACTTGAGGACACTGGACACTTTTGGATTGTGTGAGGCCCACTGAATATCTGAGCGCTATGTCACAGGCTCGATGGCACAGCTGTGACCAAAGTGACTAGAGGATAAGTGAGGTTTTGAATTTCTGCAGACACTTGTGGACACTGGACACTTTCAGATTGTGTGAGGCCCACTGAATATCTGAGCGCTATGTCACAGGCTCGATGGCACAGCTGTGACCAAAGTGACTAGAGGATAAGTGAGATTTTGAATTTCTGCAGACACTGGACACTTTTGGATTGTGTGAGGCAAACTGAATATCTGAGCGCTATGTCACAGGCTCAATGGCACAGCTGTGACCAAAGTGACTAGAGGATAAGTGAGATTTTGAATTTCTGCAGACAGTTGTGGACACTGGACACTTTTGGATTGTGTGAGGCCCACTGAATATCTGAGCGCTATGTCACAGGCTCGATGGCACAGCTGTGACCAAAGTGACTAGAGGATAAGTGAGATTTTGAATTTCTGCAGACACTTGTGGACACTGGACACTTTTGGATTGTGTGAGGCCCACTGAATATCTGAGCGCTATGTTACAGGCTCGATGGCACAGCTGTGACCAAAGTGACTAGAGGATAAGTGAGATTTTGAATTTCTGCAGACACTTGTGGACACTGGACACTTTTGGATTGTGTGAGGCCCATTGAATATCTGAGCGCTATGTCACAGGCTCGATGGCACAGCTGTGACCAAAGTGACTAGAGGATAAGTGAGATTTTAAATTTCTGCAGACACTGGACACTTTTGGATTGTGTGAGGCCCACTGAATATCTGAGCGCTATGTCACAGGCTCGATGGCACAGCTGTGACCAAAGTGACTAGAGGATAAGTGAGATTTTGAATTTCTGCAGACAGTTGTGGACACTGGACACTTTTGGATTGTGTGAGGCCCACTGAATATCTGAGCGCTGTCACAGGCTCGATGGCACAGCTGTGACCAAAGTGACTAGAGGATAAGTGAGATTTTGAATTTCTGCAGACACTTGTGGACACTGGACACTTTTGGATTGTGTGAGGCCCATTGAATATCTGAGCGCTATGTCACAGGCTTGATGGCACAGCTGTGACCAAAGTGACTAGAGGATAAGTGAGATTTTGAATTTCTGCAGACACTTGTGGACACTGGACACTTTTGGATTGTGTGAGGCCCACTGAATATCTGAGCACTATGTCACAGGCTCGATGGCACAGCTGTGACCAAAGTGACTAGAGGATAAGTGAGATTTTGAATTTCTGCAGACACTTGCGGACACTGGACACTTTTGGATTGTGTGAGGCCCACTGCATATCTGAGTGCTATGTCACAGGCTCGATGGCACAGCTGTGACCAAAGTGACTAGAGGATAAGTGAGATTTTGAATTTCTGCAGACAGTTGTGGACACTGGACACTTTTGGATTGTGTGAGGCCCACTGAATATCTGAGCGCTATGTCACAGGCTCGATGGCACAGCTGTGACCAAAGTGACTAGAGGATAAGTGAGATTTTGAATTTCTGCAGACACTGGACACTTTTGGATTGTGTGAGGCCCACTGAATATCTGAGCGTTATGTCACAGGCTCGATGGCACAGCTGTGACCAAAGTGACTAGAGGATAAGTGAGATTTTGAATTTCTGCTCACAATAGTGGACACAGGACACTTTTGGATTGTGTGAGGCCCACTGAATATCTGAGCGCTATGTCACAGGCTCGATGACACAGCTGTGACCAAATTGACTAGAGGATAAGTGAAATTTTGAATTTCTGCTCACACTAGTGGACACAGGACACTTTTGGATTGTGTGAGGCCCACTGAATATCTGAGCGCTATGTCACAGGCTCGATGGCACAGCTGTGACCAAAGTGACTAGAGGATAAGTGAGATTTTGAATTTCTGCTCACACTAGTGGACACTGGACACTTTTGGATTGTGTGAGGCCCACTGAATATCTGAGCGCTATGTCACAGGCTCGATGGCACAGCTGTGACCAAAGTGACTAGAGGATAAGTGAGATTTTGAATTTCTGCAGACACTTGTGGACACTGGACACTTTTGGATTGTGTGAGGCCCACTGGATATCTGAGCGCTATGTCACAGGCTCGATGGCACAGCTGTGACCAAAGTGACTAGAGGATAAGTGAGATTTTGAATTTCTGCTCACACTAGTGGACACTGGACACTTTTGGATTGTGTGAGGCCCACTGAATATCTGAGCGCTATCTCACAGGCTCGATGGCACAGCTGTGACCAAAGTGACTAGAGGATAAGTGAGATTTTGAATTTCTGCAGACACTTGTGGACACTGGACACTTTTGGATTGTGTGAGGCCCACTGAATATCTGAGCGCTATGTCACAGGCTCGATGGCACAGCTGTGACCAAAGTGACTAGAGGATAAATGAGATTTTGAATTTCTGCTCACACTAGTGGACACTGGACACTTTTGGATTGTGTGAGGCCCACTGAATATCTGAGCGCTATGTCACAGGCTCGATGGCACAGCTGTGTCCAAAGTGACTAGAGGATAAGTGAGATTTTGAATTTCTGCAGACACTTGTGGACACTGGACACTTTTGGATTGTGTGAGGCCCACTGAATATCTGAGCGCTATGTCACAGGCTCGATGGCACAGCTGTGACCAAAGTGACTAGAGGATAAGTGAGATTTTGAATTTCTGCAGACACTTGTGGACACTGGACACTTTTGGATTGTGTGAGGCCCACTGAATATCTGAGCGCTATGTCACAGGCTCGATGGCACAGCTGTGACCAAAGTGACTAGAGGATAAGTGAGATTTTGAATTTCTGCAGACACTTGTGGACACTGGACACTTTTGGATTGTGTGAGGCCCACTGAATATCTGAGCGCTATGTCACAGGCTCGATGGCACAGCTGTGACCAAAGTGACTAGAGGATAAGTGAGATTTTGAATTTCTGCAGACACTTGTGGACACTGGACACTTTTGGATTGTGTGAGGCCCACTGAATATCTGAGCGCTATGTCACAGGCTCGATGGCACAGCTGTGACCAAAGTGACTAGAGGATAAGTGAGATTTTGAATTTCTGCAGACAGTTGTAGACACTGGACACTTTTGGATTGTGTGAGGCCCACGGAATATCTGAGCGCTATGTCACAGGCTCGATGGCACAGCTGTGACCAAAGTGACTAGAGGATAAGTGAGATTTTGAATTTCTGCAGACACTTGTGGACACTGGACACTTTTGGATTGTGTGAGGCCCACTGAATATCTGAGCGCTATGTCACAGGCTCGATGGCACAGCTGTGACCAAAGTGACTAGAGGATAAGTGAGATTTTGAATTTCTGCTCACACTAGTGGACACTGGACACTTTTGGATTGTGTGAGGCCCACTGAATATCTGAGCGCTATGTCACAGGCTCGATGGCACAGCTGTGACCAAAGTGAATTGAGGATATGTGAGATTTTGAATTTCTGCAGACACTTGTGGACACTGGACACTTTTGGATTGTGTGAGGCCCACTGAATATCTGAGCGCTATGTCACAGGCTCGATGGCACAGCTGTGACCAAAGTGACTAGAGGATAAGTGAGATTTTGAATTTCTGCAGACACTTGTGGACACTGGACACTTTTGGATTGTGTGAGGCCCACTGAATATCTGAGCGCTATGTCACAGGCTCGATGGCACAGCTGTGACCAAAGTGACTAGAGGATAAGTGAGATTTTGAATTTCTGCAGACACTTGTGGACACTGGACACTTTTGGATTGTGTGAGGCCCACTGAATATCTGAGCGCTATGTCACAGGCTCGATGGCACAGATGTGACCAAAGTGACTAGAGGATAAGTGAGATTTTGAATTTCTGCTCACACTAGTGGACACTGGACACTTTTGGATTGTGTGAGGCCCACTGAATATCTGAGCGCTATGTCACAGGCTCGATGGCACAGCTGTGACCAAAGTGACTAGAGGATATGTGAGATTTTGAATTTCTGCAGACACTTGTGGACACTGGACACTTTTGGATTGTGTGAGGCCCACTGAATATCTGAGCGCTATGTCACAGGCTCGATGGCACAGCTGTGACCAAAGTGACTAGAGGATAAGTGAGATTTTGAATTTCTGCTCACACTAGTGGACACTGGACACTTTTGGATTGTGTGAGGCCCACTGAATATCTGAGCGCTATGTCACAGGCTCGATGGCACAGCTGTGACCAAAGTGACTAGAGGATAAGTGAGGTTTTGAATTTCTGCAGACACTTGTGGACACTGGACACTTTCAGATTGTGTGAGGCCCACTGAATATCTGAGCGCTATGTCACAGGCTCGATGGCACAGCTGTGACCAAAGTGACTAGAGGATAAGTGAGATTTTGAATTTCTGCAGACACTGGACACTTTTGGATTGTGTGAGGCAAACTGAATATCTGAGCGCTATGTCACAGGCTCAATGGCACAGCTGTGACCAAAGTGACTAGAGGATAAGTGAGATTTTGAATTTCTGCAGACAGTTGTGGACACTGGACACTTTTGGATTGTGTGAGGCCCACTGAATATCTGAGCGCTATGTCACAGGCTCGATGGCACAGCTGTGACCAAAGTGACTAGAGGATAAGTGAGATTTTGAATTTCTGCAGACACTTGTGGACACTGGACACTTTTGGATTGTGTGAGGCCCACTGAATATCTGAGCGCTATGTTACAGGCTCGATGGCACAGCTGTGACCAAAGTGACTAGAGGATAAGTGAGATTTTGAATTTCTGCAGACACTTGTGGACACTGGACACTTTTGGATTGTGTGAGGCCCATTGAATATCTGAGCGCTATGTCACAGGCTCGATGGCACAGCTGTGACCAAAGTGACTAGAGGATAAGTGAGATTTTAAATTTCTGCAGACACTGGACACTTTTGGATTGTGTGAGGCCCACTGAATATCTGAGCGCTATGTCACAGGCTCGATGGCACAGCTGTGACCAAAGTGACTAGAGGATAAGTGAGATTTTGAATTTCTGCAGACAGTTGTGGACACTGGACACTTTTGGATTGTGTGAGGCCCACTGAATATCTGAGCGCTGTCACAGGCTCGATGGCACAGCTGTGACCAAAGTGACTAGAGGATAAGTGAGATTTTGAATTTCTGCAGACACTTGTGGACACTGGACACTTTTGGATTGTGTGAGGCCCACTGAATATCTGAGCGCTATGTCACAGGCTTGATGGCACAGCTGTGACCAAAGTGACTAGAGGATAAGTGAGATTTTGAATTTCTGCAGACACTTGTGGACACTGGACACTTTTGGATTGTGTGAGGCCCACTGAATATCTGAGCACTATGTCACAGGCTCGATGGCACAGCTGTGACCAAAGTGACTAGAGGATAAGTGAGATTTTGAATTTCTGCAGACACTTGCGGACACTGGACACTTTTGGATTGTGTGAGGCCCACTGCATATCTGAGTGCTATGTCACAGGCTCGATGGCACAGCTGTGACCAAAGTGACTAGAGGATAAGTGAGATTTTGAATTTCTGCAGACAGTTGTGGACACTGGACACTTTTGGATTGTGTGAGGCCCACTGAATATCTGAGCGCTATGTCACAGGCTCGATGGCACAGCTGTGACCAAAGTGACTAGAGGATAAGTGAGATTTTGAATTTCTGCAGACACTGGACACTTTTGGATTGTGTGAGGCCCACTGAATATCTGAGCGTTATGTCACAGGCTCGATGGCACAGCTGTGACCAAAGTGACTAGAGGATAAGTGAGATTTTGAATTTCTGCTCACAATAGTGGACACAGGACACTTTTGGATTGTGTGAGGCCCACTGAATATCTGAGCGCTATGTCACAGGCTCGATGACACAGCTGTGACCAAATTGACTAGAGGATAAGTGAAATTTTGAATTTCTGCTCACACTAGTGGACACAGGACACTTTTGGATTGTGTGAGGCCCACTGAATATCTGAGCGCTATGTCACAGGCTCGATGGCACAGCTGTGACCAAAGTGACTAGAGGATAAGTGAGATTTTGAATTTCTGCAGACACTTGTGGACACTGGACACTTTTGGATTGTGTGAGGCCCACTGAATATGTGAGCGCTATGTCACAGGCTCGATGGCACAGCTGTGACCAAAGTGACTAGAGGATAAGTGAGATTTTGAATTTCTGCTCACACTAGTGGACACTGGACACTTTTGGATTGTGTGAGGCCCACTGAATATCTGAGCGCTATGTCACAGGCTCGATGGCACAGCTGTGACCAAAGTGACTAGAGGATAAGTGAGATTTTGAATTTCTGCAGACACTTGTGGACACTGGACACTTTTGGATTGTGTGAGGCCCACTGGATATCTGAGCGCTATGTCACAGGCTCGATGGCACAGCTGTGACCAAAGTGACTAGAGGATAAGTGAGATTTTGAATTTCTGCTCACACTAGTGGACACTGGACACTTTTGGATTGTGTGAGGCCCACTGAATATCTGAGCGCTATCTCACAGGCTCGATGGCACAGCTGTGACCAAAGTGACTAGAGGATAAGTGAGATTTTGAATTTCTGCAGACACTTGTGGACACTGGACACTTTTGGATTGTGTGAGGCCCACTGAATATCTGAGCGCTATGTCACAGGCTCGATGGCACAGCTGTGACCAAAGTGACTAGAGGATAAATGAGATTTTGAATTTTTGCTCACACTAGTGGACACTGGACACTTTTGGATTGTGTGAGGCCCACTGAATATCTGAGCGCTATGTCACAGGCTCGATGGCACAGCTGTGTCCAAAGTGACTAGAGGATAAGTGAGATTTTGAATTTCTGCAGACACTTGTGGACACTGGACACTTTTGGATTGTGTGAGGCCCACTGAATATCTGAGCGCTATGTCACAGGCTCGATGGCACAGCTGTGACCAAAGTGACTAGAGGATAAGTGAGATTTTGAATTTCTGCAGACACTTGTGGACACTGGACACTTTTGGATTGTGTGAGGCCCACTGAATATCTGAGCGCTATGTCACAGGCTCGATGGCACAGCTGTGACCAAAGTGACTAGAGGATAAGTGAGATTTTGAATTTCTGCAGACACTTGTGGACACTGGACACTTTTGGATTGTGTGAGGCCCACTGAATATCTGAGCGCTATGTCACAGGCTCGATGGCACAGCTGTGACCAAAGTGACTAGAGGATAAGTGAGATTTTGAATTTCTGCAGACACTTGTGGACACTGGACACTTTTGGATTGTGTGAGGCCCACTGAATATCTGAGCGCTATGTCACAGGCTCGATGGCACAGCTGTGACCAAAGTGACTAGAGGATAAGTGAGATTTTGAATTTCTGCAGACAGTTGTAGACACTGGACACTTTTGGATTGTGTGAGGCCCACGGAATATCTGAGCGCTATGTCACAGGCTCGATGGCACAGCTGTGACCAAAGTGACTAGAGGATAAGTGAGATTTTGAATTTCTGCAGACACTTGTGGACACTGGACACTTTTGGATTGTGTGAGGCCCACTGAATATCTGAGCGCTATGTCACAGGCTCGATGGCACAGCTGTGACCAAAGTGACTAGAGGATAAGTGAGATTTTGAATTTCTGCTCACACTAGTGGACACTGGACACTTTTGGATTGTGTGAGGCCCACTGAATATCTGAGCGCTATGTCACAGGCTCGATGGCACAGCTGTGACCAAAGTGACTTGAGGATATGTGAGATTTTGAATTTCTGCAGACACTTGTGGACACTGGACACTTTTGGATTGTGTGAGGCCCACTGAATATCTGAGCGCTATGTCACAGGCTCGATGGCACAGCTGTGACCAAAGTGACTAGAGGATAAGTGAGATTTTGAATTTCTGCAGACACTTGTGGACACTGGACACTTTTGGATTGTGTGAGGCCCACTGAATATCTGAGCGCTATGTCACAGGCTCGATGGCACAGCTGTGACCAAAGTGACTAGAGGATAAGTGAGATTTTGAATTTCTGCAGACACTTGTGGACACTGGACACTTTTGGATTGTGTGAGGCCCACTGAATATCTGAGCGCTAAGTCACAGGCTCGATGGCACAGCTGTGACCAAAGTGACTAGAGGATAAGTGAGATTTTGAATTTCTGCTCACACTAGTGGACACTGGACACTTTTGGATTGTGTGAGGCCCACTGAATATCTGAGCGCTATGTCACAGGCTCGATGGCACAGCTGTGACCAAAGTGACTAGAGGATATGTGAGATTTTGAATTTCTGCAGACACTTGTGGACACTGGACACTTTTGGATTGTGTGAGGCCCACTGAATATCTGAGCGCTATGTCACAGGCTCGATGGCACAGCTGTGACCAAAGTGACTAGAGGATAAGTGAGATTTTGAATTTCTGCTCACACTAGTGGACACTGGACACTTTTGGATTGTGTGAGGCCCACTGAATATCTGAGCGCTATGTCACAGGCTCGATGGCACAGCTGTGACCAAAGTGACTAGAGGATAAGTGAGATTTTGAATTTCTGCAGACACTTGTGGACACTGGACACTTTTGGATTGTGTGAGGCCCACTGAATATCTGAGCGCTATATCACAGGCTCGATGGCACAGCTGTGACCAAAGTGACTAGAGGATAAGTGAGATTTTGAATTTCTGCAGACACTTGTGGACACTGGACACTATTGGATTGTGTGAGGCCCACTGAATATCTGAGCGCTATGTCACAGGCTAGATGGCACAGCTGTGACCAAAGTAACTAGAGAAGTGAGATTTTGAATTTCCGCAGACACTTGTGGACACTGGACACTTTTGGATTGTGTGAGGCCCACTGAATATCTCAGCGCTATGTCACAGGCTCGATGGCACAGCTGTGACCAAAGTGACTAGAGGATAAGTGAGATTTTGAATTTCTGCAGACACTTGTGGACACTGGACACTTTTGGATTGTGTGAGGCCCACTGAATATCTGAGCGCTATGTCACAGGCTCGATGGCACAGCTGTGACCAAAGTGACTAGAGGATAAGTGAGGTTTTGAATTTCTGCAGACACTTGTGGACACTGGACACTTTCAGATTGTGTGAGGCCCACTGAATATCTGAGCGCTATGTCACAGGCTCGATGGCACAGCTGTGACCAAAGTGACTAGAGGATAAGTGAGATTTTGAATTTCTGCAGACAATGGACACTTTTGGATTGTGTGAGGCAAACTGAATATCTGAGCGCTATGTCACAGGCTCAATGGCACAGCTGTGACCAAAGTGACTAGAGGATAAGTGAGATTTTGAATTTCTGCAGACAGTTGTGGACACTGGACACTTTTGGATTGTGTGAGGCCCACTGAATATCTGAGCGCTATGTCACAGGCTCGATGGCACAGCTGTGACCAAAGTGACTAGAGGATAAGTGAGATTTTGAATTTCTGCAGACACTTGTGGACACTGGACACTTTTGGATTGTGTGAGGCCCACTGAATATCTGAGCGCTATGTTACAGGCTCGATGGCACAGCTGTGACCAAAGTGACTAGAGGATAAGTGAGATTTTGAATTTCTGCAGACACTTGTGGACACTGGACACTTTTGGATTGTGTGAGGCCCATTGAATATCTGAGCGCTATGTCACAGGCTCGATGGCACAGCTGTGACCAAAGTGACTAGAGGATAAGTGAGATTTTAAATTTCTGCAGACACTGGACACTTTTGGATTGTGTGAGGCCCACTGAATATCTGAGCGCTATGTCACAGGCTCGATGGCACAGCTGTGACCAAAGTGACTAGAGGATAAGTGAGATTTTGAATTTCTGCAGACAGTTGTGGACACTGGACACTTTTGGATTGTGTGAGGCCCACTGAATATCTGAGCGCTATGTCACAGGCTCGATGGCACAGCTGTGACCAAAGTGACTAGAGGATAAGTGAGATTTTGAATTTCTGCAGACACTTGTGGACACTGGACACTTTTGGATTGTGTGAGGCCCACTGAATATCTGAGCGCTATGTCACAGGCTTGATGGCACAGCTGTGACCAAAGTGACTAGAGGATAAGTGAGATTTTGAATTTCTGCAGACACTTGTGGACACTGGACACTTTTGGATTGTGTGAGGCCCACTGAATATCTGAGCGCTATGTCACAGGCTCGATGGCACAGCTGTGACCAAAGTGACTAGAGGATAAGTGAGATTTTGAATTTCTGCAGACACTTGCGGACACTGGACACTTTTGGATTGTGTGAGGCCCACTGCATATCTGAGTGCTATGTCACAGGCTCGATGGCACAGCTGTGACCAAAGTGACTAGAGGATAAGTGAGATTTTGAATTTCTGCAGACAGTTGTGGACACTGGACACTTTTGGATTGTGTGAGGCCCACTGAATATCTGAGCGCTATGTCACAGGCTCGATGGCACAGCTGTGACCAAAGTGACTAGAGGATAAGTGAGATTTTGAATTTCTGCAGACACTGGACACTTTTGGATTGTGTGAGGCCCACTGAATATCTGAGCGTTATGTCACAGGCTCGATGGCACAGCTGTGACCAAAGTGACTAGAGGATAAGTGAGATTTTGAATTTCTGCTCACAATAGTGGACACAGGACACTTTTGGATTGTGTGAGGCCCACTGAATATCTGAGCGCTATGTCACAGGCTCGATGACACAGCTGTGACCAAAGTGACTAGAGGATAAGTGAAATTTTGAATTTCTGCTCACACTAGTGGACACAGGACACTTTTGGATTGTGTGAGGCCCACTGAATATCTGAGCGCTATGTCACAGGCTCGATGGCACAGCTGTGACCAAAGTGACTAGAGGATAAGTGAGATTTTGAATTTCTGCAGACACTTGTGGACACTGGACACTTTTGGATTGTGTGAGGCCCACTGGATATCTGAGCGCTATGTCACAGGCTCGATGGCACAGCTGTGACCAAAGTGACTAGAGGATAAGTGAGATTTTGAATTTCTGCTCACACTAGTGGACACTGGACACTTTTGGATTGTGTGAGGCCCACTGAATATCTGAGCGCTATGTCACAGGCTCGATGGCACAGCTGTGACCAAAGTGACTAGAGGATAAGTGAGATTTTGAATTTCTGCAGACACTTGTGGACACTGGACACTTTTGGATTGTGTGAGGCCCACTGAATATCTGAGCGCTATATCACAGGCTCGATGGCACAGCTGTGACCAAAGTGACTAGAGGATAAGTGAGATTTTGAATTTCTGCAGACACTTGTGGACACTGGACACTTTTGGATTGTGTGAGGCCCACTGAATATCTGAGCGCTATGTCACAGGCTCGATGGCACAGCTGTGACCAAAGTAACTAGAGAAGTGAGATTTTGAATTTCTGCAGACACTTGTGGACACTGGACACTTTTGGATTGTGTGAGGCCCACTGAATATCTGAGCGCTATGTCACAGGCTCGATGGCACAGCTGTGACCAAAGTGACTAGAGAATAAGTGAGATTTTGAATTTCTGCAGACACTTGTGGACACTGGACACTTTTGGATTGTGTGAGGCCCACTGAATATCTGAGCGCTATGTCACAGGTTCGATGGCACAGCTTTGACCAAAGTGACTAGAGGATAAGTGAGATTTTGAATTTCTGCAGACACTTGTGGACACTGGACACTTTTGGATTGTGTGAGGCCCACTGAATATCTGAGCGCTATGTCACAGGCTCGATGGCACAGCTGTGACCAAAGTGACTAGAGGATAAATGAGATTTTGAATTTCTGCTCACACTAGTGGACACTGGACACTTTTGGATTGTGTGAGGCCCACTGAATATCTGAGCGCTATGTCACAGGCTCGATGGCACAGCTGTGTCCAAAGTGACTAGAGGATAAGTGAGATTTTGAATTTCTGCAGACACTTGTGGACACTGGACACTTTTGGATTGTGTGAGGCCCACTGAATATCTGAGCGCTATGTCACAGGCTCGATGGCACAGCTGTGACCAAAGTGACTAGAGGATAAGTGAGATTTTTAATTTCTGCAGACACTTGTGGACACTGGACACTTTTGGATTGTGTGAGGCCCACTGAATATCTGAGCGCTATGTCACAGGCTCGATGGCACAGCTGTGACCAAAGTGACTAGAGGATAAGTGAGATTTTGAATTTCTGCAGACACTTGTGGACACTGGACACTTTTGGATTGTGTGAGGCCCACTGAATATCTGAGCGCTATGTCACAGGCTCGATGGCACAGCTGTGACCAAAGTGACTAGAGGATAAGTGAGATTTTGAATTTCTGCAGACACTTGTGGACACTGGACACTTTTGGATTGTGTGAGGCCCACTGAATATCTGAGCGCTATGTCACAGGCTCGATGGCACAGCTGTGACCAAAGTGACTAGAGGATAAGTGAGATTTTGAATTTCTGCAGACAGTTGTGGACACTGGACACTTTTGGATTGTGTGAGGCCCACGGAATATCTGAGCGCTATGTCACAGGCTCGATGGCACAGCTGTGACCAAAGTGACTAGAGGATAAGTGAGATTTTGAATTTCTGCAGACACTTGTGGACACTGGACACTTTTGGATTGTGTGAGGCCCACTGAATATCTGAGCGCTATGTCACAGGCTCGATGGCACAGCTGTGACCAAAGTGACTAGAGAATAAGTGAGATTTTGAATTTCTGCTCACACTAGTGGACACTGGACACTTTTGGATTGTGTGAGGCCCACTGAATATCTGAGCGCTATGTCACAGGCTCGATGGCACAGCTGTGACCAAAGTGACTAGAGGATAAGTGAGATTTTGAATTTCTGCAGACACTTGTGGACACTGGACACTTTTGGATTGTGTGAGGCCCACTGAATATCTGAGTGCTATGTCACAGGCTCGATGGCACAGCTGTGACCAAAGTGACTAGAGGATAAGTGAGATTTTGAATTTCTGCTCACACTAGTGGACACTGGACACTTTTGGATTGTGTGAGGCCCACTGAATATCTGAGCGCTATGTCACAGGCTCGATGGCACAGCTGTGACCAAAGTGACTAGAGGATAAGTGAGATTTTGAATTTCTGCAGACACTTGTGGACACTGGACACTTTTGGATTGTGTGAGGCCCACTGAATATCTGAGCGCTATATCACAGGCTCGATGGCACAGCTGTGACCAAAGTGACTAGAGGATAAGTGAGATTTTGAATTTCTGCAGACACTTGTGGACACTGGACACTATTGGATTGTGTGAGGCCCACTGAATATCTGAGCGCTATGTCACAGGCTCGATGACACAGCTGTGACCAAAGTAACTAGAGAAGTGAGATTTTGAATTTCTGCAGACACTTGTGGACACTGGACACTTTTGGATTGTGTGAGGCCCACTGAATATCTGAGCGCTATGTCACAGGCTCGATGGCACAGCTGTGACCACAGTGACTAGAGAATAAGTGAGATTTTGAATTTCTGCAGACACTTGTGGACACTGGACACTTTTGGATTGTGTGAGGCCCACTGAATATCTGAGCGCTATGTCACAGGCTCGATGGCACAGCTTTGACCAAAGTGACTAGAGGATAAGTGAGATTTTGAATTTCTGCAGACACTTGTGGACACTGGACACTTTTGGATTGTGTGAGGCCCACTGAATATCTGAGCGCTATGTCACAGGCTCGATGGCACAGCTGTGACCAAAGTGACTAGAGGATAAGTGAGATTTTGAATTTCTGCTCACACTAGTGGACACTGGACACTTTTGGATTGTGTGAGGCCCACTGAATATCTGAGCGCTATGTCACAGGCTCGATGGCACAGCTGTGACCAAAATGACTAGAGGATAAGTGAGATTTTGAATTTCTGCAGACACTTGTGGACACTGGACACTTTTGGATTGTGTGAGGCCCACTGAATATCTGAGTGCTATGTCACAGGCTCGATGGCACAGCTGTGACCAAAGTGACTAGAGGATAAGTGAGATTTTGAATTTCTGCAGACACTTGTGGACACTGGACACTTTTGGATTGTGTGAGGCCCACTGAATATCTGAGCGCTGTCACAGGCTCGATGGCACAGCTGTGACCAAAGTGACTAGAGGATAAGTGAGATTTTGAATTTCTGCAGACACTTGTGGACACTGGACACTTTTGGATTGTGTGAGGCCCACTGAATATCTGAGCGCTATGTCACAGGCTCGATGGCACAGCTGTGACCAAAGTGACTAGAGGATAAGTGAGATTTTGAATTTCTGCAGACACTTGTGGACACTGGACACTTTTGGATTGTGTGAGGCCCACTGAATATCTGAGCGCTATGTCACAGGCTCGATGGCACAGCTGTGACCAAAGTGACTAGAGGATAAGTGAGATTTTGAATTTCTGCAGACACTTGTGGACACTGGACACTTTTGGATTGTGTGAGGCCCACTGAATATCTGAGCGCTATGTCACAGGCTCGATGGCACAGCTGTGACCAAAGTGACTAGAGGATAAATGAGATTTTGAATTTCTGCTCACACTAGTGGACACTGGACACTTTTGGATTGTGTGAGGCCCACTAAATATATGAGCGCTATTTCACAGGCTCGATGGCACAGCTGTGACCAAAGTGACTAGAGGATAAGTGAGATTTTGAATTTCTGCAGACACTTGTGGACACTGGACACTTTTGGATTGTGTGAGGCCCACTGAATATCTGAGCGCTATGTTACAGGCTCGATGGCACAGCTGTGACCAAAGTGACTAGAAGATAAGTGAGATTTTGAATTTCTGCTCATACTAGTGGACACTGGACACTTTTGGATTGTGTGAGGCCCACTGCATATCTGAGCGCTATGTCACAGGCTCGATGGCACAGCTGTGACCAAAGTGACTAGAGGATAAGTGAGATTTTGAATTTCTGCAGACACTTGTGGACACTGGACACTTTTGGATTGTGTGAGGCCCACTGAATATCTGAGCGCTATGTCACAGGCTCGATGGCACAGCTGTGACCAAAGTGACTAGAGGATAAGTGAGATTTTGAATTTCGGCAGACACTTGTGGACACTGGACACTTTTGGATTGTGTGAGGCCCACTGAATATCTGAGCGCTATGTCACAGGCTCGATGGCACAGCTGTGACCAAAGTGACTAGAGGATAAGTGAGATTTTGAATTTCTGCAGACACTGGACACTTTTGGATTGTGTGAGGCCCACTGAATATCTGAGCGCTATGTCACAGGCTCGATGGCACAGCTGTGACCAAAGTGACTAGAGGATAAGTGAGATTTTGAATTTCTGCTCACACTAGTGGACACTGGACACTTTTGGATTGTGTGAGGCCCACTGAATATCTGAGCGCTATGTCAAAGGCTCGATGGCACAGCTGTGACCAAAGTGACTAGAGGATAAGTGAGATTTTGAATTTCTGCAGACACTTGTGGACACTGGACACTTTTGGATTGTGTGAGGTCCACTGAATATCTGAGCGCCATGTCACAGGCTCGATGGCACAGCTGTGACCAAAGTGACTAGAGGATAAGTGAGGTTTTGAATTTCTGCAGACACTTGTGGACACTGGACACTTTTGGATTGTGTGAGGCCCACTGAATATCTGAGCGCTATGTCACAGGCTCGATGGCACAGCTGTGACCAAAGTGACTAGAGGATAAGTGAGATTTTGAATTTCTGCAGACACTTGTGGACACAGGACACTTTTGGATTGTGTGAGGCCCACTGAATATCTGAGCGCTATGTCACAGGCTCGATGGCACAGCTGTGACCAAAGTGACTAGAGGATAAGTGAGATTTTGAATTTCTGCAGACACTTGTGGACACTGGACTCTTTTGGATTGTGTGAGGCCCATTGAATATCTGAGCGCTATGTCTCAGGCTCGATGGCACAGCTGTGACCAAAGTGACTAGAGGATAAGTGAGATTTTGAATTTCTGCAGACACTGGACACTTTTGGATTGTGTGAGGCCCACTGAATATCTGAGCGCTATGTCACAGGCTCGATGGCACAACTGTGACCAAAGTGACTAGAGGATAAGTGAGATTTTGAATTTCTGCAGACACTTGTGGACACTGGACACTTTTGGATTGTGTGAGGCCCACTGAATATCTGAGCGCTATGTCACAGGCTCGATGGCACAGCTGTGACCAAAGTGACTAGAGGATAAGTGAGATTTTGAATTTCTGCAGACACTTGTGGACACTGGACACTTTTGGATTGTGTGAGACCCACTGAATATCTGAGCGCTATGTCACAGGCTCGATGGCACAGCTGTGACCAAAGTGACTAGAGGATAAGTGAGATTTTGAATTTCTGCAGACACTTGTGGACACTGGACACTTTTGGATTGTGTCAGGCCCACTGAATATCTGAGCGCTATGTCACAGGCTCGATGGCACAGCTGTGACCAAAGTGACTAGAGGAAAAGTGAGATTTTGAATTTCTGCAGACACTGGACACTTTTGGATTGTGTGAGGCCCACTGAATATCTGAGCGTTATGTCACAGGCTCGATGGCACAGCTGTGACCAAAGTGACTAGAGGATAAGTGAGATTTTGAATTTCTGCTCACACTAGTGGACACTGGACACTTTTGGATTGTGTGAGGCCCACTGAATATCTGAGCGCTATGTCACAGGCTCGATGGCACAGCTGTGACCAAAGTGACTAGAGGATAAGTGAGATTTTGAATTTCTGCAGACACTTGTGGACACTGGACACTTTTGGATTGTGTGAGGCCCACTGAATATCTGAGCGCTATGTCACAGGCTCGATGGCACAGCTGTGACCAAAGTGACTAGAGGATAAGTGAGATTTTGAATTTCTGCTCACACTAGTGGACACTGGACACTTTTGGATTGTGTGAGGCCCACTGAATATCTGAGCGCTATGTCACAGGCTCGATGGCACAGCTGTGACCAAAGTGACTAGAGGATAAGTGAGATTTTGAATTTCTGCAGACACTTTTGGACACTGGACACTTTTGGATTGTGTGAGGCCCACTGAATATCTGAGCGCTATGTCACAGGCTCGATGGCACAGCTGTGAAAAAAGTGACTAGAGGATAAGTGAGATTTTGAATTTCTGCAGACACTTTTGGACACTGGACACTTTTGGATTGTGTGAGGCCCACTGAATATCTGAGCGCTATGTCACAGGCTCGATGGCACAGCTGTGACCAAAGTGACTAGAGGATAAGTGAGATTTTGAATTTCTGCAGACAGTTGTGGACACTGGACACTTTTGGATTGTGTGAGGCCCACTGAATATCTGAGCGCTATGTCACAGGCTCGATGGCACAGCTGTGACCAAAGTGACTAGAGGATAAGTGAAATTTTGAATTTCTGCTCACACTAGTGGACACTGGACACTTTTGGATTGTGTGAGGCCCACTGAATATCTGAGCGCTATGTCACAGGCTCGATGGCACAGCTGTGACCAAAGTGACTAGAGGATATGTGAGATTTTGAATTTCTGCAGACACTTGTGGACACTGGACACTTTTGGATTGTGTGAGGCCCACTGAATATCTGAGCGCTATGTCACAGGCTCGATGGCACAGCTGTGACCAAAGTGACTAGAGGATAAGTGAGATTTTGAATTTCTGCTCACACTAGTGGACACTGGACACTTTTGGATTGTGTGAGGCCCACTGAATATCTGAGCGCTATGTCACAGGCTCGATGGCACAGCTGTGACCAAAGTGACTAGAGGATAAGTGAGATTTTGAATTTCTGCAGACACTTGTGGACACTGGACACTTTTGGATTGTGTGAGGCCCACTGAATATCTGAGCGCTATATCACAGGCTCGATGGCACAGCTGTGACCAAAGTGACTAGAGGATAAGTGAGATTTTGAATTTCTGCAGACACTTGTGGACACTGGACACTATTGGATTGTGTGAGGCCCACTGAATATCTGAGCGCTATGTCACAGGCTCGATGGCACAGCTGTGACCAAAGTAACTAGAGAAGTGAGATTTTGAATTTCTGCAGACACTTGTGGACACTGGACACTTTTGGATTGTGTGAGGCCCACTGAATATCTGAGCGCTATGTCACAGGCTCGATGGCACAGCTGTGACCAAAGTGACTAGAGGATAAGTGAGATTTTGAATTTCTGCAGACACTTGTGGACACTGGACACTTTTGGATTGTGTGAGGCCCACTGAATATCTGAGCGCTATGTCACAGGCTCGATGGCACAGCTGTGACCAAAGTGACTAGAGGATAAGTGAGGTTTTGAATTCTGCCGAAACTTTTGGACACTGGACACTTTCGGATTGTGTGAGGCCCACTGAATATCTGAGCGCTATGTCACAGGCTCGATGGCACAGCTGTGACCAAAGTGACTAGAGGATAAGTGAGATTTTGAATTTCTGCAGACACTGGACACTTTTGGATTGTGTGAGGCCCACTGAATATCTGAGTGCTATGTCACAGGCTCGATGGCACAGCTGTGACCAAAGTGACTAGAGGATAAGTGAGATTATGAATTTCTGCAGACAGTTGTGGACACTGGACACTTTTGGATTGTGTGAGGCCCACTGAATATCTGAGCGCTATGTCACAGGCTCGATGGCACAGCTGTGACCAAAGTGACTAGAGGATAAGTGAGATTTTGAATTTCTGCAGACACTTGTGGACACTGGACACTTTTGGATTGTGTGAGGCCCACTGAATATCTGAGCGCTATGTCACAGGCTCGATGGCACAGCTGTGACCAAAGTGACTAGAGGATAAGTGAGATTTTGAATTTCTGCAGACACTTGTGGACACTGGACACTTTTGGATTGTGTGAGGCCCACTGAATATCTGAGCGCTATGTCACAGGCTCGATGGCACAGCTGTGACCAAAGTGACTAGAGGATAAGTGAGATTTTGAATTTCTGCAGACACTTGTGGACACTGGACACTTTTGGATTGTGTGAGGCCCACTGAATATCTGAGCGCTATGTCACAGGCTCGATGGCACAGCTGTGACCAAAGTGACTAGAGGATAAGTGAGATTTTGAATTTCTGCAGACACTTGTGGACACTGGACACTTTTGGATTGTGTGAGGCCCACTGAATGTCTGAGCGCTATGTCACAGGCTCGATGGCACAGCTGTGACCAAAGTGACTAGAGGATAAGTGAGATTTTGAATTTCTGCAGACACTGGACACTTTTGGATTGTGTGAGGCCCACTGAATATCTGAGCGTTATGTCACAGGCTCGATGGCACAGCTGTGACCAAAGTGACTAGAGGATAAGTGAGATTTTGAATTTCTGCTCACACTAGTGGACACTGGACACTTTTGGATTGTGTGAGGCCCACTGAATATCTGAGCGCTATGTCACAGGCTCGATGGCACAGCTGTGACCAAAGTGACTAGAGGATAAGTGAGATTTTGAATTTCTGCTCACACTAGTGGACACTGGACACTTTTGGATTGTGTGAGGCCCACTGAATATCTGAGCGCTATGTCACAGGCTCGATGGCACAGCTGTGACCAAAGTGACTAGAGGATAAGTGAGATTTTGAATTTCTGCTCACAGTAGTGGACACTGGACACTTTTGGATTGTGTGAGGCCCACTGAATATCTGAGCGCTATGTCACAGGCTCGATGGCACAGCTGTGACCAAAGTGACTAGAGGATAAGTGAGATTTTGAATTTCTGCAGACACTTGTGGACACTGGACACTTTTGGATTGTGTGAGGCCCACTGAATATCTGAGCGCTATATCACAGGCTCGATGGCACAGCTGTGACCAAAGTGACTAGAGGATAAGTGAGATTTTGAATTTCTGCAGACACTTGTGGACACTGGACACTATTGGATTGTGTGAGGCCCACTGAATATCTGAGCGCTATGTCACAGGCTCGATGGCACAGCTGTGACCAAAGTGACTAGAGGATAAGTGAGATTTTGAATTTCTGCTCACACTAGTGGACACTGGACACTTTTGGATTGTGTGAGGCCCACTGAATATCTGAGCGCTATGTCACAGGCTCGATGGCACAGCTGTGACCAAAGTGACTAGAGGATAAGTGAGATTTTGAATTTCTGCTCACACTAGTGGACACTGGACACTTTTGGATTGTGTGAGGCCCACTGAATATCTGAGCGCTATGTCACAGGCTCGATGGCACAGCTGTGACCAAAGTGACTAGAGGATAAGTGAGATTTTGAATTTCTGCAGACACTTGTGGACACTGGACACTTTTGGATTGTGTGAGGCCCACTGAATATCTGAGCGCTATGTCACAGGCTCGATGGCACAGCTGTGACCAAAGTGACTAGAGGATAAGTGAGATTTTGAATTTCTGCTCACACTAGTGGACACTGGACACTTTTGGATTGTGTGAGGCCCACTGAATATCTGAGCGCTATGTCACAGGCTTGATGGCACAGCTGTGACCAAAGTGACTAGAGGATAAGTGAGATTTTGAATTTCTGCAGACACTTGTGGACACTGGACACTTTTGGATTGTGTGAGGCCCACTGAATATCTGAGCGCTATATCACAGGCTCGATGGCACAGCTGTGACCAAAGTGACTAGAGGATAAGTGAGATTTTGAATTTCTGCAGACACTTGTGGACACTGGACACTATTGGATTGTGTGAGGCCCACTGAATATCTGAGCGCTATGTCACAGGCTCGATGACACAGCTGTGACCAAAGTAACTAGAGAAGTGAGATTTTGAATTTCTGCAGACACTTGTGGACACTGGACACTTTTGGATTGTGTGAGGCCCACTGAATATCTGAGCGCTATGTCACAGGCTCGATGGCACAGCTGTGACCAAAGTGACTAGAGAATAAGTGAGATTTTGAATTTCTGCAGACACTTGTGGACACTGGACACTTTTGGATTGTGTGAGGCCCACTGAATATCTGAGCGCTATGTCACAGTCTCGATGGCACAGCTTTGACCAAAGTGACTAGAGGATAAGTGAGATTTTGAATTTCTGCAGACACTTGTGGACACTGGACACTTTTGGATTGTGTGAGGCCCACTGAATATCTGAGCGCTATGTCACAGGCTCGATGGCACAGCTGTGACCAAAGTGACTAGAGGATAAGTGAGATTTTGAATTTCTGCTCACACTAGTGGACACTGGACACTTTTGGATTGTGTGAGGCCCACTGAATATCTGAGCGCTATGTCACAGGCTCGATGGCACAGCTGTGACCAAAGTGACTAGAGGATAAGTGAGATTTTGAATTTCTGCAGACACTTGTGGACACTGGACACTTTTGGATTGTGTGAGGCCCACTGAATATCTGAGCGCTATGTCACAGGCTCGATGGCACAGCTGTGACCAAAGTGACTAGAGGATAAGTGAGATTTTGAATTTCTGCAGACACTTGTGGACACTGGACACTTTTGGATTGTGTGAGGCCCACTGAATATCTGAGCGCTGTCAAAGGCTCGATGGCACAGCTGTGACCAAAGTGACTAGAGGATAAGTGAGATTTTGAATTTCTGCAGACACTTGTGGACACTGGACACTTTTGGATTGTGTGAGGCCCACTGAATATCTGAGCGCTATGTCACAGGCTCGATGGCACAGCTGTGACCAAAGTGACTAGAGGATAAGTGAGATTTTGAATTTCTGCAGACACTTGTGGACACTGGACACTTTTGGATTGTGTGAGGCCCACTGAATATCTGAGCGCTATGTCACAGGCTCGATGGCACAGCTGTGACCAAAGTGACTAGAGGATAAGTGAGATTTTGAATTTCTGCAGACACTTGTGGACACTGGACACTTTTGGATTGTGTGAGGCCCACTGAATATCTGAGCGCTATGTCACAGGCTCGATGGCACAGCTGTGACCAAAGTGACTAGAGGATAAATGAGATTTTGAATTTCTGCTCACACTAGTGGACACTGGACACTTTTGGATTGTGTGAGGCCCACTAAATATATGAGCGCTATTTCACAGGCTCGATGGCACAGCTGTGACCAAAGTGACTAGAGGATAAGTGAGATTTTGAATTTCTGCAGACACTTGTGGACACTGGACACTTTTGGATTGTGTGAGGCCCACTGAATATCTGAGCGCTATGTTACAGGCTCGATGGCACAGCTGTGACCAAAGTGACTAGAACATAAGTGAGATTTTGAATTTCTGCTCACACTAGTGGACACTGGACACTTTTGGATTGTGTGAGGCCCACTGAATATCTGAGCGCTATGTCACAGGCTCGATGGCACAGCTGTGACCAAAGTGACTAGAGGATAAGTGAGATTTTGAATTTCTGCAGACACTTGTGGACACTGGACACTTTTGGATTGTGTGAGGCCCACTGAATATCTCAGCGCTATGTCACAGGCTTGATGGCAAAGCTGTGACCAAAGTGACTAGAGGATAAGTGAGATTTTGAATTTCTGCAGACACTTGTGGACACTGGACACTTTTGGATTGTGTGAGGCCCACTGAATATCTGAGCGCTATGTCACAGGCTCGATGGCACAGCTGTGACCAAAGTGACTAGAGGATAAGTGAGATTTTGAATTTCTGCAGACACTGGACACTTTTGGATTGTGTGAGGCCCACTGAATATCTGAGCGCTATGTCACAGGCTCGATGGCACAGCTGTGACCAAAGTGACTAGAGGATAAGTGAGATTTTGAATTTCTGCTCACACTAGTGGACACTGGACACTTTTGGATTGTGTGAGGCCCAATGAATATCTGAGCGCTATGTCAAAGGCTCGATGGCACAGCTGTGACCAAAGTGACTAGAGGATAAGTGAGATTTTGAATTTCTGCAGACACTTGTGGACACTGGACACTTTTGGATTGTGTGAGGTCCACTGAATATCTGAGCGCCATGTCACAGGCTCGATGGCACAGCTGTGACCAAAGTGACTAGAGGATAAGTGAGGTTTTGAATTTCTGCAGACACTTGTGGACACTGGACACTTTTGGATTGTGTGAGGCCCACTGAATATCTGAGCGCTATGTCACAGGCTCGATGGCACAGCTGTGACCAAAGTGACTAGAGGATAAGTGAGATTTTGAATTTCTGCAGACACTTGTGGACACTGGACACTTTTGGATTGTGTGAGGCCCACTGAATATCTGAGCGCTATGTCACAGGCTCGATGGCACAGCTGTGACCAAAGTGACTAGAGGATAAGTGAGATTTTGAATTTCTGCAGACACTTGTGGACACTGGACTCTTTTGGATTGTGTGAGGCCCATTGAATATCTGAGCGCTATGTCTCAGGCTCGATGGCACAGCTGTGACCAAAGTGACTAGAGGATAAGTGAGATTTTGAATTTCTGCAGACACTGGACACTTTTGGATTGTGTGAGGCCCACTGAATATCTGAGCGCTATGTCACAGGCTCGATGGCACAGCTGTGACCAAAGTGACTAGAGGATAAGTGAGATTTTGAATTTCTGCAGACAGTTGTGGACACTGGACACTTTTGGATTGTGTGAGGCCCACTGAATATCTGAGCGCTATGTCACAGGCTCGATGGCACAGCTGTGACCAAAGTGACTAGAGGATAAGTGAGATTTTGAATTTCTGCAGACACTTGTGGACACTGGACACTTTTGGATTTTGTGAGGCCCACTGAATATCTGAGCGCTATGTCACAGGCTCGATGGCACAACTGTGACCAAAGTGACTAGAGGATAAGTGAGATTTTGAATTTCTGCAGACACTGGACACTTTTGGATTGTGTGAGGCCCACTGAATATCTGAGCGCTATGTCACAGGCTCGATGGCACAGCTGTGACCAAAGTGACTAGAGGATAAGTGAGATTTTGAATTTCTGCTCACACTAGTGGACACTGGACACTTTTGGATTGTGTGAGGCCCAATGAATATCTGAGCGCTATGTCACAGGCTCGATGGCACAGCTGTGACCAAAGTGACTAGAGGATAAGTGAGATTTTGAATTTCTGCAGACAGTTGTGGACACTGGACACTTTTGGATTGTGTGAGGCCCACTGAATATCTGAGCGCTATGTCACAGGCTCGATGGCACAGCTGTGACCAAAGTGACTAGAGGATAAGTGAGATTTTGAATTTCTGCAGACACTTGTGGACACTGGACACTTTTGGATTGTGTGAGGCCCACTGAATATCTGAGCGCTATGTCACAGGCTCGATGGCACAGCTGTGACCAAAGTGACTAGAGGATAAGTGAGATTTTGAATTTCTGCAGACACTTGTGGACACTGGACACTTTTGGATTGTGTGAGGCCCACTGAATATCTGAGCGCTATATCACAGGCTCGATGGCACAGCTGTGACCAAAGTGACTAGAGGATAAGTGAGATTTTGAATTTCTGCAGACACTTGTGGACACTGGACACTATTGGATTGTGTGAGGCCCACTGAATATCTGAGCGCTATGTCACAGGCTCGATGGCACAGCTGTGACCAAAGTGACTAGAGGATAAGTGAGATTTTGAATTTCTGCTCACACTAGTGGACACTGGACACTTTTGGATTGTGTGAGGCCCACTGAATATCTGAGCGCTATGTCACAGGCTCGATGGCACAGCTGTGACCAAAGTGACTAGAGGATAAGTGAGATTTTGAATTTCTGCTCACACTAGTGGACACTGGACACTTTTGGATTGTGTGAGGCCCACTGAATATCTGAGCGCTATGTCACAGGCTCGATGGCACAGCTGTGACCAAAGTGACTAGAGGATAAGTGAGATTTTGAATTTCTGCAGACACTTGTGGACACTGGACACTTTTGGATTGTGTGAGGCCCACTGAATATCTGAGCGCTATGTCACAGGCTCGATGGCACAGCTGTGACCAAAGTGACTAGAGGATAAGTGAGATTTTGAATTTCTGCTCACACTAGTGGACACTGGACACTTTTGGATTGTGTGAGGCCCACTGAATATCTGAGCGCTATGTCACAGGCTTGATGGCACAGCTGTGACCAAAGTGACTAGAGGATAAGTGAGATTTTGAATTTCTGCAGACACTTGTGGACACTGGACACTTTTGGATTGTGTGAGGCCCACTGAATATCTGAGCGCTATATCACAGGCTCGATGGCACAGCTGTGACCAAAGTGACTAGAGGATAAGTGAGATTTTGAATTTCTGCAGACACTTGTGGACACTGGACACTATTGGATTGTGTGAGGCCCACTGAATATCTGAGCGCTATGTCACAGGCTCGATGACACAGCTGTGACCAAAGTAACTAGAGAAGTGAGATTTTGAATTTCTGCAGACACTTGTGGACACTGGACACTTTTGGATTGTGTGAGGCCCACTGAATATCTGAGCGCTATGTCACAGGCTCGATGGCACAGCTGTGACCAAAGTGACTAGAGAATAAGTGAGATTTTGAATTTCTGCAGACACTTGTGGACACTGGACACTTTTGGATTGTGTGAGGCCCACTGAATATCTGAGCGCTATGTCACAGGCTCGATGGCACAGCTTTGACCAAAGTGACTAGAGGATAAGTGAGATTTTGAATTTCTGCAGACACTTGTGGACACTGGACACTTTTGGATTGTGTGAGGCCCACTGAATATCTGAGCGCTATGTCACAGGCTCGATGGCACAGCTGTGACCAAAGTGACTAGAGGATAAGTGAGATTTTGAATTTCTGCTCACACTAGTGGACACTGGACACTTTTGGATTGTGTGAGGCCCACTGAATATCTGAGCGCTATGTCACAGGCTCGATGGCACAGCTGTGACCAAAGTGACTAGAGGATAAGTGAGATTTTGAATTTCTGCAGACACTTGTGGACACTGGACACTTTTGGATTGTGTGAGGCCCACTGAATATCTGAGCGCTATGTCACAGGCTCGATGGCACAGCTGTGACCAAAGTGACTAGAGGATAAGTGAGATTTTGAATTTCTGCAGACACTTGTGGACACTGGACACTTTTGGATTGTGTGAGGCCCACTGAATATCTGAGCGCTGTCAAAGGCTCGATGGCACAGCTGTGACCAAAGTGACTAGAGGATAAGTGAGATTTTGAATTTCTGCAGACACTTGTGGACACTGGACACTTTTGGATTGTGTGAGGCCCACTGAATATCTGAGCGCTATGTCACAGGCTCGATGGCACAGCTGTGACCAAAGTGACTAGAGGATAAGTGAGATTTTGAATTTCTGCAGACACTTGTGGACACTGGACACTTTTGGATTGTGTGAGGCCCACTGAATATCTGAGCGCTATGTCACAGGCTCGATGGCACAGCTGTGACCAAAGTGACTAGAGGATAAGTGAGATTTTGAATTTCTGCAGACACTTGTGGACACTGGACACTTTTGGATTGTGTGAGGCCCACTGAATATCTGAGCGCTATGTCACAGGCTCGATGGCACAGCTGTGACCAAAGTGACTAGAGGATAAATGAGATTTTGAATTTCTGCTCACACTAGTGGACACTGGACACTTTTGGATTGTGTGAGGCCCACTAAATATATGAGCGCTATTTCACAGGCTCGATGGCACAGCTGTGACCAAAGTGACTAGAGGATAAGTGAGATTTTGAATTTCTGCAGACACTTGTGGACACTGGACACTTTTGGATTGTGTGAGGCCCACTGAATATCTGAGCGCTATGTTACAGGCTCGATGGCACAGCTGTGACCAAAGTGACTAGAACATAAGTGAGATTTTGAATTTCTGCTCACACTAGTGGACACTGGACACTTTTGGATTGTGTGAGGCCCACTGAATATCTGAGCGCTATGTCACAGGCTCGATGGCACAGCTGTGACCAAAGTGACTAGAGGATAAGTGAGATTTTGAATTTCTGCAGACACTTGTGGACACTGGACACTTTTGGATTGTGTGAGGCCCACTGAATATCTCAGCGCTATGTCACAGGCTTGATGGCAAAGCTGTGACCAAAGTGACTAGAGGATAAGTGAGATTTTGAATTTCTGCAGACACTTGTGGACACTGGACACTTTTGGATTGTGTGAGGCCCACTGAATATCTGAGCGCTATGTCACAGGCTCGATGGCACAGCTGTGACCAAAGTGACTAGAGGATAAGTGAGATTTTGAATTTCTGCAGACACTGGACACTTTTGGATTGTGTGAGGCCCACTGAATATCTGAGCGCTATGTCACAGGCTCGATGGCACAGCTGTGACCAAAGTGACTAGAGGATAAGTGAGATTTTGAATTTCTGCTCACACTAGTGGACACTGGACACTTTTGGATTGTGTGAGGCCCAATGAATATCTGAGCGCTATGTCAAAGGCTCGATGGCACAGCTGTGACCAAAGTGACTAGAGGATAAGTGAGATTTTGAATTTCTGCAGACACTTGTGGACACTGGACACTTTTGGATTGTGTGAGGTCCACTGAATATCTGAGCGCCATGTCACAGGCTCGATGGCACAGCTGTGACCAAAGTGACTAGAGGATAAGTGAGGTTTTGAATTTCTGCAGACACTTGTGGACACTGGACACTTTTGGATTGTGTGAGGCCCACTGAATATCTGAGCGCTATGTCACAGGCTCGATGGCACAGCTGTGACCAAAGTGACTAGAGGATAAGTGAGATTTTGAATTTCTGCAGACACTTGTGGACACTGGACACTTTTGGATTGTGTGAGGCCCACTGAATATCTGAGCGCTATGTCACAGGCTCGATGGCACAGCTGTGACCAAAGTGACTAGAGGATAAGTGAGATTTTGAATTTCTGCAGACACTTGTGGACACTGGACTCTTTTGGATTGTGTGAGGCCCATTGAATATCTGAGCGCTATGTCTCAGGCTCGATGGCACAGCTGTGACCAAAGTGACTAGAGGATAAGTGAGATTTTGAATTTCTGCAGACACTGGACACTTTTGGATTGTGTGAGGCCCACTGAATATCTGAGCGCTATGTCACAGGCTCGATGGCACAGCTGTGACCAAAGTGACTAGAGGATAAGTGAGATTTTGAATTTCTGCAGACAGTTGTGGACACTGGACACTTTTGGATTGTGTGAGGCCCACTGAATATCTGAGCGCTATGTCACAGGCTCGATGGCACAGCTGTGACCAAAGTGACTAGAGGATAAGTGAGATTTTGAATTTCTGCAGACACTTGTGGACACTGGACACTTTTGGATTTTGTGAGGCCCACTGAATATCTGAGCGCTATGTCACAGGCTCGATGGCACAACTGTGACCAAAGTGACTAGAGGATAAGTGAGATTTTGAATTTCTGCAGACACTTGTGGACACTGGACACTTTTGGATTGTGTGAGGCCCACTGAATATCTGAGCGCTATGTCACAGGCTCGATGGCACAGCTGTGACCAAAGTGACTAGAGGATAAGTGATATTTTGAATTTCTGCAGACACTTGTGGACACTGGACACTTTTGGATTATGTGAGGCCCACTGAATATCTGAGCGCTATGTCACAGGCTCGATGGCACAGCTGTGACCAAAGTGACTAGAGGATAAGTGAGATTTTGAATTTCTGCAGACACTTGTGGACACTGGACACTTTTGGATTGTGTCAGGCCCACTGAATATCTGAGCGCTATGTCACAGGCTCGATGGCACAGCTGTGACCAAAGTGACTAGAGGATAAGTGAGATTTTGAATTTCTGCAGACACTGGACACTTTTGGATTGTGTGAGGCCCACTGAATATCTGAGCGTTATGTCACAGGCTCGATGGCACAGCTGTGACCAAAGTGACTAGAGGATAAGTGAGATTTTGAATTTCTGCAGACACTGGACACTTTTGGATTGTGTGAGGCCCACTGAATATCTGAGCGCTATGTCACAGGCTCGATGGCACAGCTGTGACCAAAGTGACTAGAGGATAAGTGAGATTTTGAATTTCTGCAGACAGTTGTGGACACTGGACACTTTTGGATTGTGTGAGGCCCACTGAATATCTGAGCGCTATGTCACAGGCTCGATGGCACAGCTGTGACCAAAGTGACTAGAGGATAAGTGAGATTTTGAATTTCTGCTCACACTAGTGGACACTGGACACTTTTGGATTGTGTGAGGCCCACTGAATATCTGAGCGCTATGTCACAGGCTCGATGGCACAGCTGTGACCAAAGTGACTAGAGGATAAGTGAGATTTTGAATTTCTGCAGACACTTGTGGACACTGGACACTTTTGGATTGTGTGAGGCCCACTGAATATCTGAGCGCTATGTCACAGGCTCGATGGCACAGCTGTGACCAAAGTGACTAGAGGATAAGTGAGATTTTGAATTTCTGCTCACACTAGTGGACACTGGACACTTTTGGATTGTGTGAGGCCCACTGAATATCTGAGCGCTATGTCACAGGCTCGATGGCACAGCTGTGACCAAAGTGACTAGAGGATAAGTGAGATTTTGAATTTCTGCAGACACTTTTGGACACTGGACACTTTTGGATTGTGTGAGGCCCACTGAATATCTGAGCGCTATGTCACAGGCTCGATGGCACAGCTGTGACCAAAGTGACTAGAGGATAAGTGAGATTTTGAATTTCTGCTCACACTAGTGGACACTGGACACTTTTGGATTGTGTGAGGCCCACTGAATATCTGAGCGCTATGTCACAGGCTCGATGGCACAGCTGTGACCAAAGTGACTAGAGGATAAGTGAGATTTTGAATTTCTGCAGACACTTGTGGACACTGGACACTTTTGGATTGTGTGAGGCCCACTGAATATCTGAGCGCTATATCACAGGCTCGATGGCACAGCTGTGACCAAAGTGACTAGAGGATAAGTGAGATTTTGAATTTCTGCAGACACTTGTGGACACTGGACACTATTGGATTGTGTGAGGCCCACTGAATATCTGAGCGCTATGTCACAGGCTCGATGGCACAGCTGTGACCAAAGTAACTAGAGAAGTGAGATTTTGAATTTCTGCAGACACTTGTGGACACTGGACACTTTTGGATTGTGTGAGCCCCACTGAATATCTGAGCGCTATGTCACAGGCTCGATGGCACAGCTGTGACCAAAGTGACTAGAGAATAAGTGAGATTTTGAATTTCTGCAGACACTTGTGGACACTGGACACTTTTGGATTGTGTGAGGCCCACTGAATATCTGAGCGCTATGTCACAGGCTCGATGGCACAGCTTTGACCAAAGTGACTAGAGGATAAGTGAGATTTTGAATTTCTGCAGACACTTGTGGACACTGGACACTTTTGGATTGTGTGAGGCCCACTGAATATCTGAGCGCTATGTCACAGGCTCGATGGCACAGCTGTGACCAAAGTAACTAGAGGATATGTGAGATTTTGAATTTCTGCAGACACTTGTGGACACTGGACACTTTTGGATTGTGTGAGGCCCACTGAATATCTGAGCGCTATGTCACAGTCTCGATGGCACAGCTGTGACCAAAGTGACTAGAAGATAAGTGAGATTTTGAATTTCTGCTCACACTAGTGGACACTGGACACTTTTGGATTGTGTGAGGCCCACTGAATATCTGAGCGCTATGTCACAGGCTCGATGGCACAGCTGTGACCAAAGTGACTAGAGGATAAGTGAGATTTTGAATTTCTGCAGACACTTGTGGACACTGGACACTTTTGGATTGTGTCAGGCCCACTGAATATCTGAGCGCTATGTCACAGGCTCGATGGCACAGCTGTGACCAAAGTGACTAGAGGATAAGTGAGATTTTGAATTTCTGCAGACACTGGACACTTTTGGATTGTGTGAGGCCCACTGAATATCTGAGCGTTATGTCACAGGCTCGATGGCACAGCTGTGACCAAAGTGACTAGAGGATAAGTGAGATTTTGAATTTCTGCTCACACTAGTGGACACTGGACACTTTTGGATTGTGTGAGGCCCACTGAATATCTGAGCGCTATGTCACAAGCTCGATGGCACAGCTGTGACCAAAGTGACTAGAGGATAAGTGAGATTTTGAATTTCTGCTCACACTAGTGGACACTGGACACTTTTGGATTGTGTGAGTCCCAATGAATATCTGAGCGCTATGTCACAGGCTCGATGGCACAGCTGTGACCAAAGTGACTAGAGGATAAGTGAGATTTTGAATTTCTGCAGACACTTGTGGACACTGGACACTTTTGGATTGTGTGAGGCCCACTGAATATCTGAGCGCTATGTCACAGGCTCGATGGCACAGCTGTGACCAAAGTGACTAGAGGATAAGTGAGATTTTGAATTTCTGCTCACACTAGTGGACACTGGACACTTTTGGATTGTGTGAGGCCCACTGAATATCTGAGCGCTATGTCACAGGCTCGATGGCACAGCTGTGACCAAAGTGACTAGAGGATAAGTGAGATTTTGAATTTCTGCAGACACTTTTGGACACTGGACACTTTTGGATTGTGTGAGGCCCACTGAATATCTGAGCGCTATGTCACAGGCTCGATGGCACAGCTGTGACCAAAGTGACTAGAGGATAAGTGAGATTTTGAATTTCTGCTCACACTAGTGGACACTGGACACTTTTGGATTGTGTGAGGCCCACTGAATATCTGAGCGCTATGTCACAGGCTCGATGGCACAGATGTGACCAAAGTGACTAGAGGATAAGTGAGATTTTGAATTTCTGCAGACACTTGTGGACACTGGACACTTTTGGATTGTGTGAGGCCCACTGAATATCTGAGCGCTATATCACAGGCTCGATGGCACAGCTGTGACCAAAGTGACTAGAGGATAAGTGAGATTTTGAATTTCTGCAGACACTTGTGGACACTGGACACTTTTGGATTGTGTGAGGCCCACTGAATATCTGAGCGCTATGTCACAGGCTCGATGGCACAGCTGTGACCAAAGTGACTAGAGGATAAGTGAGATTTTGAATTTCTGCAGACACTGGACACTTTTGGATTGTGTGAGGCCCACTGAATATCTGAGCGCTATGTCACAGGCTCGATGGCACAGCTGTGACCAAAGTGACTAGAGGATAAGTGAGATTTTGAATTTCTGCTCACACTAGTGGACACTGGACACTTTTGGATTGTGTGAGGCCCACTGAATATCTGAGCGCTATGTCAAAGGCTCGATGGCACAGCTGTGACCAAAGTGACTAGAGGATAAGTGAGATTTTGAATTTCTGCAGACACTTGTGGACACTGGACACTTTTGGATTGTGTGAGGTCCACTGAATATCTGAGCGCCATGTCACAGGCTCGATGGCACAGCTGTGACCAAAGTGACTAGAGGATAAGTGAGGTTTTGAATTTCTGCAGACACTTGTGGACACTGGACACTTTTGGATTGTGTGAGGCCCACTGAATATCTGAGCGCTATGTCACAGGCTCGATGGCACAGCTGTGACCAAAGTGACTAGAGGATAAGTGAGATTTTGAATTTCTGCAGACACTTGTGGACACAGGACACTTTTGGATTGTGTGAGGCCCACTGAATATCTGAGCGCTATGTCACAGGCTCGATGGCACAGCTGTGACCAAAGTGACTAGAGGATAAGTGAGATTTTGAATTTCTGCAGACACTTGTGGACACTGGACTCTTTTGGATTGTGTGAGGCCCATTGAATATCTGAGCGCTATGTCTCAGGCTCGATGGCACAGCTGTGACCAAAGTGACTAGAGGATAAGTGAGATTTTGAATTTCTGCAGACACTGGACACTTTTGGATTGTGTGAGGCCCACTGAATATCTGAGCGCTATGTCACAGGCTCGATGGCACAACTGTGACCAAAGTGACTAGAGGATAAGTGAGATTTTGAATTTCTGCAGACACTTGTGGACACTGGACACTTTTGAATTGTGTGAGGCCCACTGAATATCTGAGCGCTATGTCACAGGCTCGATGGCACAGCTGTGACCAAAGTGACTAGAGGATAAGTGAGATTTTGAATTTCTGCAGACACTTGTGGACACTGGACACTTTTGGATTGTGTGAGGCCCACTGAATATCTGAGCGCTATATCACAGGCTCGATGGCACAGCTGTGACCAAAGTGACTAGAGGATAAGTGAGATTTTGAATTTCTGCAGACACTTGTGGACACTGGACACTTTTGGATTGTGTGAGGCCCACTGAATATCTGAGCGCTATGTCACAGGCTCGATGGCACAGCTGTGACCAAAGTGACTAGAGGATAAGTGAGATTTTGAATTTCTGCAGACACTGGACACTTTTGGATTGTGTGAGGCCCACTGAATATCTGAGCGCTATGTCACAGGCTCGATGGCACAGCTGTGACCAAAGTGACTAGAGGATAAGTGAGATTTTGAATTTCTGCTCACACTAGTGGACACTGGACACTTTTGGATTGTGTGAGGCCCACTGAATATCTGAGCGCTATGTCAAAGGCTCGATGGCACAGCTGTGACCAAAGTGACTAGAGGATAAGTGAGATTTTGAATTTCTGCAGACACTTGTGGACACTGGACACTTTTGGATTGTGTGAGGTCCACTGAATATCTGAGCGCCATGTCACAGGCTCGATGGCACAGCTGTGACCAAAGTGACTAGAGGATAAGTGAGGTTTTGAATTTCTGCAGACACTTGTGGACACTGGACACTTTTGGATTGTGTGAGGCCCACTGAATATCTGAGCGCTATGTCACAGGCTCGATGGCACAGCTGTGACCAAAGTGACTAGAGGATAAGTGAGATTTTGAATTTCTGCAGACACTTGTGGACACAGGACACTTTTGGATTGTGTGAGGCCCACTGAATATCTGAGCGCTATGTCACAGGCTCGATGGCACAGCTGTGACCAAAGTGACTAGAGGATAAGTGAGATTTTGAATTTCTGCAGACACTTGTGGACACTGGACTCTTTTGGATTGTGTGAGGCCCATTGAATATCTGAGCGCTATGTCTCAGGCTCGATGGCACAGCTGTGACCAAAGTGACTAGAGGATAAGTGAGATTTTGAATTTCTGCAGACACTGGACACTTTTGGATTGTGTGAGGCCCACTGAATATCTGAGCGCTATGTCACAGGCTCGATGGCACAACTGTGACCAAAGTGACTAGAGGATAAGTGAGATTTTGAATTTCTGCAGACACTTGTGGACACTGGACACTTTTGAATTGTGTGAGGCCCACTGAATATCTGAGCGCTATGTCACAGGCTCGATGGCACAGCTGTGACCAAAGTGACTAGAGGATAAGTGAGATTTTGAATTTCTGCAGACACTTGTGGACACTGGACACTTTTGGATTGTGTGAGACCCACTGAATATCTGAGCGCTATGTCACAGGCTCGATGGCACAGCTGTGACCAAAGTGACTAGAGGATAAGTGAGATTTTGAATTTCTGCAGACACTTGTGGACACTGGACACTTTTGGATTGTGTCAGGCCCACTGAATATCTGAGCGCTATGTCACAGGCTCGATGGCACAGCTGTGACCAAAGTGACTAGAGGATAAGTGAGATTTTGAATTTCTGCAGACACTGGACACTTTTGGATTGTGTGAGGCCCACTGAATATCTGAGCGTTATGTCACAGGCTCGATGGCACAGCTGTGACCAAAGTGACTAGAGGATAAGTGAGATTTTGAATTTCTGCTCACACTAGTGGACACTGGACACTTTTGGATTGTGTGAGGCCCACTGAATATCTGAGCGCTATGTCACAGGCTCGATGGCACAGCTGTGACCAAAGTGACTAGAGGATAAGTGAGATTTTGAATTTCTGCAGACACTTGTGGACACTGGACACTTTTGGATTGTGTGAGGCCCACTGAATATCTGAGCGCTATGTCACAGGCTCGATGGCACAGCTGTGACCAAAGTGACTAGAGGATAAGTGAGATTTTGAATTTCTGCTCACACTAGTGGACACTGGACACTTTTGGATTGTGTGAGGCCCACTGAATATCTGAGCGCTATGTCACAGGCTCGATGGCACAGCTGTGACCAAAGTGACTAGAGGATAAGTGAGATTTTGAATTTCTGCAGACACTTTTGGACACTGGACACTTTTGGATTGTGTGAGGCCCACTGAATATCTGAGCGCTATGTCACAGGCTCGATGGCACAGCTGTGAAAAAAGTGACTAGAGGATAAGTGAGATTTTGAATTTCTGCAGACACTTTTGGACACTGGACACTTTTGGATTGTGTGAGGCCCACTGAATATCTGAGCGCTATGTCACAGGCTCGATGGCACAGCTGTGACCAAAGTGACTAGAGGATAAGTGAGATTTTGAATTTCTGCAGACAGTTGTGGACACTGGACACTTTTGGATTGTGTGAGGCCCACTGAATATCTGAGCGCTATGTCACAGGCTCGATGGCACAGCTGTGACCAAAGTGACTAGAGGATAAGTGAAATTTTGAATTTCTGCTCACACTAGTGGACACTGGACACTTTTGGATTGTGTGAGGCCCACTGAATATCTGAGCGCTATGTCACAGGCTCGATGGCACAGCTGTGACCAAAGTGACTAGAGGATATGTGAGATTTTGAATTTCTGCAGACACTTGTGGACACTGGACACTTTTGGATTGTGTGAGGCCCACTGAATATCTGAGCGCTATGTCACAGGCTAGATGGCACAGCTGTGACCAAAGTGACTAGAGGATAAGTGAGATTTTGAATTTCTGCTCACACTAGTGGACACTGGACACTTTTGGATTGTGTGAGGCCCACTGAATATCTGAGCGCTATGTCACAGGCTCGATGGCACAGCTGTGACCAAAGTGACTAGAGGATAAGTGAGATTTTGAATTTCTGCAGACACTTGTGGACACTGGACACTTTTGGATTGTGTGAGGCCCACTGAATATCTGAGCGCTATATCACAGGCTCGATGGCACAGCTGTGACCAAAGTGACTAGAGGATAAGTGAGATTTTGAATTTCTGCAGACACTTGTGGACACTGGACACTATTGGATTGTGTGAGGCCCACTGAATATCTGAGCGCTATGTCACAGGCTCGATGGCACAGCTGTGACCAAAGTAACTAGAGAAGTGAGATTTTGAATTTCTGCAGACACTTGTGGACACTGGACACTTTTGGATTGTGTGAGGCCCACTGAATATCTGAGCGCTATGTCACAGGCTCGATGGCACAGCTGTGACCAAAGTGACTAGAGGATAAGTGAGATTTTGAATTTCTGCAGACACTTGTGGACACTGGACACTTTTGGATTGTGTGAGGCCCACTGAATATCTGAGCGCTATGTCACAGGCTCGATGGCACAGCTGTGACCAAAGTGACTAGAGGATAAGTGAGGTTTTGAATTTCTGCCGAAACTTTTGGACACTGGACACTTTCGGATTGTGTGAGGCCCACTGAATATCTGAGCGCTATGTCACAGGCTCGATGGCACAGCTGTGACCAAAGTGACTAGAGGATAAGTGAGATTTTGAATTTCTGCAGGCACTGGACACTTTTGGATTGTGTGAGGCCCACTGAATATCTGAGTGCTATGTCACAGGCTCGATGGCACAGCTGTGACCAAAGTGACTAGAGGATAAGTGAGATTATGAATTTCTGCAGACAGTTGTGGACACTGGACACTTTTGGATTGTGTGAGGCCCACTGAATATCTGAGCGCTATGTCACAGGCTCGATGGCACAGCTGTGACCAAAGTGACTAGAGGATAAGTGAGATTTTGAATTTCTGCAGACACTTGTGGACACTGGACACTTTTGGATTGTGTGAGGCCCACTGAATATCTGAGCGCTATGTCACAGGCTCGATGGCACAGCTGTGACCAAAGTGACTAGAGGATAAGTGAGATTTTGAATTTCTGCAGACACTTGTGGACACTGGACACTTTTGGATTGTGTGAGGCCCACTGAATATCTGAGCGCTATGTCACAGGCTCGATGGCACAGCTGTGACCAAAGTGACTAGAGGATAAGTGAGATTTTGAATTTCTGCAGACACTTGTGGACACTGGACACTTTTGGATTGTGTGAGGCCCACTGAATATCTGAGCGCTATGTCACAGGCTCGATGGCACAGCTGTGACCAAAGTGACTAGAGGATAAGTGAGATTTTGAATTTCTGCAGACACTTGTGGACACTGGACACTTTTGGATTGTGTGAGGCCCACTGAATGTCTGAGCGCTATGTCACAGGCTCGATGGCACAGCTGTGACCAAAGTGACTAGAGGATAAGTGAGATTTTGAATTTCTGCAGACACTGGACACTTTTGGATTGTGTGAGGCCCACTGAATATCTGAGCGTTATGTCACAGGCTCGATGGCACAGCTGTGACCAAAGTGACTAGAGGATAAGTGAGATTTTGAATTTCTGCTCACACTAGTGGACACTGGACACTTTTGGATTGTGTGAGGCCCACTGAATATCTGAGCGCTATGTCACAGGCTCGATGGCACAGCTGTGACCAAAGTGACTAGAGGATAAGTGAGATTTTGAATTTCTGCTCACACTAGTGGACACTGGACACTTTTGGATTGTGTGAGGCCCACTGAATATCTGAGCGCTATGTCACAGGCTCGATGGCACAGCTGTGACCAAAGTGACTAGAGGATAAGTGAGATTTTGAATTTCTGCTCACACTAGTGGACACTGGACACTTTTGGATTGTGTGAGGCCCACTGAATATCTGAGCGCTATGTCACAGGCTCGATGGCACAGCTGTGACCAAAGTGACTAGAGGATAAGTGAGATTTTGAATTTCTGCAGACACTTGTGGACACTGGACACTTTTGGATTGTGTGAGGCCCACTGAATATCTGAGCGCTATATCACAGGCTCGATGGCACAGCTGTGACCAAAGTGACTAGAGGATAAGTGAGATTTTGAATTTCTGCAGACACTTGTGGACACTGGACACTATTGGATTGTGTGAGGCCCACTGAATATCTGAGCGCTATGTCACAGGCTCGATGGCACAGCTGTGACCAAAGTGACTAGAGGATAAGTGAGATTTTGAATTTCTGCTCACACTAGTGGACACTGGACACTTTTGGATTGTGTGAGGCCCACTGAATATCTGAGCGCTATGTCACAGGCTCGATGGCACAGCTGTGACCAAAGTGACTAGAGGATAAGTGAGATTTTGAATTTCTGCTCACACTAGTGGACACTGGACACTTTTGGATTGTGTGAGGCCCACTGAATATCTGAGCGCTATGTCACAGGCTCGATGGCACAGCTGTGACCAAAGTGACTAGAGGATAAGTGAGATTTTGAATTTCTGCAGACACTTGTGGACACTGGACACTTTTGGATTGTGTGAGGCCCACTGAATATCTGAGCGCTATGTCACAGGCTCGATGGCACAGCTGTGACCAAAGTGACTAGAGGATAAGTGAGATTTTGAATTTCTGCTCACACTAGTGGACACTGGACACTTTTGGATTGTGTGAGGCCCACTGAATATCTGAGCGCTATGTCACAGGCTTGATGGCACAGCTGTGACCAAAGTGACTAGAGGATAAGTGAGATTTTGAATTTCTGCAGACACTTGTGGACACTGGACACTTTTGGATTGTGTGAGGCCCACTGAATATCTGAGCGCTATATCACAGGCTCGATGGCACAGCTGTGACCAAAGTGACTATAGGATAAGTGAGATTTTGAATTTCTGCAGACACTTGTGGACACTGGACACTATTGGATTGTGTGAGGCCCACTGAATATCTGAGCGCTATGTCACAGGCTCGATGACACAGCTGTGACCAAAGTAACTAGAGAAGTGAGATTTTGAATTTCTGCAGACACTTGTGGACACTGGACACTTTTGGATTGTGTGAGGCCCACTGAATATCTGAGCGCTATGTCACAGGCTCGATGGCACAGCTGTGACCAAAGTGAGTAGAGAATAAGTGAGATTTTGAATTTCTGCAGACACTTGTGGACACTGGACACTTTTGGATTGTGTGAGGCCCACTGAATATCTGAGCGCTATGTCACAGGCTCGATGGCACAGCTTTGACCAAAGTGACTAGAGGATAAGTGAGATTTTGAATTTCTGCAGACACTTGTGGACACTGGACACTTTTGGATTGTGTGAGGCCCACTGAATATCTGAGCGCTATGTCACAGGCTCGATGGCACAGCTGTGACCAAAGTGACTAGAGGATAAGTGAGATTTTGAATTTCTGCTCACACTAGTGGACACTGGACACTTTTGGATTGTGTGAGGCCCACTGAATATCTGAGCGCTATGTCACAGGCTCGATGGCACAGCTGTGACCAAAGTGACTAGAGGATAAGTGAGATTTTGAATTTCTGCAGACACTTGTGGACACTGGACACTTTTGGATTGTGTGAGGCCCACTGAATATCTGAGCGCTATGTCACAGGCTCGATGGCACAGCTGTGACCAAAGTGACTAGAGGATAAGTGAGATTTTGAATTTCTGCAGACACTTGTGGACACTGGACACTTTTGGATTGTGTGAGGCCCACTGAATATCTGAGCGCTGTCAAAGGCTCGATGGCACAGCTGTGACCAAAGTGACTAGAGGATAAGTGAGATTTTGAATTTCTGCAGACACTTGTGGACACTGGACACTTTTGGATTGTGTGAGGCCCACTGAATATCTGAGCGCTATGTCACAGGCTCGATGGCACAGCTGTGACCAAAGTGACTAGAGGATAAGTGAGATTTTGAATTTCTGCAGACACTTGTGGACACTGGACACTTTTGGATTGTGTGAGGCCCACTGAATATCTGAGCGCTATGTCACAGGCTCGATGGCACAGCTGTGACCAAAGTGACTAGAGGATAAGTGAGATTTTGAATTTCTGCAGACACTTGTGGACACTGGACACTTTTGGATTGTGTGAGGCCCACTGAATATCTGAGCGCTATGTCACAGGCTCGATGGCACAGCTGTGACCAAAGTGACTAGAGGATAAATGAGATTTTGAATTTCTGCTCACACTAGTGGACACTGGACACTTTTGGATTGTGTGAGGCCCACTAAATATATGAGCGCTATTTCACAGGCTCGATGGCACAGCTGTGACCAAAGTGACTAGAGGATAAGTGAGATTTTGAATTTCTGCAGACACTTGTGGACACTGGACACTTTTGGATTGTGTGAGGCCCACTGAATATCTGAGCGCTATGTTACAGGCTCGATGGCACAGCTGTGACCAAAGTGACTAGAAGATAAGTGAGATTTTGAATTTCTGCTCACACTAGTGGACACTGGACACTTTTGGATTGTGTGAGGCCCACTGAATATCTGAGCGCTATGTCACAGGCTCGATGGCACAGCTGTGACCAAAGTGACTAGAGGATAAGTGAGATTTTGAATTTCTGCAGACACTTGTGGACACTGGACACTTTTGGATTGTGTGAGGCCCACTGAATATCTCAGCGCTATGTCACAGGCTTGATGGCAAAGCTGTGACCAAAGTGACTAGAGGATAAGTGAGATTTTGAATTTCTGCAGACACTTGTGGACACTGGACACTTTTGGATTGTGTGAGGCCCACTGAATATCTGAGCGCTATGTCACAGGCTCGATGGCACAGCTGTGACCAAAGTGACTAGAGGATAAGTGAGATTTTGAATTTCTGCAGACACTGGACACTTTTGGATTGTGTGAGGCCCACTGAATATCTGAGCGCTATGTCACAGGCTCGATGGCACAGCTGTGACCAAAGTGACTAGAGGATAAGTGAGATTTTGAATTTCTGCTCACACTAGTGGACACTGGACACTTTTGGATTGTGTGAGGCCCAATGAATATCTGAGCGCTGTGTCAAAGGCTCGATGGCACAGCTGTGACCAAAGTGACTAGAGGATAAGTGAGATTTTGAATTTCTGCAGACACTTGTGGACACTGGACACTTTTGGATTGTGTGAGGTCCACTGAATATCTGAGCGCCATGTCACAGGCTCGATGGCACAGCTGTGACCAAAGTGACTAGAGGATAAGTGAGGTTTTGAATTTCTGCAGACACTTGTGGACACTGGACACTTTTGGATTGTGTGAGGCCCACTGAATATCTGAGCGCTATGTCACAGGCTCGATGGCACAGCTGTGACCAAAGTGACTAGAGGATAAGTGAGATTTTGAATTTCTGCAGACACTTGTGGACACTGGACACTTTTGGATTGTGTGAGGCCCACTGAATATCTGAGCGCTATGTCACAGGCTCGATGGCACAGCTGTGACCAAAGTGACTAGAGGATAAGTGAGATTTTGAATTTCTGCAGACACTTGTGGACACTGGACTCTTTTGGATTGTGTGAGGCCCATTGAATATCTGAGCGCTATGTCTCAGGCTCGATGGCACAGCTGTGACCAAAGTGACTAGAGGATAAGTGAGATTTTGAATTTCTGCAGACACTGGACACTTTTGGATTGTGTGAGGCCCACTGAATATCTGAGCGCTATGTCACAGGCTCGATGGCACAGCTGTGACCAAAGTGACTAGAGGATAAGTGAGATTTTGAATTTCTGCAGACAGTTGTGGACACTGGACACTTTTGGATTGTGTGAGGCCCACTGAATATCTGAGCGCTATGTCACAGGCTCGATGGCACAGCTGTGACCAAAGTGACTAGAGGATAAGTGAGATTTTGAATTTCTGCAGACACTTGTGGACACTGGACACTTTTGGATTTTGTGAGGCCCACTGAATATCTGAGCGCTATGTCACAGGCTCGATGGCACAACTGTGACCAAAGTGACTAGAGGATAAGTGAGATTTTGAATTTCTGCAGACACTTGTGGACACTGGACACTTTTGGATTGTGTGAGGCCCACTGAATATCTGAGCGCTATGTCACAGGCTCGATGGCACAGCTGTGACCAAAGTGACTAGAGGATAAGTGAGATTTTGAATTTCTGCAGACACTTGTGGATACTGGACACTTTTGGATTATGTGAGGCCCACTGAATATCTGAGCGCTATGTCACAGGCTCGATGGCACAGCTGTGACCAAAGTGACTAGAGGATAAGTGAGATTTTGAATTTCTGCAGACACTTGTGGACACTGGACACTTTTGGATTGTGTCAGGCCCACTGAATATCTGAGCGCTATGTCACAGGCTCGATGGCACAGCTGTGACCAAAGTGACTAGAGGATAAGTGAGATTTTGAATTTCTGCAGACACTGGACACTTTTGGATTGTGTGAGGCCCACTGAATATCTGAGCGTTATGTCACAGGCTCGATGGCACAGCTGTGACCAAAGTGACTAGAGGATAAGTGAGATTTTGAATTTCTGCAGACACTGGACACTTTTGGATTGTGTGAGGCCCACTGAATATCTGAGCGCTATGTCACAGGCTCGATGGCACAGCTGTGACCAAAGTGACTAGAGGATAAGTGAGATTTTGAATTTCTGCAGACAGTTGTGGACACTGGACACTTTTGGATTGTGTGAGGCCCACTGAATATCTGAGCGCTATGTCACAGGCTCGATGGCACAGCTGTGACCAAAGTGACTAGAGGATAAGTGAGATTTTGAATTTCTGCTCACACTAGTGGACACTGGACACTTTTGGATTGTGTGAGGCCCACTGAATATCTGAGCGCAATGTCACAGGCTCGATGGCACAGCTGTGACCAAAGTGACTAGAGGATAAGTGAGATTTTGAATTTCTGCAGACACTTGTGGACACTGGACACTTTTGGATTGTGTGAGGCCCACTGAATATCTGAGCGCTATGTCACAGGCTCGATGGCACAGCTGTGACCAAAGTGACTAGAGGATAAGTGAGATTTTGAATTTCTGCTCACACTAGTGGACACTGGACACTTTTGGATTGTGTGAGGCCCACTGAATATCTGAGCGCTATGTCACAGGCTCGATGGCACAGCTGTGACCAAAGTGACTAGAGGATAAGTGAGATTTTGAATTTCTGCAGACACTTTTGGACACTGGACACTTTTGGATTGTGTGAGGCCCACTGAATATCTGAGCGCTATGTCACAGGCTCGATGGCACAGCTGTGACCAAAGTGACTAGAGGATAAGTGAGATTTTGAATTTCTGCTCACACTAGTGGACACTGGACACTTTTGGATTGTGTGAGGCCCACTGAATATCTGAGCGCTATGTCACAGGCTCGATGGCACAGCTGTGACCAAAGTGACTAGAGGATAAGTGAGATTTTGAATTTCTGCAGACACTTGTGGACACTGGACACTTTTGGATTGTGTGAGGCCCACTGAATATCTGAGCGCTATATCACAGGCTCGATGGCACAGCTGTGACCAAAGTGACTAGAGGATAAGTGAGATTTTGAATTTCTGCAGACACTTGTGGACACTCGACACTATTGGATTGTGTGAGGCCCACTGAATATCTGAGCGCTATGTCACAGGCTCGATGGCACAGCTGTGACCAAAGTAACTAGAGAAGTGAGATTTTGAATTTCTGCAGACACTTGTGGACACTGGACACTTTTGGATTGTGTGAGCCCCACTGAATATCTGAGCGCTATGTCACAGGCTCGATGGCACAGCTGTGACCAAAGTGACTAGAGAATAAGTGAGATTTTGAATTTCTGCAGACACTTGTGGACACTGGACACTTTTGGATTGTGTGAGGCCCACTGAATATCTGAGCGCTATGTCACAGGCTCGATGGCACAGCTTTGACCAAAGTGACTAGAGGATAAGTGAGATTTTGAATTTCTGCAGACACTTGTGGACACTGGACACTTTTGGATTGTGTGAGGCCCACTGAATATCTGAGCGCTATGTCACAGGCTCGATGGCACAGCTGTGACCAAAGTGACTAGAGGATAAGTGAGATTTTGAATTTCTGCTCACACTAGTGGACACTGGACACTTTTGGATTGTGTGAGGCCCACTGAATATCTGAGCGCTATGTCACAGGCTCGATGGCACAGCTGTGACCAAAGTAACTAGAGGATAAGTGAGATTTTGAATTTCTGCAGACACTTGTGGACACTGGACACTTTTGGATTGTGTGAGGCCCACTGAATATCTGAGCGCTATGTCACAGTCTCGATGGCACAGCTGTGACCAAAGTGACTAGAAGATAAGTGAGATTTTGAATTTCTGCTCACACTAGTGGACACTGGACACTTTTGGATTGTGTGAGGCCCACTGAATATCTGAGCGCTATGTCACAGGCTCGATGGCACAGCTGTGACCAAAGTGACTAGAGGATAAGTGAGATTTTGAATTTCTGCAGACACTTGTGGACACTGGACACTTTTGGATTGTGTCAGGCCCACTGAATATCTGAGCGCTATGTCACAGGCTCGATGGCACAGCTGTGACCAAAGTGACTAGAGGATAAGTGAGATTTTGAATTTCTGCAGACACTGGACACTTTTGGATTGTGTGAGGCCCACTGAATATCTGAGCGTTATGTCACAGGCTCGATGGCACAGCTGTGACCAAAGTGACTAGAGGATAAGTGAGATTTTGAATTTCTGCTCACACTAGTGGACACTGGACACTTTTGGATTGTGTGAGGCCCACTGAATATCTGAGCGCTATGTCACAAGCTCGATGGCACAGCTGTGACCAAAGTGACTAGAGGATAAGTGAGATTTTGAATTTCTGCTCACACTAGTGGACACTGGACACTTTTGGATTGTGTGAGGCCCACTGATTAACTGAGCGCTATGTCACAGGCTCGATGGCACAGCTGTGACCAAAGTGACTAGAGGATAAGTGAGATTTTGAATTTCTGCAGACACTTGTGGACACTGGACACTTTTGGATTGTGTGAGGCCCACTGAATATCTGAGCGCTATGTCACAGGCTCGATGGCACAGCTGTGACCAAAGTGACTAGAGGATAAGTGAGATTTTGAATTTCTGCTCACACTAGTGGACACTGGACACTTTTGGATTGTGTGAGGCCCACTGAATATCTGAGCGCTATGTCACAGGCTCGATGGCACAGCTGTGACCAAAGTGACTAGAGGATAAGTGAGATTTTGAATTTCTGCAGACACTTTTGGACACTGGACACTTTTGGATTGTGTGAGGCCCACTGAATATCTGAGCGCTATGTCACAGGCTCGATGGCACAGCTGTGACCAAAGTGACTAGAGGATAAGTGAGATTTTGAATTTCTGCTCACACTAGTGGACACTGGACACTTTTGGATTGTGTGAGGCCCACTGAATATCTGAGCGCTATGTCACAGGCTCGATGGCACAGATGTGACCAAAGTGACTAGAGGATAAGTGAGATTTTGAATTTCTGCAGACACTTGTGGACACTGGACACTTTTGGATTGTGTGAGGCCCACTGAATATCTGAGCGCTATATCACAGGCTCGATGGCACAGCTGTGACCAAAGTGACTAGAGGATAAGTGAGATTTTGAATTTCTGCAGACACTTGTGGACACTGGACACTATTGGATTGTGTGAGGCCCACTGAATATCTGAGCGCTATGTCACAGGCTCGATGGCACAGCTGTGACCAAAGTAACTAGAGAAGTGAGATTTTGAATTTCTGCAGACACTTGTGGACACTGGACACTTTTGGATTGTGTGAGGCCCACTGAATATCTGAGCGCTATGTCACAGGCTCGATGGCACAGCTGTGACCAAAGTGACTAGAGAATAAGTGAGATTTTGAATTTCTGCAGACACTTGTGGACACTGGAGACTTTTGGATTGTGTGAGGCCCACTGAATATCTGAGCGCTATGTCACAGGCTCGATGGCACAGCTTTGACCAAAGTGACTAGAGGATAAGTGAGATTTTGAATTTCTGCAGACACTTTTGGACACTGGACACTTTTGGATTGTGTGAGGCCCACTGAATATCTGAGCGCTATGTCACAGGCTCGATGGCACAGCTGTGACCAAAGTGACTAGAGGATAAGTGAGATTTTGAATTTCTGCTCACACTAGTGGACACTGGACACTTTTGGATTGTGTGAGGCCCACTGAATATCTGAGCGCTATGTCACAGGCTCGATGGCACAGCTGTGACCAAAGTGACTAGAGGATAAGTGAGATTTTGAATTTCTGCTGACACTTGTGGACACTGGACACTTTTGGATTGTGTGAGGCCCACTGAATATCTGAGCGCTATATCACAGGCTCGATGGCACAGCTGTGACCAAAGTGACTAGAGGATAAGTGAGATTTTGAATTTCTGCAGACACTTGTGGACACTGGACACTATTGGATTGTGTGAGGCCCACTGAATATCTGAGCGCTATGTCACAGGCTCGATGGCACAGCTGTGACCAAAGTAACTAGAGAAGTGAGATTTTGAATTTCTGCAGACACTTGTGGACACTGGACACTTTTGGATTGTGTGAGGCCCACTGAATATCTGAGCGCTATGTCACAGGCTCGATGGCACAGCTGTGACCAAAGTGACTAGAGAATAAGTGAGATTTTGAATTTCTGCAGACACTTGTGGACACTGGACACTTTTGGATTGTGTGAGGCCCACTGAATATCTGAGCGCTATGTCACAGGCTCGATGGCACAGCTGTGACCAAAGTGACTAGAGGATAAGTGAGATTTTGAATTTCTGCTCACACTAGTGGACACTGGACACTTTTGGATTGTGTGAGGCCCACTGAATATCTGAGCGCTATGTCACAGGCTCGATGGCACAGCTGTGACCAAAGTGACTAGAGGATAAGTGAGATTTTGAATTTCTGCAGACACTTGTGGACACTGGACACTTTTGGATTGTGTGAGGCCCACTGAATATCTGAGCGCTATGTCACAGGCTCGATGGCACAGCTGTGACCAAAGTGACTAGAGGATAAGTGAGATTTTGAATTTCTGCTCACACTAGTGGACACTGGACACTTTTGGATTGTGTGAGGCCCACTGAATATCTGAGCGCTATGTCACAGGCTCGATGGCACAGCTGTGACCAAAGTGACTAGAGGATAAGTGAGATTTTGAATTTCTGCAGACACTTGTGGACACTGGACACTTTTGGATTGTGTGAGGCCCACTGAATATCTGAGCGCTATATCACAGGCTCGATGGCACAGCTGTGACCAAAGTGACTAGAGGATAAGTGAGATTTTGAATTTCTGCAGACACTTGTGGACACTGGACACTATTGGATTGTGTGAGGCCCACTGAATATCTGAGCGCTATGTCACAGGCTCGATGACACAGCTGTGACCAAAGTAACTAGAGAAGTGAGATTTTGAATTTCTGCAGACACTTGTGGACACTGGACACTTTTGGATTGTGTGAGGCCCACTGAATATCTGAGCGCTATGTCACAGGCTCGATGGCACAGCTGTGACCAAAGTGACTAGAGAATAAGTGAGATTTTGAATTTCTGCAGACACTTGTGGACACTGGACACTTTTGGATTGTGTGAGGCCCACTGAATATCTGAGCGCTATGTCACAGGCTCGATGGCACAGCTTTGACCAAAGTGACTAGAGGATAAGTGAGATTTTGAATTTCTGCAGACACTTGTGGACACTGGACACTTTTGGATTGTGTGAGGCCCACTGAATATCTGAGCGCTATGTCACAGGCTCGATGGCACAGCTGTGACCAAAGTGACTAGAGGATAAGTGAGATTTTGAATTTCTGCTCACACTAGTGGACACTGGACACTTTTGGATTGTGTGAGGCCCACTGAATATCTGAGCGCTATGTCACAGGCTCGATGGCACAGCTGTGACCAAAGTGACTAGAGGATAAGTGAGATTTTGAATTTCTGCAGACACTTGTGGACACTGGACACTTTTGGATTGTGTGAGGCCCACTGAATATCTGAGCGCTATGTCACAGGCTCGATGGCACAGCTGTGACCAAAGTGACTAGAGGATAAGTGAGATTTTGAATTTCTGCAGACACTTGTGGACACTGGACACTTTTGGATTGTGTCAGGCCCACTGAATATCTGAGCGCTATGTCACAGGCTCGATGGCACAGCTGTGACCAAAGTGACTAGAGGATAAGTGAGATTTTGAATTTCGGCAGACACTGGACACTTTTGGATTGTGTGAGGCCCACTGAATATCTGAGCGTTATGTCACAGGCTCGATGGCACAGCTGTGACCAAAGTGACTAGAGGATAAGTGAGATTTTGAATTTCTGCTCACACTAGTGGACACTGGACACTTTTGGATTGTGTGAGGCCCACTGAATATCTGAGCGCTATGTCACAGGCTCGATGGCACAGCTGTGACCAAAGTGACTAGAGGATAAGTGAGATTTTGAATTTCTGCTCACACTAGTGGACACTGGACACTTTTGGATTGTGTGAGGCCCACTGAATATCTGAGCGCTATGTCACAGGCTCGATGGCACAGCTGTGACCAAAGTGACTAGAGGATAAGTGAGATTTTGAATTTCTGCAGACACTTGTGGACACTGGACACTTTTGGATTGTGTGAGGCCCACTGAATATCTGAGCGCTATGTCACAGGCTCGATGGCACAGCTGTGACCAAAGTGACTAGAGGATAAGTGAGATTTTGAATTTCTGCTCACACTAGTGGACACTGGACACTTTTGGATTGTGTGAGGCCCACTGAATATCTGAGCGCTATGTCACAGGCTCGATGGCACAGCTGTGACCAAAGTGACTAGAGGATAAGTGAGATTTTGAATTTCTGCAGACACTTTTGGACACTGGACACTTTTGGATTGTGTGAGGCCCACTGAATATCTGAGCGCTATGTCACAGGCTCGATGGCACAGCTGTGACCAAAGTGACTAGAGGATAAGTGAGATTTTGAATTTCTGCTCACACTAGTGGACACTGGACACTTTTGCATTGTGTGAGGCCCACTGAATATCTGAGCGCTATGTCACAGGCTCGATGGCACAGCTGTGACCAAAGTGACTAGAGGATAAGTGAGATTTTGAATTTCTGCAGACACTTGTGGACACTGGACACTTTTGGATTGTGTGAGGCCCACTGAATATCTGAGCGCTATATCACAGGCTCGATGGCACAGCTGTGACCAAAGTGACTAGAGGATAAGTGAGATTTTGAATTTCTGCAGACACTTGTGGACACTGGACACTATTGGATTGTGTGAGGCCCACTGAATATCTGAGCGCTATGTCACAGGCTCGATGGCACAGCTGTGACCAAAGTAACTAGAGAAGTGAGATTTTGAATTTCTGCAGACACTTGTGGACACTGGACACTTTTGGATTGTGTGAGGCCCACTGAATATCTGAGCGCTATGTCACAGGCTCGATGGCACAGCTGTGACCAAAGTGACTAGAGAATAAGTGAGATTTTGAATTTCTGCAGACACTTGTGGACACTGGACACTTTTGGATTGTGTGAGGCCCACTGAATATCTGAGCGCTATGTCACAGGCTCGATGGCACAGCTTTGACCAAAGTGACTAGAGGATAAGTGAGATTTTGAATTTCTGCAGACACTTGTGGACACTGGACACTTTTGGATTGTGTGAGGCCCACTGAATATCTGAGCGCTATGTCACAGGCTCGATGGCACAGCTGTGACCAAAGTGACTAGAGGATAAGTGAGATTTTGAATTTCTGCTCACACTAGTGGACACTGGACACTTTTGGATTGTGTGAGGCCCACTGAATATCTGAGCGCTATGTCACAGGCTCGATGGCACAGCTGTGACCAAAGTGACTAGAGGATAAGTGAGATTTTGAATTTCTGCAGACACTTGTGGACACTGGACACTTTTGGATTGTGTGAGGCCCACTGAATATCTGAGCGCTATGTCACAGTCTCGATGGCACAGCTGTGACCAAAGTGACTAGAAGATAAGTGAGATTTTGAATTTCTGCTCACACTAGTGGACACTGGACACTTTTGGATTGTGTGAGGCCCACTGAATATCTGAGCGCTATGTCACAGGCTCGATGGCACAGCTGTGACCAAAGTGACTAGAGGATAAGTGAGATTTTGAATTTCTGCAGACACTTGTGGACACTGGACACTTTTGGATTGTGTGAGGCCCACTGAATATCTGAGCGCTATGTCACAGGCTCGATGGCACAGCTGTGACCAAAGTGACTAGAGGATAAGTGAGATTTTGAATTTCTGCTCACACTAGTGGACACTGGACACTTTTGGATTGTGTGAGGCCCACTGAATATCTGAGCGCTATGTCACAGGCTCGATGGCACAGCTGTGACCAAAGTGACTAGAGGATAAGTGAGATTTTGAATTTCTGCAGACACTTGTGGACACTGGACACTTTTGGATTGTGTGAGGCCCACTGAATATCTGAGCGCTATATCACAGGCTCGATGGCACAGCTGTGACCAAAGTGACTAGAGGATAAGTGAGATTTTGAATTTCTGCAGACACTTGTGGACACTGGACACTATTGGATTGTGTGAGGCCCACTGAATATCTGAGCGCTATGTCACAGGCTCGATGGCACAGCTGTGACCAAAGTAACTAGAGAATCGAGATTTTGAATTTCTGCAGACACTTGTGGACACTGGACACTTTTGGATTGTGTGAGGCCCACTGAATATCTGAGCGCTATGTCACAGGCTCGATGGCACAGCTGTGACCAAAGTGACTAGAGAATAAGTGAGATTTTGAATTTCTGCAGACACTTGTGGACACTGGACACTTTTGGATTGTGTGAGGCCCACTGAATATCTGAGCGCTATGTCACAGGCTCGATGGCACAGCTTTGACCAAAGTGACTAGAGGATAAGTGAGATTTTGAATTTCTGCAGACACTTGTGGACACTGGACACTTTTGGATTGTGTGAGGCCCACTGAATATCTGAGCGCTTTGTCACAGGCTCGATGGCACAGCTGTGACCAAAGTGACTAGAGGATAAGTGAGATTTTGAATTTCTGCTCACACTAGTGGACACTGGACACTTTTGGATTGTGTGAGGCCCACTGAATATCTGAGCGCTATGTCACAGGCTCGATGGCACAGCTGTGACCAAAGTGACTAGAGGATAAGTGAGATTTTGAATTTCTGCAGACACTTGTGGACACTGGACACTTTTGGATTGTGTGAGGCCCACTGAATATCTGAGCGCTATGTCACAGTCTCGATGGCACAGCTGTGACCAAAGTGACTAGAAGATAAGTGAGATTTTGAATTTCTGCTCACACTAGTGGACACTGGACACTTTTGGATTGTGTGAGGCCCACTGAATATCTGAGCGCTATGTCACAGGCACGATGGCACAGCTGTGACCAAAGTGACTAGAGGATAAGTGAGATTTTGAATTTCTGCAGACACTTGTGGACACTGGACACTTTTGGATTGTGTCAGGCCCACTGAATATCTGAGCGCTTTGTCACAGGCTCGATGGCACAGCTGTGACCAAAGTGACTAGAGGATAAGTGAGATTTTGAATTTCTGCAGACACTGGACACTTTTGGATTGTGTGAGGCCCACTGAATATCTGAGCGTTATGTCACTGGCTCGATGGCACAGCTGTGACCAAAGTGACTAGAGGATAAGTGAGATTTTGAATTTCTGCTCACACTAGTGGACACTGGACACTTTTGGATTGTGTGAGGCCCACTGAATATCTGAGCGCTATGTCACAGGCTCGATGGCACAGCTGTGACCAAAGTGACTAGAGAATAAGTGAGATTTTGAATTTCTGCTCACACTAGTGGACACTGGACACTTTTGGATTGTGTGAGGCCCACTGAATATCTGAGCGCTATGTCACAGGCTCGATGGCACAGCTGTGACCAAAGTGACTAGAGGATAAGTGAGATTTTGAATTTCTGCAGACACTTGTGGACACTGGACACTTTTGGATTGTGTGAGGCCCACTGAATATCTGAGCGCTATGTCACAGGCTCGATGGCACAGCTGTGACCAAAGTGACTAGAGGATAAGTGAGATTTTGAATTTCTGCTCACACTAGTGGACACTGGACACTTTTGGATTGTGTGAGGCCCACTGAATATCTGAGCGCTATGTCACAGGCTCGATGGCACAGCTGTGACCAAAGTGACTAGAGGATAAGTGAGATTTTGAATTTCTGCAGACACTTTTGGACACTGGACACTTTTGGATTGTGTGAGGCCCACTGAATATCTGAGCGCTATGTCACAGGCTCGATGGCACAGCTGTGACCAAAGTGACTAGAGGATAAGTGAGATTTTGAATTTCTGCTCACACTAGTGGACACTGGACACTTTTGGATTGTGTGAGGCCCACTGAATATCTGAGCGCTATGTCACAGGCTCGATGGCACAGCTGTGACCAAAGTGACTAGAGGATAAGTGAGATTTTGAATTTCTGCTCACACTAGTGGACACTGGACACTTTTGGATTGTGTGAGGCCCACTGAATATCTGAGCGCTATGTCACAGGCTCGATGGCACAGCTGTGACCAAAGTGACTAGAGGATAAGTGAGATTTTGAATTTCTGCAGACAATTGTGGACACTGGACACTATTGGATTGTGTGAGGCACACTGAATATCTGAGCGCTATGTCACAGGCTCGATGGCACAGCTGTGACCAAAGTAACTAGAGAAGTGAGATTTTGAATTTCTGCAGACACTTGTGGACACTGGACACTTTTGGATTGTGTGAGCCCCACTGAATATCTGAGCGCTATGTCACAGGCTCGATGGCACAGCTGTGACCAAAGTGACTAGAGAATAAGTGAGATTTTGAATTTCTGCAGACACTTGTGGACACTGGACACTTTTGGATTGTGTGAGGCCCACTGAATATCTGAGCGCTATGTCACAGGCTCGATGGCACAGCTTTGACCAAAGTGACTAGAGGATAAGTGAGATTTTGAATTTCTGCAGACACTTGTGGACACTGGACACTTTTGGATTTTGTGAGGCCCACTGAATATCTGAGCGCTATGTCACAGTCTCGATGGCACAGCTGTGACCAAAGTGACTAGAAGATAAGTGAGATTTTGAATTTCTGCTCACACTAGTGGACACTGGACACTTTTGGATTGTGTGAGGCCCACTGAATATCTGAGCGCTATGTCACAGGCTCGATGGCACAGCTGTGACCAAAGTGACTAGAGGGTAAGTGAGATTTTGAATTTCTGCAGACACTTGTGGACACTGGACACTTTTGGATTGTGTCAGGCCCACTGAATATCTGAGCGCTATGTCACAGGCTCGATGGCACAGCTGTGACCAAAGTGACTAGAGGATAAGTGAGATTTTGAATTTCTGCAGACACTGGACACTTTTGGATTGTGTGAGGCCCACTGAATATCTGAGCGTTATGTCACAGGCTCGATGGCACAGCTGTGACCAAAGTGACTAGAGGATAAGTGAGATTTTGAATTTCTGCTCACACTAGTGGACACTGGACACTTTTGGATTGTGTGAGGCCCACTGAATATCTGAGCGCTATGTCACAAGCTCGATGGCACAGCTGTGACCAAAGTGACTAGAGGATAAGTGAGATTTTGAATTTCTGCTCACACTAGTGGACACTGGACACTTTTGGATTGTGTGAGGCCCACTGAATATCTGAGCGCTATGTCACAGGCTCGATGGCACAGCTGTGACCAAAGTGACTAGAGGATAAGTGAGATTTTGAATTTCTGCAGACACTTGTGGACACTGGACACTTTTGGATTGTGTGAGGCCCACTGAATATCTGAGCGCTATGTCACAGGCTCGATGGCACAGCTGTGACCAAAGTGACTAGAGGATAAGTGAGATTTTGAATTTCTGCTCACACTAGTGGACACTGGACACTTTTGGATTGTGTGAGGCCCACTGAATATCTGAGCGCTATGTCACAGGCTCGATGGCACAGCTGTGACCAAAGTGACTAGAGGATAAGTGAGATTTTGAATTTCTGCAGACACTTTTGGACACTGGACACTTTTGGATTGTGTGAGGCCCACTGAATATCTGAGCGCTATGTCACAGGCTCGATGGCACAGCTGTGACCAAAGTGACTAGAGGATAAGTGAGATTTTGAATTTCTGCTCACACTAGTGGACACTGGACACTTTTGGATTGTGTGAGGCCCACTGAATATCTGAGCGCTATGTCACAGGCTCGATGGCACAGATGTGACCAAAGTGACTAGAGGATAAGTGAGATTTTGAATTTCTGCAGACACTTGTGGACACTGGACACTTTTGGATTGTGTGAGGCCCACTGAATATCTGAGCGCTATATCACAGGCTCGATGGCACAGCTGTGACCAAAGTGACTAGAGGATAAGTGAGATTTTGAATTTCTGCAGACACTTGTGGACACTGGACACTATTGGATTGTGTGAGGCCCACTGAATATCTGAGCGCTATGTCACAGGCTCGATGGCACAGCTGTGACCAAAGTAACTAGAGAAGTGAGATTTTGAATTTCTGCAGACACTTGTGGACACTGGACACTTTTGGATTGTGTGAGGCCCACTGAATATCTGAGCGCTATGTCACAGGCTCGATGGCACAGCTGTGACCAAAGTGACTAGAGAATAAGTGAGATTTTGAATTTCTGCAGACACTTGTGGACACTGGACACTTTTGGATTGTGTGAGGCCCACTGAATATCTGAGCGCTATGTCACAGGCTCGATGGCACAGCTTTGACCAAAGTGACTAGAGGATAAGTGAGATTTTGAATTTCTGCAGACACTTTTGGACACTGGACACTTTTGGATTGTGTGAGGCCCACTGAATATCTGAGCGCTATGTCACAGGCTCGATGGCACAGCTGTGACCAAAGTGACTAGAGGATAAGTGAGATTTTGAATTTCTGCTCACACTAGTGGACACTGGACACTTTTGGATTGTGTGAGGCCCACTGAATATCTGAGCGCTATGTCACAGGCTCGATGGCACAGCTGTGACCAAAGTGACTAGAGGATAAGTGAGATTTTGAATTTCTGCAGACACTTGTGGACACTGGACACTTTTGGATTGTGTGAGGCCCACTGAATATCTGAGCGCTATATCACAGGCTCGATGGCACAGCTGTGACCAAAGTGACTAGAGGATAAGTGAGATTTTGAATTTCTGCAGACACTTGTGGACACTGGACACTATTGGATTGTGTGAGGCCCACTGAATATCTGAGCGCTATGTCACAGGCTCGATGGCACAGCTGTGACCAAAGTAACTAGAGAAGTGAGATTTTGAATTTCTGCAGACACTTGTGGACACTGGACACTTTTGGATTGTGTGAGGCCCACTGAATATCTGAGCGCTATGTCACAGGCTCGATGGCACAGCTGTGACCAAAGTGACTAGAGAATAAGTGAGATTTTGAATTTCTGCAGACACTTGTGGACACTGGACACTTTTGGATTGTGTGAGGCCCACTGAATATCTGAGCGCTATGTCACAGGCTCGATGGCACAGCTTTGACCAAAGTGACTAGAGGATAAGTGAGATTTTGAATTTCTGCAGACACTTGTGGACACTGGACACTTTTGGATTGTGTGAGGCCCACTGAATATCTGAGCGCTATGTCACAGGCTCGATGGCACAGCTGTGACCAAAGTGACTAGAGGATAAGTGAGATTTTGAATTTCTGCTCACACTAGTGGACACTGGACACTTTTGGATTGTGTGAGGCCCACTGAATATCTGAGCGCTATGTCACAGGCTCGATGGCACAGCTGTGACCAAAGTGACTAGAGGATAAGTGAGATTTTGAATTTCTGCAGACACTTGTGGACACTGGACACTTTTGGATTGTGTGAGGCCCACTGAATATCTGAGCGCTATGTCACAGTCTCGATGGCACAGCTGTGACCAAAGTGACTAGAAGATAAGTGAGATTTTGAATTTCTGCTCACACTAGTGGACACTGGACACTTTTGGATTGTGTGAGGCCCACTGAATATCTGAGCGCTATGTCACAGGCTCGATGGCACAGCTGTGACCAAAGTGACTAGAGGATAAGTGAGATTTTGAATTTCTGCAGACACTTGTGGACACTGGACACTTTTGGATTGTGTCAGTTCCACTGAATATCTGAGCGCTATGTCACAGGCTCGATGGCACAGCTGTGACCAAAGTGACTAGAGGATAAGTGAGATTTTGAATTTCTGCAGACACTGGACACTTTTGGATTGTGTGAGGCCCACTGAATATCTGAGCGTTATGTCACAGGCTCGATGGCACAGCTGTGACCAAAGTGACTAGAGGATAAGTGAGATTTTGAATTTCTGCTCACACTAGTGGACACTGGACACTTTTGGATTGTGTGAGGCCCACTGAATATCTGAGCGCTATGTCACAGGCTCGATGGCACAGCTGTGACCAAAGTGACTAGAGGATAAGTGAGATTTTGAATTTCTGCTCACACTAGTGGACACTGGACACTTTTGGATTGTGTGAGGCCCACTGAATATCTGAGCGCTATGTCACAGGCTCGATGGCACAGCTGTGACCAAAGTGACTAGAGGATAAGTGAGATTTTGAATTTCTGCAGACACTTGTGGACACTGGACACTTTTGGATTGTGTGAGGCCCACTGAATATCTGAGCGCTATGTCACAGGCTCGATGGCACAGCTGTGACCAAAGTGACTAGAGGATAAGTGAGATTTTGAATTTCTGCTCACACTAGTGGACACTGGACACTTTTGGATTGTGTGAGGCCCACTGAATATCTGAGCGCTATGTCACAGGCTCGATGGCACAGCTGTGACCAAAGTGACTAGAGGATAAGTGAGATTTTGAATTTCTGCAGACACTTTTGGACACTGGACACTTTTGGATTGTGTGAGGCCCACTGAATATCTGAGCGCTATGTCACAGGCTCGATGGCACAGCTGTGACCAAAGTGACTAGAGGATAAGTGAGATTTTGAATTTCTGCTCACACTAGTGGACACTGGACACTTTTGGATTGTGTGAGGCCCACTGAATATCTGAGCGCTATGTCACAGGCTCGATGGCACAGCTGTGACCAAAGTGACTAGAGGATAAGTGAGATTTTGAATTTCTGCAGACACTTGTGGACACTGGACACTTTTGGATTGTGTGAGGCCCACTGAATATCTGAGCGCTATATCACAGGCTCGATGGCACAGCTGTGACCAAAGTGACTAGAGGATAAGTGAGATTTTGAATTTCTGCAGACACTTGTGGACACTGGACACTATTGGATTGTGTGAGGCCCACTGAATATCTGAGCGCTATGTCACAGGCTCGATGGCACAGCTGTGACCAAAGTAACTAGAGAAGTGAGATTTTGAATTTCTGCAGACACTTGTGGACACTGGACACTTTTGGATTGTGTGAGGCCCACTGAATATCTGAGCACTATGTCACAGGCTCGATGGCACAGCTGTGACCAAAGTGACTAGAGAATAAGTGAGATTTTGAATTTCTGCAGACACTTGTGGACACTGGACACTTTTGGATTGTGTGAGGCCCACTGAATATCTGAGCGCTATGTCACAGGCTCGATGGCACAGCTTTGACCAAAGTGACTAGAGGATAAGTGAGATTTTGAATTTCTGCAGACACTTGTGGACACTGGACACTTTTGGATTGTGTGAGGCCCACTGAATATCTGAGCGCTATGTCACAGGCTCGATGGCACAGCTGTGACCAAAGTGACTAGAGGATAAGTGAGATTTTGAATTTCTGCTCACACTAGTGGACACTGGACACTTTTGGATTGTGTGAGGCCCACTGAATATCTGAGCGCTATGTCACAGGCTCGATGGCACAGCTGTGACCAAAGTGACTAGAGGATAAGTGAGATTTTGAATTTCTGCAGACACTTGTGGACACTGGACACTTTTGGATTGTGTGAGGCCCACTGAATATCTGAGCGCTATGTCACAGTCTCGATGGCACAGCTGTGACCAAAGTGACTAGAAGATAAGTGAGATTTTGAATTTCTGCTCACACTAGTGGACACTGGACACTTTTGGATTGTGTGAGGCCCACTGAATATCTGAGCGCTATGTCACAGGCTCGATGGCACAGCTGTGACCAAAGTGACTAGAGGATAAGTGAGATTTTGAATTTCTGCAGACACTTGTGGACACTGGACACTTTTGGATTGTGTGAGGCCCACTGAATATCTGAGCGCTATGTCACAGGCTCGATGGCACAGCTGTGACCAAAGTGACTAGAGGATAAGTGAGATTTTGAATTTCTGCTCACACTAGTGGACACTGGACACTTTTGGATTGTGTGAGGCCCACTGAATATCTGAGCGCTATGTCACAGGCTCGATGGCACAGCTGTGACCAAAGTGACTAGAGGATAAGTGAGATTTTGAATTTCTGCAGACACTTGTGGACACTGGACACTTTTGGATTGTGTGAGGCCCACTGAATATCTGAGCGCTATATCACAGGCTCGATGGCACAGCTGTGACCAAAGTGACTAGAGGATAAGTGAGATTTTGAATTTCTGCAGACACTTGTGGACACTGGACACTATTGGATTGTGTGAGGCCCACTGAATATCTGAGCGCTATGTCACAGGCTCGATGGCACAGCTGTGACCAAAGTAACTAGAGAAGTGAGATTTTGAATTTCTGCAGACACTTGTGGACACTGGACACTTTTGGATTGTGTGAGGCCCACTGAATATCTGAGCGCTATGTCACAGGCTCGATGGCACAGCTGTGACCAAAGTGACTAGAGAATAAGTGAGATTTTGAATTTCTGCAGACACTTGTGGACACTGGACACTTTTGGATTGTGTGAGGCCCACTGAATATCTGAGCGCTATGTCACAGGCTCGATGGCACAGCTTTGACCAAAGTGACTAGAGGATAAGTGAGATTTTGAATTTCTGCAGACACTTGTGGACACTGGACACTTTTGGATTGTGTGAGGCCCACTGAATATCTGAGCGCTATGTCACAGGCTCGATGGCACAGCTGTGACCAAAGTGACTAGAGGATAAGTGAGATTTTGAATTTCTGCTCACACTAGTGGACACTGGACACTTTTGGATTGTGTGAGGCCCACTGAATATCTGAGCGCTATGTCACAGGCTCGATGGCACAGCTGTGACCAAAGTGACTAGAGGATAAGTGAGATTTTGAATTTCTGCAGACACTTGTGGACACTGGACACTTTTGGATTGTGTGAGGCCCACTGAATATCTGAGCGCTATGTCACAGTCTCGATGGCACAGCTGTGACCAAAGTGACTAGAAGATAAGTGAGATTTTGAATTTCTGCTCACACTAGTGGACACTGGACACTTTTGGATTGTGTGAGGCCCACTGAATATCTGAGCGCTATGTCACAGGCTCGATGGCACAGCTGTGACCAAAGTGACTAGAGGATAAGTGAGATTTTGAATTTCTGCAGACACTTGTGGACACTGGACACTTTTGGATTGTGTCAGGCCCACTGAATATCTGAGCGCTTTGTCACAGGCTCGATGGCACAGCTGTGACCAAAGTGACTAGAGGATAAGTGAGATTTTGAATTTCTGCAGACACTGGACACTTTTGGATTGTGTGAGGCCCACTGAATATCTGAGCGTTATGTCACAGGCTCGATGGCACAGCTGTGACCAAAGTGACTAGAGGATAAGTGAGATTTTGAATTTCTGCTCACACTAGTGGACACTGGACACTTTTGGATTGTGTGAGGCCCACTGAATATCTGAGCGCTATGTCACAGGCTCGATGGCACAGCTGTGACCAAAGTGACTAGAGAATAAGTGAGATTTTGAATTTCTGCTCACACTAGTGGACACTGGACACTTTTGGATTGTGTGAGGCCCACTGAATATCTGAGCGCTATGTCACAGGCTCGATGGCACAGCTGTGACCAAAGTGACTAGAGGATAAGTGAGATTTTGAATTTCTGCAGACACTTGTGGACACTGGACACTTTTGGATTGTGTGAGGCCCACTGAATATCTGAGCGCTATGTCACAGGCTCGATGGCACAGCTGTGACCAAAGTGACTAGAGGATAAGTGAGATTTTGAATTTCTGCTCACACTAGTGGACACTGGACACTTTTGGATTGTGTGAGGCCCACTGAATATCTGAGCGCTATGTCACAGGCTCGATGGCACAGCTGTGACCAAAGTGACTAGAGGATAAGTGAGATTTTGAATTTCTGCAGACACTTTTGGACACTGGACACTTGTGGATTGTGTGAGGCCCACTGAATATCTGAGCGCTATGTCACAGGCTCGATGGCACAGCTGTGACCAAAGTGACTAGAGGATAAGTGAGATTTTGAATTTCTGCTCACACTAGTGGACACTGGACACTTTTGGATTGTGTGAGGCCCACTGAATATCTGAGCGCTATGTCACAGGCTCGATGGCACAGCTGTGACCAAAGTGACTAGAGGATAAGTGAGATTTTGAATTTCTGCAGACACTTGTGGACACTGGACACTTTTGGATTGTGTGAGGCCCACTGAATATCTGAGCGCTATATCACAGGCTCGATGGCACAGCTGTGACCAAAGTGACTAGAGGATAAGTGAGATTTTGAATTTCTGCAGACACTTGTGGACACTGGACACTATTGGATTGTGTGAGGCCCACTGAATATCTGAGCGCTATGTCACAGGCTCGATGGCACAGCTGTGACCAAAGTAACTAGAGAAGTGAGATTTTGAATTTCTGCAGACACTTGTGGACACAGGACACTTTTGGATTGTGTGAGGCCCACTGAATATCTGAGCGCTATGTCACAGGCTCGATGGCACAGCTGTGACCAAAGTGACTAGAGAATAAGTGAGATTTTGAATTTCTGCAGACACTTGTGGACACTGGACACTTTTGGATTGTGTGAGGCCCACTGAATATCTGAGCGCTATGTCACAGGCTCGATGGCACAGCTTTGACCAAAGTGACTAGAGGATAAGTGAGATTTTGAATTTCTGCAGACACTTGTGGACACTGGACACTTTTGGATTGTGTGAGGCCCACTGAATATCTGAGCGCTATGTCACAGGCTCGATGGCACAGCTGTGACCAAAGTGACTAGAGGATAAGTGAGATTTTGAATTTCTGCTCACACTACTGGACACTGGACACTTTTGGATTGTGTGAGGCCCACTGAATATCTGAGCGCTATGTCACAGGCTCGATGGCACAGCTGTGACCAAAGTGACTAGAGGATAAGTGAGATTTTGAATTTCTGCAGACACTTGTGGACACTGGACACTTTTGGATTGTGTGAGGCCCACTGAATATCTGAGCGCTATGTCACAGTCTCGATGGCACAGCTGTGACCAAAGTGACTAGAAGATAAGTGAGATTTTGAATTTCTGCTCACACTAGTGGACACTGGACACTTTTGGATTGTGTGAGGCCCACTGAATATCTGAGCGCTATGTCACAGGCTCGATGGCACAGCTGTGACCAAAGTGACTAGAGGATAAGTGAGATTTTGAATTTCTGCAGACACTTGTGGACACTGGACACTTTTGGATTGTGTGAGGCCCACTGAATATCTGAGCGCTATGTCACAGGCTCGATGGCACAGCTGTGACCAAAGTGACTAGAGGATAAGTGAGATTTTGCATTTCTGCTCACACTAGTGGACACTGGACACTTTTGGATTGTGTGAGGCCCACTGATTATCTGAGCGCTATGTCACAGGCTCGATGGCACAGCTGTGACCAAAGTGACTAGAGGATAAGTGAGATTTTGAATTTCTGCAGACACTTGTGGACACTGGACACTTTTGGATTGTGTGAGGCCCACTGAATATCTGAGCGCTATGTCACAGGCTCGATGGCACAGCTGTGACCAAAGTGACTAGAGAATAAGTGAGATTTTGAATTTCTGCAGACACTTGTGGACACTGGACACTTTTGGATTGTGTGAGGCCCACTGAATATCTGAGCGCTATGTCACAGGATCGATGGCACAGCTTTGACCAAAGTGACTAGAGGATATGTGAGATTTTGAATTTCTGCAGACACTTGTGGACACTGGACACTTTTGGATTGTGTGAGGCCCACTGAATATCTGAGCGCTATGTCACAGGCTCGATGGCACAGCTGTGACCAAAGTGACTAGAGGATAAGTGAGATTTTGAATTTCTGCTCACACTAGTGGACACTGGACACTTTTGGATTGTGTGAGGCCCACTGAATATCTGAGCGCTATGTCAAAGGCTCGATGGCACAGCTGTGACCAAAGTGACTAGAGGATAAGTGAGATTTTGAATTTCTGCAGACACTTGTGGACACTGGACACTTTTGGATTGTGTGAGGCCCACTGAATATCTGAGCGCTATGTCACAGTCTCGATGGCACAGCTGTGACCAAAGTGACTAGAAGATAAGTGAGATTTTGAATTTCTGCTCACACTAGTGGACACTGGACACTTTTGGATTGTGTGAGGCCCACTGAATATCTGAGCGCTATGTCACAGGCTCGATGGCACAGCTGTGACCAAAGTGACTAGAGTATAAGTGAGATTTTGAATTTCTGCAGACACTTGTGGACACTGGACACTTTTGGATTGTGTGAGGCCCACTGAATATCTGAGCGCTATGTCACAGGCTCGATGGCACAGCTGTGACCAAAGTGACTAGAGGATAAGTGAGATTTTGAATTTCTGCAGACACTTGTGGACACTGGACACTTTTGGATTGTGTGAGGCCCACTGAATATCTGAGCGCTATGTCACAGGCTCGATGGCACAGCTGTGACCAAAGTGACTAGAGGAAAAGTGAGATTTTGAATTTCTGCAGACACTGGACACTTTTGGATTGTGTGAGGCCCACTGAATATCTGAGCGCTATGTCACAGGCTCGATGGCACAGCTGTGACCAAAGTGACTAGAGGATAAGTGAGATTTTGAATTTCTGCTCACACTAGTGGACACTGGACACTTTTGGATTGTGTGAGGCCCACTGAATATCTGAGCGCTATGTCAAAGGCTCGATGGCACAGCTGTGACGAAAGTGACTAGAGGATAAGTGAGATTTTGAATTTCTGCAGACACTTGTGGACACTGGACACTTTTGGATTGTGTGAGGTCCACTGAATATCTGAGCGCCATGTCACAGGCTCGATGGCACAGCTGTGACCAAAGTGACTAGAGGATAAGTGAGGTTTTGAATTTCTGCAGACACTTGTGGACACTGGACACTTTTGGATTGTGTGAGGCCCACTGAATATCTGAGCGCTATGTCACAGGCTCGATGGCACAGCTGTGACCAAAGTGACTAGAGGATAAGTGAGATTTTGAATTTCTGCAGACACTTGTGGACACTGGACACTTTTGGATTGTGTGAGGCCCACTGAATATCTGAGCGTTATGTCACAGGCTCGATGGCACAGCTGTGACCAAAGTGACTAGAGGATAAGTGAGATTTTGAATTTCTGCTCACAATAGTGGACACTGGACACTTTGGATTGTGTGAGGCCCACTGAATATCTGAGCGCTATGTCACAGGCTCGATGGCACAGCTGTGACCAAAGTGACTAGAGGATAAGTGAGATTTTGAATTTCTGCTCACACTAGTGGACACTGGACACTTTTGGATTGTGTGAGGCCCACTGAATATCTGAGCGCTATGTCACAGGCTCGATGGCACAGCTGTGACCAAAGTGACTAGAGAATAAGTGAGATTTTGAATTTCTGCAGACACTTGTGGACACTGGACACTTTTGGATTGTGTGAGGCCCACTGAATATCTGAGCGCTATGTCACAGGCTCGATGGCACAGCTGTGACCAAAGTGACTAGAGGATAAGTGAGATTTTGAATTTCTGCTCACACTAGTGGACACTGGACACTTTTGGATTGTGTGAGGCCCACTGAATATCTGAGCGCTATGTCACAGGCTCGATGGCACAGCTGTGACCAAAGTGACTAGAGGATAAGTGAGATTTTGAATTTCTGCAGACACTTGTGGACACTGGACACTTTTGGATTGTGTGAGGCCCACTGAATATCTGAGCGCTATGTCACAGGCTCGATGGCACAGCTGTGACCAAAGTGACTAGAGGATAAGTGAAATTTTGAATTTCTGCTCACACTAGTGGACACTGGACACTTTTGGATTGTGTGAGGCCCACTGAATATCTGAGCGCTATGTCACAGGCTCGATGGCACAGCTGTGACCAAAGTGACTAGAGGATAAGTGAGATTTTGAATTTCTGCAGACACTTGTGGACACTGGACACTTTTGGATTGTGTGAGGCCCACTGAATATCTGAGCGCTATATCACAGGCTCGATGGCACAGCTGTGACCAAAGTGACTAGAGGATAAGTGAGATTTTGAATTTCTGCAGACACTTGTGGACACTGGACACTATTGGATTGTATGAGGCCCACTGAATATCTGAGCGCTATGTCACAGGCTCGATGACACAGCTGTGACCAAAGTAACTAGAGAAGTGAGATTTTGAATTTCTGCAGACACTTGTGGACACTGGACACTTTTGGATTGTGTGAGGCCCACTGAATATCTGAGCGCTATGTCACAGGCTCGATGGCACAGCTGTGACCAAAGTGACTAGAGAATAAGTGAGATTTTGAATTTCTGCAGACACTTGTGGACACTGGACACTTTTGGATTGTGTGAGGCCCACTGAATATCTGAGCGCTATGTCACAGGCTCGATGGCACAGCTTTGACCAAAGTGACTAGAGGATAAGTGAGATTTTGAATTTCTGCAGACACTTGTGGACACTGGACACTTTTGGATTGTGTGAGGCCCACTGAATATCTGAGCGCTATGTCACAGGCTCGATGGCACAGCTGTGACCAAAGTGACTAGAGGATAAGTGAGATTTTGAATTTCTGCTCACACTAGTGGACACTGGACACTTTTGGATTGTGTGAGGCCCACTGAATATCTGAGCGCTATGTCACAGGCTCGATGGCACAGCTGTGACCAAAGTGACTAGAGGATAAGTGAGATTTTGAATTTCTGCAGACACTTGTGGACACTGGACACTTTTGGATTGTGTGAGGCCCACTGAATATCTGAGCACTATGTCACAGGCTCGATGGCACAGCTGTGACCAAAGTGACTAGAGGATAAGTGAGATTTTGAATTTCTGCAGACACTTGTGGACACTGGACACTTTTGGATTGTGTGAGGCCCACTGAATATCTGAGCGCTGTCACAGGCTCGATGGCACAGCTGTGACCAAAGTGACTAGAGGATAAGTGAGATTTTGAATTTCTGCAGACACTTGTGGACACTGGACACTTTTGGATTGTGTGAGGCCCACTGAATATCTGAGCGCTATGTCACAGGCTCGATGGCACAGCTGTGACCAAAGTGACTAGAGGATAAGTGAGATTTTGAATTTCTGCAGACTCTTGTGGACACTGGACACTTTTGGATTGTGTGAGGCCCACTGAATATCTGAGCGCTATGTCACAGGCTCGATGGCACAGCTGTGACTAAAGTGACTAGAGGATAAGTGAGATTTTGAATTTCTGCAGACACTTGTGGACACTGGACACTTTTGGATTGTGTGAGGCCCACTGAATATCTGAGCGCTATGTCACAGGCTCGATGGCACAGCTGTGACCAAAGTGACTAGAGGATAAATGAGATTTTGAATTTCTGCTCACACTAGTGGACACTGGACACTTTTGGATTGTGTGAGGCCCACTAAATATATGAGCGCTATTTCACAGGCTCGATGGCACAGCTGTGACCAAAGTGACTAGAGGATAAGTGAGATTTTGAATTTCTACAGACACTTGTGGACACTGGACACTTTTGGATTGTGTGAGGCCCACTGAATATCTGAGCGCTATGTTACAGGCTCGATGGCACAGCTGTGACCAAAGTGACTAGAAGATGAGTGAGATTTTGAATTTCTGCTCACACTAGTGGACACTGGACACTTTTGGATTGTGTGAGGCCCACTGAATATCTGATCGCTATGTCACAGGCTCGATGGCACAGCTGTGACCAAAGTGACTAGAGGATAAGTGAGATTTTGAATTTCTGCAGACACTTGTGGACACTGGACACTTTTGGATTGTGTGAGGCCCACTGAATATCTGAGCGCTATGTCACAGGCTCGATGGCACAGCTGTGACCAAAGTGACTAGAGGATAAGTGAGATTTTGAATTTCTGCAGACACTTGTGGACACTGGACACTTTTGTATTGTGTGAGGCCCACTGAATATCTGAGCGCTATGTCACAGGCTCGATGGCACAGCTGTGACCAAAGTGACTAGAGGATAAGTGAGATTTTGAATTTCTGCAGACACTGGACACTTTTGGATTGTGTGAGGCCCACTGAATATCTGAGCGCTATGTCACAGTCTCGATGGCACAGCTGTGACCAAAGTGACTAGAGGATAAGTGAGATTTTGAATTTCTGCTCACACTAGTGGACACTGGACACTTTTGGATTGTGTGAGGCCCACTGAATATCTGAGCGCTATGTCAAAGGCTCGATGGCACAGCTGTGACCAAAGTGACTAGAGGATAAGTGAGATTTTGAATTTCTGCAGACACTTGTGGACACTGGACACTTTTGGATTGTGTGAGGTCCACTGAATATCTGAGCGCCATGTCACAGGCTCGATGGCACAGCTGTGACCAAAGTGACTAGAGGATAAGTGAGGTTTTGAATTTCTGCAGACACTTGTGGACACTGGACACTTTTGGATTGTGTGAGGCCCACTGAATATCTGAGCGCTATGTCACAGGCTCGATGGCACAGCTGTGACCAAAGTGACTAGAGGATAAGTGAGATTTTGAATTTCTGCAGACACTTGTGGACACTGGACAGTTTTGGATTGTGTGAGGCCCACTGAATATCTGAGCGCTATGTCACAGGCTCGATGGCACAGCTGTGACCAAAGTGACTAGAGGATAAGTGAGATTTTGAATTTCTGCAGACACTTGTGGACACTGGACTCTTTTGGATTGTGTGAGGCCCATTGAATATCTGAGCGCTATGTCTCAGGCTCGATGGCACAGCTGTGACCAAAGTGACTAGAGGATAAGTGAGATTTTGAATTTCTGCAGACACTGGACACTTTTGGATTGTGTGAGGCCCACTGAATATCTGAGCGCTATGTCACAGGCTCGATGGCACAGCTGTGACCAAAGTGACTAGAAGATAAGTGAGATTTTGAATTGCTGCAGACAGTTGTGGACACTGGACACTTTTGGATTGTGTGAGGCCCACTGAATATCTGAGCGCTATGTCACAGGCTCGATGGCACAGCTGTGACCAAAGTGACTAGAGGATAAGTGAGATTTTGAATTTCTGCAGACACTTGTGGACACTGGACACTTTTGGATTTTGTGAGGCCCACTGAATATCTGAGCGCTATGTCACAGGCTCGATGGCACAACTGTGACCAAAGTGACTAGAGGATAAGTGAGATTTTGAATTTCTGCAGACACTTGTGGACACTGGACACTTTTGGATTGTGTGAGGCCCACTGAATATCTGAGCGCTATGTCACAGGCTCGATGGCACAGCTGTGACCAAAGTGACTAGAGGATAAGTGAGATTTTGAATTTCTGCAGACACTTGTGGACACTGGACACTTTTGGATTGTGTGAGGCCCACTGAATATCTGAGCGCTATGTCACAGGCTCGATGGCACAGCTGTGACCAAAGTGACTAGAGGATAAGTGAGATTTTGAATTTCTGCAGACACTTGTGGACACTGGACACTTTTGGATTGTGTCAGGCCCACTGAATATCTGAGCGCTATGTCACAGGCTCGATGGCACAGCTGTGACCAAAGTGACTAGAGGATAAGTGAGATTTTGAATTTCTGCAGACACTGGACACTTTTGGATTGTGAGAGGCCCACTGAATATCTGAGCGTTATGTCACAGGCTCGATGGCACAGCTGTGACCAAAGTGACTAGAGGATAAGTGAGATTTTGAATTTCTGCTCACACTAGTGGACACTGGACACTTTTGGATTGTGTGAGGCCCACTGAATATCTGAGCGCTATGTCACAGGCTTGATGGCACAGCTGTGACCAAAGTGACTAGAGGATAAGTGAGATTTTGAATTTCTGCTCACACTAGTGGACACTGGATACTTTTGGATTGTGTGAGGCCCACTGAATATCTGAGCGCTATGTCACAGGCTCGATGGCACAGCTGTGACCAAAGTGACTAGAGGATAAGTGAGATTTTGAATTTCTGCAGACACTTGTGGACACTGGACACTTTTCGATTGTGTGAGGCCCACTGAATATCTGAGCGCTATGTCACAGGCTCGATGGCACAGCTGTGACCAAAGTGACTAGAGGATAAGTGAGATTTTGAATTTCTGCTCACACTAGTGGACACTGGACACTTTTGGATTGTGTGAGGCCCACTGAATATCTGAGCGCTATGTCACAGGCTCGATGGCACAGCTGTGACCAAAGTGACTAGAGGATAAGTGAGATTTTGAATTTCTGCAGACACTTTTGGACACTGGACACTTTTGGATTGTGTGAGGCCCACTGAATATCTGAGCGCTATGTCACAGGCTCGATGGCACAGCTGTGACCAAAGTGACTAGAGGATAAGTGAGATTTTGAATTTCTGCTCACACTAGTGGACACTGGACACTTTTGGATTGTGTGAGGCCCACTAAATATCTGAGCGCTATGTCACAGGCTCGATGGCACAGCTGTGACCAAAGTGACTAGAGGATAAGTGAGATTTTGAATTTCTGCAGACACTTTTGGACACTGGACACTTTTGGATTGTGTGAGGCCCACTGAATATCTGAGCGCTATATCACAGGCTCGATGGCACAGCTGTGACCAAAGTGACTAGAGGATAAGTGAGATTTTGAATTTCTGCAGACACTTGTGGACATTGGACACTATTGGATTGTGTGAGGCCCACTGAATATCTGAGCGCTATGTCACAGGCTCGATGGCACAGCTGTGACCAAAGTAACTAGAGAAGTGAGATTTTGAATTTCTGCAGACACTTGTGGACACTGGACACTTTTGGATTGTGTGAGGCCCACTGAATATCTGAGCGCTATGTCACAGGCTCGATGGCACAGCTGTGACCAAAGTGACTAGAGAATAAGTGAGATTTTGAATTTCTGCAGACACTTGTGGACACTGGACACTTTTGGATTGTGTGAGGCCCACTGAATATCTGAGCGCTATGTCACAGGCTCGATGGCACAGCTTTGACCAAAGTGACTAGAGGATAAGTGAGATTTTGAATTTCTGCAGACACTTGTGGACACTGGACACTTTTGGATTGTGTGAGGCCCACTGAATATCTGAGCGCTATGTCACAGGCTCGATGGCACAGCTGTGACCAAAGTGACTAGAGGATAAGTGAGATTTTGAATTTCTGCTCACACTAGTGGACACTGGACACTTTTGGATTGTGTGAGGCCCACTGAATATCTGAGCGCTATGTCACAGGCTCGATGGCACAGCTGTGACCAAAGTGACTAGAGGATAAGTGAGATTTTGAATTTCTGCAGACACTTGTGGACACTGGACACTTTTGGATTGTGTGAGGCCCACTGAATATCTGAGCGCTATGTCACAGGCTCGATGGCACAGCTGTGACCAAAGTGACTAGAGGATAAGTGAGATTTTGAATTTCTGCAGACACTTGTGGACACTGGACACTTTTGGATTGTGTGAGGCCCACTGAATATCTGAGCGCTATGTCACAGGCTCTATGGCACAGCTGTGACCAAAGTGACTAGAGGATAAGTGAGATTTTGAATTTCTGCAGAAACTTGTGGACACTGGACACTTTTGGATTGTGTGAGGCCCACTGAATATCTGAGCGCTATGTCACAGGCTCGATGGCACAGCTGTGACCAAAGTGACTAGAGGATAAGTGAGATTTTGAATTTCTGCAGACACTGGACACTTTTGGATTGTGTGAGGTCCACTGAATATCTGAGCGCTATGTCACAGGCTCGATGGCACAGCTGTGACCAAAGTGACTAGAGGATAAGTGAGATTTTGAATTTCTGCTCACACTAGTGGACACTGGACACTTTTGGATTGTGTGAGGCCCACTGAATATCTGAGCGCTATGTCAAAGGCTCGATGGCACAGCTGTGACCAAAGTGACTAGAGGATAAGTGAGATTTTGAATTTCTGCAGACACTTGTGGACACTGGACACTTTTGGATTGTGTGAGGTCCACTGAATATCTGAGCGCCATGTCACAGGCTCGATGGCACAGCTGTGACCAAAGTGACTAGAGGATAAGTGAGGTTTTGAATTTCTGCAGACACTTGTGGACACTGGACACTTTTGGATTGTGTGAGGCCCACTGAATATCTGAGCGCTATGTCACAGGCTCGATGGCACAGCTGTGACCAAAGTTACTACAGGATAAGTGAGATTTTGAATTTCTGCAGACACTTGTGGACACTGGACACTTTTGGATTGTGTGAGGCCCACTGAATATCTGAGCGCTATGTCACAGGCTCGATGGCACAGCTGTGACCAAAGTGACTAGAGGATAAGTGAGATTTTGAATTTCTGCAGACACTTGTGGACACTGGACTCTTTTGGATTGTGTGAGGGCCATTGAATATCTGAGCGCTATGTCTCAGGCTCGATGGCACAGCTGTGACCAAAGTGACTAGAGGATAAGTGAGATTTTGAATTTCTGCAGACACTGGACACTTTTGGATTGTGTGAGGCCCACTGAATATCTGAGCGCTATGTCACAGGCTCGATGGCACAGCTGTGACCAAAGTGACTAGAGGATAAGTGAGATTTTGAATTTCTGCAGACAGTTGTGGATACTGGACACTTTTGGATTGTGTGAGGCCCACTGAATATCTGAGCGCTATGTCACAGGCTCGATGGCACAGCTGTGACCAAAGTGACTAGAGGATAAGTGAGATTTTGAATTTCTGCAGACACTTGTGGACACTGGACACTTTTGGATTTTGTGAGGCCCACTGAATATCTGAGCGCTATGTCACAGGCTCGATGGCACAACTGTGACCAAAGTGACTAGAGGATAAGTGAGATTTTGAATTTCTGCAGACACTTGTGGACACTGGACACTTTTGGATTGTGTGAGGCCCACTGAATATCTGAGCGCTATGTCACAGGCTCGATGGCACAGCTGTGACCAAAGTGACTAGAGGATAAGTGAGATTTTGAATTTCTGCAGACACTTGTGGACACTGGACACTTTTGGATTGTGTGAGGCCCACTGAATATCTGAGCGCTATGTCACAGGCTCGATGGCACAGCTGTGACCAAAGTGACTAGAGGATAAGTGAGATTTTGAATTTCTGCAGACACTTGTGGACACTGGACACATTTTGGATTGTGTCAGGCCCACTGAATATCTGAGCGCTATGTCACAGGCTCGATGGCACAGCTGTGACCAAAGTGACTAGAGGATAAGTGAGATTTTGAATTTCTGCAGACACTGGACACTTTTGGATTGTGTGAGGTCCACTGAATATCTGAGCGTTATGTCACAGGCTCGATGGCACAGCTGTGACCAAAGTGACTAGAGGATAAGTGAGATTTTGAATTTCTGCTCACACTAGTGGACACTGGACACTTTTGGATTGTGTGAGGCCCACTGAATATCTGAGCGCTATGTCACAGGCTCGATGGCACAGCTGTGACTAAAGTGACTAGAGGATAAGTGAGATTTTGAATTTCTGCTCACACTAGTGGACACTGGACACTTTTGGATTGTGTGAGGCCCACTGAATATCTGAGCGCTATGTCACAGGCTCGATGGCACAGCTGTGACCAAAGTGACTAGAGGATAAGTGAGATTTTGAATTTCTGCAGACACTTGTGGACACTGGACACTTTTGAATTGTGTGAGGCCCACTGAATATCTGAGCGCTATGTCACAGGCTCGATGGCACAGCTGTGACCAAAGTGACTAGAGGATAAGTGAGATTTTGAATTTCTGCTCACACTAGTGGACACTGGACACTTTTGGATTGTGTGAGCCCCACTGAATATCTGAGCGCTATGTCACAGGCTCGATGGCACAGCTGTGACCAAAGTGACTAGAGGATAAGTGAGATTTTGAATTTCTGCAGACATTTTTGGACACTGGACACTTTTGGATTGTGTGAGGCCCACTGAATATCTGAGCGCTATGTCACAGGCTCGATGGCACAGCTGTGAAAAAAGTGACTAGAGGATAAGTGAGATTTTGAATTTCTGCAGACACTTGTGGACACTGGACACTTTTGGATTGTGTGAGGCCCACTGAATATCTGAGCGCTATGTCACAGGCTCGATGGCACAGCTGTGACCAAAGTGACTAGAGGATAAGTGAGATTTTGAATTTCTGCAGACAGTTGTGGACACTGGACACTTTTGGATTGTGTGAGGCCCACTGAACATCTGAGCGCTATGTCACAGGCTCGATGGCACAGCTGTGACCAAAGTGACTAGAGGATAAGTGAGATTTTGAATTTCTGCTCACACTAGTGGACACTGGACACTTTTGGATTGTGTGAGGCCCACTGAATATCTGAGCGCTATGTCACAGGCTCGATGGCACAGCTGTGACCAAAGTGACTAGAGGATATGTGAGATTTTGAATTTCTGCAGACACTTGTGGACACTGGACACTTTTGGATTGTGTGAGGCCCACTGAATATCTGAGCGCTATGTCACAGGCTCGATGGCACAGCTGTGACCAAAGTGACTAGAGGATAAGTGAGATTTTGAATTTCTGCTCACACTAGTGGACAATGGACACTTTTGGATTGTGTGAGGCCCACTGAATATCTGAGCGCTATGTCACAGGCTCGATGGCACAGCTGTGACCAAAGTGACTAGAGGATAAGTGAGATTTTGAATTTCTGCAGACACTTGTGGACACTGGACACTTTTGGATTGTGTGAGGCCCACTGAATATCTGAGCGCTATATCACAGGCTCGATGGCACAGCTGTGACCAAAGTGACTAGAGGATAAGTGAGATTTTGAATTTCTGCAGACACTTGTGGACACTGGACACTATTGGATTGTGTGAGGCCCACTGAATATCTGAGCGCTATGTCACAGGCTCGATGGCACAGCTGTGACCAAAGTAACTAGAGAAGTGAGATTTTGAATTTCTGCAGACACTTGTGGACACTGGACACTTTTGGATTGTGTGAGGCCCACTGAATATCTGAGCGCTATGTCACAGGCTCGATGGCACAGCTGTGACCAAAGTGACTAGAGGATAAGTGAGATTTTGAATTTCTGCAGACACTTGTGGACACTGGACACTTTTGGATTGTGTGAGGCCCACTGAATATCTGAGCGCTATGTCACAGGCTCGATGGCACAGCTGTGACCAAAGTGACTAGAGGATAAGTGAGGTTTTGAATTTCTGCCGACACTTGTGGACACTGGACACTTTCGGATTGTGTGAGGCCCACTGAATATCTGAGCGCTATGTCACAGGCTCGATGGCACAGCTGTGACCAAAGTGACTAGAGGATAAGTGAGATTTTGAATTTCTGCAGACACTGGACACTTTTGGATTGTGTGAGGCCCACTGAATATCTGAGCGCTATGTCACAGGCTCGATGGCACAGCTGTGACCAAAGTGACTAGAGGATAAGTGAGATTTTGAATTTCTGCAGACAGTTGTGGACACTGGACACTTTTGGATTGTGTGAGGCCCACTGAATATCTGAGCGCTATGTCACAGGCTCGATGGCACAGCTGTGACCAAAGTGACTAGAGGATAAGTGAGATTTTGAATTTCTGCAGACACTTGTGGACACTGGACACTATTGGATTGTGTGAGGCCCACTGAATATCTGAGCGCTATGTCACAGGCTCGATGGCACAGCTGTGACCAAAGTGACTAGAGGATAAGTGAGATTTTGAATTTCTGCAGACACTTGTGGACACTGGACACTTTTGGATTGTGTGAGGCCCACTGTATATCTGAGCGCTATGTCACAGGCTCGATGGCACAGCTGTGACCAAAGTGACTAGAGGATAAGTGAGATTTTGAATTTCTGCAGACACTTGTGGACACTGGACACTTTTGGATTGTGTGAGGCCCACTGAATATCTGAGCGCTATGTCACAGGCTCGATGGCACAGCTGTGACCAAAGTGACTAGAGGATAAGTGAGATTTCGAATTTCTGCAGACACTTGTGGACACTGGACACTTTTGGATTGTGTGAGGCCCACTGAATATCTGAGCGCTATGTCACAGGCTCGATGGCACAGCTGTGACCAAAGTGACTAGAGGATAAGTGAGATTTTGAATTTCTGCAGACACTTGTGGACACTGGACACTTTTGGATTGTGTGAGGCCCACTGAATAGCTGAGCGCTATGTCACAGGCTCGATGGCACAGCTGTGACCAAAGTGACTAGAGGATAAGTGAGATTTTGAATTTCTGCAGACACTGGACACTTTTGGATTGTGTGAGGCCCACTGAATATCTGAGCGTTATGTCACAGGCTCGATGGCACAGCTGTGACCAAAGTGACTAGAGGATAAGTGAGATTTTGAATTTCTGCTCACACTAGTGGACACTGGACACTTTTGGATTGTGTGAGGCCCACTGAATATCTGAGCGCTATGTCACAGGCTCGATGGCACAGCTGTGACCAAAGTGACTAGAGGATATGTGAGATTTTGAATTTCTGCAGACACTTGTGGACACTGGACACTTTTGGATTGTGTGAGGCCCACTGAATATCTGAGCGCTATGTCACAGGCTCGATGGCACAGCTGTGACCAAAGTGACTAGAGGATAAGTGAGATTTTGAATTTCTGCTCACACTAGTGGACAATGGACACTTTTGGATTGTGTGAGGCCCACTGAATATCTGAGCGCTATGTCACAGGCTCGATGGCACAGCTGTGACCAAAGTGACTAGAGGATAAGTGAGATTTTGAATTTCTGCAGACACTTGTGGACACTGGACACTTTTGGATTGTGTGAGGCCCACTGAATATCTGAGCGCTATATCACAGGCTCGATGGCACAGCTGTGACCAAAGTGACTAGAGGATAAGTGAGATTTTGAATTTCTGCAGACACTTGTGGACACTGGACACTATTGGATTGTGTGAGGCCCACTGAATATCTGAGCGCTATGTCACAGGCTCGATGGCACAGCTGTGACCAAAGTAACTAGAGAAGTGAGATTTTGAATTTCTGCAGACACTTGTGGACACTGGACACTTTTGGATTGTGTGAGGCCCACTGAATATCTGAGCGCTATGTCACAGGCTCGATGGCACAGCTGTGACCAAAGTGACTAGAGGATAAGTGAGATTTTGAATTTCTGCAGACACTTGTGGACACTGGACACTTTTGGATTGTGTGAGGCCCACTGAATATCTGAGCGCTATGTCACAGGCTCGATGGCACAGCTGTGACCAAAGTGACTAGAGGATAAGTGAGGTTTTGAATTTCTGCCGACACTTGTGGACACTGGACACTTTCGGATTGTGTGAGGCCCACTGAATATCTGAGCGCTATGTCACAGGCTCGATGGCACAGCTGTGACCAAAGTGACTAGAGGATAAGTGAGATTTTGAATTTCTGCAGACACTGGACACTTTTGGATTGTGTGAGGCCCACTGAATATCTGAGCGCTATGTCACAGGCTCGATGGCACAGCTGTGACCAAAGTGACTAGAGGATAAGTGAGATTTTGAATTTCTGCAGACAGTTGTGGACACTGGACACTTTTGGATTGTGTGAGGCCCACTGAATATCTGAGCGCTATGTCACAGGCTCGATGGCACAGCTGTGACCAAAGTGACTAGAGGATAAGTGAGATTTTGAATTTCTGCAGACACTTGTGGACACTGGACACTATTGGATTGTGTGAGGCCCACTGAATATCTGAGCGCTATGTCACAGGCTCGATGGCACAGCTGTGACCAAAGTGACTAGAGGATAAGTGAGATTTTGAATTTCTGCAGACACTTGTGGACACTGGACACTTTTGGATTGTGTGAGGCCCACTGTATATCTGAGCGCTATGTCACAGGCTCGATGGCACAGCTGTGACCAAAGTGACTAGAGGATAAGTGAGATTTTGAATTTCTGCAGACACTTGTGGACACTGGACACTTTTGGATTGTGTGAGGCCCACTGAATATCTGAGCGCTATGTCACAGGCTCGATGGCACAGCTGTGACCAAAGTGACTAGAGGATAAGTGAGATTTCGAATTTCTGCAGACACTTGTGGACACTGGACACTTTTGGATTGTGTGAGGCCCACTGAATATCTGAGCGCTATGTCACAGGCTCGATGGCACAGCTGTGACCAAAGTGACTAGAGGATAAGTGAGATTTTGAATTTCTGCAGACACTTGTGGACACTGGACACTTTTGGATTGTGTGAGGCCCACTGAATAGCTGAGCGCTATGTCACAGGCTCGATGGCACAGCTGTGACCAAAGTGACTAGAGGATAAGTGAGATTTTGAATTTCTGCAGACACTGGACACTTTTGGATTGTGTGAGGCCCACTGAATATCTGAGCGTTATGTCACAGGCTCGATGGCACAGCTGTGACCAAAGTGACTAGAGGATAAGTGAGATTTTGAATTTCTGCTCACACTAGTGGACACTGGACACTTTTGGATTGTGTGAGGCCCACTGAATATCTGAGCGCTATGTCACAGGCTCGATGGCACAGCTGTGACCAAAGTGACTAGAGGATAAGTGAGATTTTGAATTTCTGCTCACACTAGTGGACACTGGAAACTTTTGGATTGTGTGAGGCCCACTGAATATCTGAGCGCTATGTCACAGGCTCGATGGCACAGCTGTGACCAAAGTGACTAGAGGATAAGTGAGATTTTGAATTTCTGCAGACACTTGTGGACACTGGACACTTTTGGATTGTGTGAGGCCCACTGAATATCTGAGCGCTATGTCACAGGCTCGATGGCACAGCTGTGACCAAAGTGACTAGAGGATAAGAGAGATTTCGAATTTCTGCTCACACTAGTGGACACTGGACACTTTTGGATTGTGTGAGGCCCACTGAATATCTGAGCGCTATGTCACAGGCTCGATGGCACAGCTGTGACCAAAGTGACTAGAGGATAAGTGAGATTTTGAATTTCTGCAGACACTTGTGGACACTGGACACTTTTGGATTGTGTGAGGCCCACTGAATATCTGAGCGCTATGTCACAGGCTCGATGGCACAGCTGTGACCAAAGTGACTAGAGGATAAGTGAGATTTTGAATTTCTGCTCACACTAGTGGACACTGGACACTTTTGGATTGTGTGAGGCCCACTGAATATCTGAGCGCTATGTCACAGGCTCGATGGCACAGCTGTGACCAAAGTGACTAGAGGATAAGTGAGATTTTGAATTTCTGCAGACACTTGTGGACACTGGACACTTTTGGATTGTGTGAGGCCCACTGAATATCTGAGCGCTATATCACAGGCTCGATGGCACAGCTGTGACCAAAGTGACTAGAGGATAAGTGAGATTTTGAATTTCTGCAGACACTTGTGGACACTGGACACTATTGGATTGTGTGAAGCCCACTGAATATCTGTGCGCTATGTCACAGGCTCGATGACACAGCTGTGACCAAAGTAACTAGAGAAGTGAGATTTTGAATTTCTGCAGACACTTGTGGACACTGGACACTTTTGGATTGTGTGAGGCCCACTGAATATCTGAGCGCTATGTCACAGGCTCGATGGCACAGCTGTGACCAAAGTGACTAGAGAATAAGTGAGATTTTGAATTTCTGCAGACACTTGTGGACACTGGACACTTTTGGATTGTGTGAGGCCCACTGAATATCTGAGCTCTATGTCACAGGCTCGATGGCACAGCTTTGACCAAAGTGACTAGAGGATAAGTGAGATTTTGAATTTCTGCAGACACTTGTGGACACTGGACACTTTTGGATTGTGTGAGGCCCACTGAATATCTGAGCGCTATGTCACAGGCTCGATGGCACAGCTGTGACCAAAGTGACTAGAGGATAAGTGAGATTTTGAATTTCTGCTCACACTAGTGGACACTGGACACTTTTGGATTGTGTGAGGCCCACTGAATATCTGAGCGCTATGTCACAGGCTCGATGGCACAGCTGTGACCAAAGTGACTAGAGGATAAGTGAGATTTTGAATTTCTACAGACACTTGTGGACACTGGACACTTTTGGATTGTGTGAGGCCCACTGAATATCTGAGCGCTATGTCACAGGCTCGATGGCACAGCTGTGACCAAAGTGACTAGAGGATAAGTGAGATTTTGAATTTCTGCAGACACTTGTGGACACTGGACACTTTTGGATTGTGTGAGGCCCACTGAATATCTGAGCGCTGTCACAGGCTCGATGGCACAGCTGTGACCAAAGTGACTAGAGGATAAGTGAGATTTTGAATTTCTGCAGACACTTGTGGACACTGGACACTTTTGGATTGTGTGAGGCCCACTGAATATCTGAGCGCTATGTCACAGGCTCGATGACACAGCTGTGACCAAAGTGACTAGAGGATAAGTGAGATTTTGAATTTCTGCAGACACTTGTGGACACTGGACACTTTTGGATTGTGTGAGGCCCACTGAATATCTGAGCGCTATGTCACAGGCTCGATGGCACAGCTGTGACCAAAGTGACTAGAGGATAAGTGAGATTTTGAATTTCTGCAGACACTTGTGGACACTGGACACTTTTGGATTGTGTGAGGCCCACTGAATATCTGAGCGCTATGTCACAGGCTCGATGGCACAGCTGTGACCAAAGTGACTAGAGGATAAATGAGATTTTGAATTTCTGCTCACACTAGTGGACACTGGACACTTTTGGAGTGTGTGAGGCCCACTAAATATATGAGCGCTATTTCACAGGCTCGATGGTACAGCTGTGACCAAAGTGACTAGAGGATAAGTGAGATTTTGAATTTCTGCAGACACTTGTGGACACTGGACACTTTTGGATTGTGTGAGGCCCACTGAATATCTGAGCGCTATGTTACAGACTCGATGGCACAGCTGTGAACAAAGTGACTAGAAGATAAGTGAGATTTTGAATTTCTGCTCACACTAGTGGACACTGGACACTTTTGGATTGTGTGAGGCCCACTGAATATCTGAGCGCTATGTCACAGGCTCGATGGCACAGCTGTGACCAAAGTGACTAGAGGATAAGTGAGATTTTGAATTTCTGCAGACACTTGTGGACATTGGACACTTTTGGATTGTGTGAGGCCCACTGAATATCTGAGCGCTATGTCACAGGCTCGATGGCACAGCTGTGACCAAAGTGACTAGAGGATAAGTGAGATTTTGAATTTCTGCAGACACTGGACACTTTTGGATTGTGTGAGGCCCACTGAATATCTGAGCGCTATGTCACAGGCTCGATGGCACAGCTGTGACCAAAGTGACTAGAGGATAAGTGAGATTTTGAATTTCTGCTCACACTAGTGGACACTGGACACTTTTGGATTGTGTGAGGCCCACTGAATATCTGAGCGCTATGTCAAAGGCTCGATGGCACAGCTGTGACCAAAGTGACTAGAGGATAAGTGAGATTTTGAATTTCTGCAGACACTTGTGGACACTGGACACTTTTGGATTGTGTGAGGTCCACTGAATATCTGAGCGCCATGTCACAGGCTCGATGGCACAGCTGTGACCAAAGTGACTAGAGGATAAGTGAGGTTTTGAATTTCTGCAGACACTTGTGGACACTGGACACTTTTGGATTGTGTGAGGCCCACTGAATATCTGAGCGCTATGTCACAGGCTCGATGGCACAGCTGTGACCAAAGTGACTAGAGGATAAGTGAGATTTTGAATTTCTGCAGACACTTGTGGACACTGGACACTTTTGGATTGTGTGAGGCCCACTGAATATCTGAGCGCTATGTCACAGGCTCGATGGCACAGCTGTGACCAAAGTGACTAGAGGATAAGTGAGATTTTGAATTTCTGCAGACACTTGTGGACACTGGACTCTTTTGGATTGTGTGAGGCCCATTGAATATCTGAGCGCTATGTCTCAGGCTCGATGGCACAGCTGTGACCAAAGTGACTAGAGGATAAGTGAGATTTTGAATTTCTGCAGACACTGGACACTTTTGAATTGTGTGAGGCCCACTGAATATCTGAGCGCTATGTCACAGGCTCGATGGCACAGCTGTGACCAAAGTGACTAGAGGATAAGTGAGATTTTGAATTTCTGCAGACAGTTGTGGACACTGGACACTTTTGGATTGTGTGAGGCCCACTGAATATCTGAGCGCTATGTCACAGGCTCGATGGCACAGCTGTGACCAAAGTGACTAGAGGATAAGTGAGATTTTGAATTTCTGCAGACACTTGTGGACACTGGACACTTTTGGATTTTGTGAGGCCCACTGAATATCTGAGCGCTATGTCACAGGCTCGATGGCACAACTGTGACCAAAGTGACTAGAGGATAAGTGAGATTTTGAATTTCTGCAGACACTTGTGGACACTGGACACTTTTGGATTGTGTGAGGCCCACTGAATATCTGAGCGCTATGTCACAGGCTCGATGGCACAGCTGTGACCAAAGTGACTAGAGGATAAGTGAGATTTTGAATTTCTGCAGACACTTGTGGACACTGGACACTTTTGGATTGTGTGAGGCCCACTGAATATCTGAGCGCTATGTCACAGGCTCGATGGCACAGCTGTGACCAAAGTGACTAGAGGATAAGTGAGATTTTGAATTTCTGCAGACACTTGTGGACACTGGACACTTTTGGATTGTGTCAGGCCCACTGAATATCTGAACGCTATGTCACAGGCTCGATGGCACAGCTGTGACCAAAGTGACTAGAGGATAAGTGAGATTTTGAATTTCTGCAGACACTGGACACTTTTGGATTGTGTGAGGCCCACTGAATATCTGAGCGTTATGTCACAGGCTCGATGGCACAGCTGTGACCAAAGTGACTAGAGGATAAGTGAGATTTTGAATTTCTGCTCACACTAGTGGACACTGGACACTTTTGGATTGTGTGAGGCCCACTGAATATCTGAGCGCTATGTCACAGGCTCGATGGCACAGCTGTGACCAAAGTGACTAGAGGATAAGTGAGATTTTGAATTTCTGCTCACACTAGTGGACACTGGACACTTTTGGATTGTGTGAGGCCCACTGAATATCTGAGCGCTATGTCACAGGCTCGATGGCACAGCTGTGACCAAAGTGACTAGAGGATAAGTGAGATTTTGAATTTCTGCAGACACTTTTGGACACTGGACACTTTTGGATTGTGTGAGGCCCACTGAATATCTGAGCGCTATGTCACAGGCTCGATGGCACAGCTGTGACCAAAGTAACTAGAGAAGTGAGATTTTGAATTTCTGCAGACACTTGTGGACACTGGACACTTTTGGATTGTGTGAGGCCCACTGAATATCTGAGCGCTATGTCACAGGCTCGATGGCACAGCTGTGACCAAAGTGACTAGAGGATAAGTGAGATTTTGAATTTCTGCAGACACTTGTGGACACTGGACACTTTTGGATTGTGTGAGGCCCACTGAATATCTGAGCGCTATGTCACAGGCTCGATGGCACAGCTGTGACCAAAGTGACTAGAGGATAAGTGAGGTTTTGAATTTCTGCCGACACTTGTGGACACTGGACACTTTCGGATTGTGTGAGGCCCACTGAATATCTGAGCGCTATGTCACAGGCTCGATGGCACAGCTGTGACCAAAGTGACTAGAGGATAAGTGAGATTTTGAATTTCTGCAGACACTGGACACTTTTGGATTGTGTGAGGCCCACTGAATATCTGAGCGCTATGTCACAGGCTCGATGGCACAGCTGTGACCAAAGTGACTAGAGGATAAGTGAGATTTTGAATTTCTGCAGACAGTTGTGGACACTGGACACTTTTGGATTGTGTGAGGCCCACTGAATATCTGAGCGCTATGTCACAGGCTCGATGGCACAGCTGTGACCAAAGTGACTAGAGGATAAGTGAGATTTTGAATTTCTGCAGACACTTGTGGACACTGGACACTTTTGGATTGTGTGAGGCCCACTGAATATCTGAGCGCTATGTCACAGGCTCGATGGCACAGCTGTGACCAAAGTGACTAGAGGATAAGTGAGATTTTGAATTTCTGCAGACACTGGACACTTTTGGATTGTGTGAGGCCCACTGAATATCTGAGCGTTATGTCACAGGCTCGATGGCACAGCTGTGACCAAAGTGACTAGAGGATAAGTGAGATTTTGAATTTCTGCTCACACTAGTGGACACTGGACACTTTTGGATTGTGTGAGGCCCACTGAATATCTGAGCGCTATGTCACAGGCTCGATGGCACAGCTGTGACCAAAGTGACTAGAGGATAAGTGAGATTTTGAATTTCTGCTCACACTAGTGGACACTGGACACTTTTGGATTGTGTGAGGCCCACTGAATATCTGAGCGCTATGTCACAGGCTCGATGGCACAGCTGTGACCAAAGTGACTAGAGGATAAGTGAGATTTTGAATTTCTGCAGACACTTTTGGACACTGGACACTTTTGGATTGTGTGAGGCCCACTGAATATCTGAGCGCTATGTCACAGGCTCGATGGCACAGCTGTGACCAAAGTAACTAGAGAAGTGAGATTTTGAATTTCTGCAGACACTTGTGGACACTGGACACTTTTGGATTGTGTGAGGCCCACTGAATATCTGAGCGCTATGTCACAGGCTCGATGGCACAGCTGTGACCAAAGTGACTAGAGGATAAGTGAGATTTTGAATTTCTGCAGACACTTGTGGACACTGGACACTTTTGGATTGTGTGAGGCCCACTGAATATCTGAGCGCTATGTCACAGGCTCGATGGCACAGCTGTGACCAAAGTGACTAGAGGATAAGTGAGGTTTTGAATTTCTGCCGACACTTGTGGACACTGGACACTTTCGGATTGTGTGAGGCCCACTGAATATCTGAGCGCTATGTCACAGGCTCGATGGCACAGCTGTGACCAAAGTGACTAGAGGATAAGTGAGATTTTGAATTTCTGCAGACACTGGACACTTTTGGATTGTGTGAGGCCCACTGAATATCTGAGCGCTATGTCACAGGCTCGATGGCACAGCTGTGACCAAAGTGACTAGAGGATAAGTGAGATTTTGAATTTCTGCAGACAGTTGTGGACACTGGACAATTTGGATTGTGTGAGGCCCACTGAATATCTGAGCGCTATGTCACAGGCTCGATGGCACAGCTGTGACCAAAGTGACTAGAGGATAAGTGAGATTTTGAATTTCTGCAGACACTTGTGGACACTGGACACTTTTGGATTGTGTGAGGCCCACTGAATATCTGAGCGCTATGTCACAGGCTCGATGGCACAGCTGTGACCAAAGTGACTAGAGGATAAGTGAGATTTTGAATTTCTGCAGACACTTGTGGACACTGGACACTTTTGGATTGTGTGAGGCCCACTGTATATCTGAGCGCTATGTCACAGGCTCGATGGCACAGCTGTGACCAAAGTGACTAGAGGATAAGTGAGATTTTGAATTTCTGCAGACACTTGTGGACACTGGACACTTTTGGATTGTGTGAGGCCCACTGAATATCTGAGCGCTATGTCACAGGCTCGATGGCACAGCTGTGACCAAAGTGACTAGAGGATAAGTGAGATTTTGAATTTCTGCAGACACTTGTGGACACTGGACACTTTTGGATTGTGTGAGGCCCACTGAATATCTGAGCGCTATGTCACAGGCTCGATGGCACAGCTGTGACCAAAGTGACTAGAGGATAAGTGAGATTTTGAATTTCTGCAGACACTTGTGGACACTGGACACTTTTGGATTGTGTGAGGCCCACTGAATAGCTGAGCGCTATGTCACAGGCTCGATGGCACAGCTGTGACCAAAGTGACTAGAGGATAAGTGAGATTTTGAATTTCTGCAGACACTGGACACTTTTGGATTGTGTGAGGCCCACTGAATATCTGAGCGTTATGTCACAGGCTCGATGGCACAGCTGTGACCAAAGTGACTAGAGGATAAGTGAGATTTTGAATTTCTGCTCACACTAGTGGACACTGGACACTTTTGGATTGTGTGAGGCCCACTGAATATCTGAGCGCTATGTCACAGGCTCGATGGCACAGCTGTGACCAAAGTGACTAGAGGATAAGTGAGATTTTGAATTTCTGCTCACAATAGTGGACACTGGACACTTTTGGATTGTGTGAGGCCCACTGAATATCTGAGCGCTATGTCACAGGCTCGATGGCACAGCTGTGACCAAAGTGACTAGAGGATAAGTGAGATTTTGAATTTCTGCAGACACTTGTGGACACTGGACACTTTTGGATTGTGTGAGGCCCACTGAATATCTGAGCGCTATGTCACAGGCTCGATGGCACAGCTGTGACCAAAGTGACTAGAGGATAAGTGAGATTTCGAATTTCTGCTCACACTAGTGGACACTGGACACTTTTGGATTGTGTGAGGCCCACTGAATATCTGAGCGCTATGTCACAGGCTCGATGGCACAGCTGTGACCAAAGTGACTAGAGGATAAGTGAGATTTTGAATTTCTGCAGACACTTGTGGACACTGGACACTTTTGGATTGTGTGAGGCCCACTGAATATCTGAGCGCTATGTCACAGGCTCGATGGCACAGCTGTGACCAAAGTGACTAGAGGATAAGTGAGATTTTGAATTTCTGCTCACACTAGTGGACACTGGACACTTTTGGATTGTGTGAGGCCCACTGAATATCTGAGCGCTATGTCACAGGCTCGATGGCACAGCTGTGACCAAAGTGACTAGAGGATAAGTGAGATTTTGAATTTCTGCAGACACTTGTGGACACTGGACACTTTTGGATTGTGTGAGGCCCACTGAATATCTGAGCGCTATATCACAGGCTCGATGGCACAGCTGTGACCAAAGTGACTAGAGGATAAGTGAGATTTTGAATTTCTGCAGACACTTGTGGACACTGGACACTATTGGATTGTGTGAGGCCCACTGAATATCTGAGCGCTATGTCACAGGCTCGATGACACAGCTGTGACCAAAGTAACTAGAGAAGTGAGATTTTGAATTTCTGCAGACACTTGTGGACACTGGACACTTTTGGATTGTGTGAGGCCCACTGAATATCTGAGCGCTATGTCACAGGCTCGATGGCACAGCTGTGACCAAAGTGACTAGAGAATAAGTGAGATTTTGAATTTCTGCAGACACTTGTGGACACTGGACACTTTTGGATTGTGTGAGGCCCACTGAATATCTGAGCGCTATGTCACAGGCTCGATGGCACAGCTTTGACCAAAGTGACTAGAGGATAAGTGAGATTTTGAATTTCTGCAGACACTTGTGGACACTGGACACTTTTGGATTGTGTGAGGCCCACTGAATATCTGAGCGCTATGTCACAGGCTCGATGGCACAGCTGTGACCAAAGTGACTAGAGGATAAGTGAGATTTTGAATTTCTGCTCACACTAGTGGACACTGGACACTTTTGGATTGTGTGAGGCCCACTGAATATCTGAGCGCTATGTCACAGGCTCGATGGCACAGCTGTGACCAAAGTGACTAGAGGATAAGTGAGATTTTGAATTTCTACAGACACTTGTGGACACTGGACACTTTTGGATTGTGTGAGGCCCACTGAATATCTGAGCGCTATGTCACAGGCTCGATGGCACAGCTGTGACCAAAGTGACTAGAGGATAAGTGAGATTTTGAATTTCTGTAGACACTTGTGGACACTGGACACTTTTGGATTGTGTGAGGCCCACTGAATATCTGAGCGCTGTCACAGGCTCGATGGCACAGCTGTGACCAAAGTGACTAGAGGATAAGTGAGATTTGGAATTTCTGCAGACACTTGTGGACACTGGACACTTTTGGATTGTGTGAGGCCCACTGAATATCTGAGCGCTATGTCACAGGCTCGATGGCACAGCTGTGACCAAAGTGACTAGAGGATAAGTGAGATTTTGAATTTCTGCAGACACTTGTGGACACTGGACACTTTTGGATTGTGTGAGGCCCACTGAATATCTGAGCGCTATGTCACAGGCTCGATGACACAGCTGTGACCAAAGTGACTAGAGGATAAGTGAGATTTGGAATTTCTGCAGACACTTGTGGACACTGGACACTTTTGGATTGTGTGAGGCCCACTGAATATCTGAGCGCTATGTCACAGGCTCGATGGCACAGCTGTGACCAAAGTGACTAGAGGATAAGTGAGATTTTGAATTTCTGCAGACACTTGTGGACACTGGACACTTTTGGATTGTGTGAGGCCCACTGAATATCTGAGCGCTATGTCACAGGCTCGATGGCACAGCTGTGACCAAAGTGACTAGAGGATAAATGAGATTTTGAATTTCTGCTCACACTAGTGGACACTGGACACTTTTGGAGTGTGTGAGGCCCACTAAATATATGAGCGCTATTTCACAGGCTCGATGGTACAGCTGTGACCAAAGTGACTAGAGGATAAGTGAGATTTTGAATTTCTGCAGACACTTGTGGACACTAGACACTTTTGGATTGTGTGAGGCCCACTGAATATCTGAGCGCTATGTTACAGGCTCGATGGCACAGCTGTGAACAAAGTGACTAGAAGATAAGTGAGATTTTGAATTTCTGCTCACACTAGTGGACACTGGACACTTTTGGATTGTGTGAGGCCCACTGAATATCTGAGCGCTATGTCACAGGCTCGATGGCACAGCTGTGACCAAAGTGACTAGAGGATAAGTGAGATTTTGAATTTCTGCAGACACTTGTGGACACTGGACACTTTTGGATTGTGTGAGGCCCACTGAATATCTGAGCGCTATGTCACAGGCTCGATGGCACAGCTGTGACCAAAGTGACTAGAGGATAAGTGAGATTTTGAATTTCTGCAGACACTTGTGGACACTGGACACTTTTGGATTGTGTGAGGCCCACTGAATATCTGAGCGCTATGTCACAGGCTCGATGGCACAGCTGTGACCAAAGTGACTAGAGGATAAGTGAGATTTTGAATTTCTGCAGACACTGGACACTTTTGGATTGTGTGAGGCCCACTGAATATCTGAGCGCTATGTCACAGGCTCGATGGCACAGCTGTGACCAAAGTGACTAGAGGATAAGTGAGATTTTGAATTTCTGCTCACACTAGTGGACACTGGACACTTTTGGATTGTGTGAGGCCCACTGAATATCTGAGCGCTATGTCAAAGGCTCGATGGCACAGCTGTGACCAAAGTGACTAGAGGATAAGTGAGATTTTGAATTTCTGCAGACACTTGTGGACACTGGACACTTTTGGATTGTGTGAGGTCCACTGAATATCTGAGCGCCATGTCACAGGCTCGATGGCACAGCTGTGACCAAAGTGACTAGAGGATAAGTGAGGTTTTGAATTTCTGCAGACACTTGTGGACACTGGACACTTTTGGATTGTGTGAGGCCCACTGAATATCTGAGCGCTATGTCACAGGCTCGATGGCACAGCTGTGACCAAAGTGACTAGAGGATAAGTGAGATTTTGAATTTCTGCAGACAGTTGTGGACACTGGACACTTTTGGATTGTGTGAGGCCCACTGAATATCTGAGCGCTATGTCACAGGCTCGATGGCACAGCTGTGACCAAAGTGACTAGAGGATAAGTGAGATTTTGAATTTCTGCAGACACTTGTGGACACTGGACTCTTTTGGATTGTGTGAGGCCCATTGAATATCTGAGCGCTATGTCTCAGGCTCGATGGCACAGCTGTGACCAAAGTGACTAGAGGATAAGTGAGATTTTGAATTTCTGCAGACACTGGACACTTTTGGATTGTGTGAGGCCCACTGAATATCTGAGCGCTATGTCACAGGCTCGATGGCACAGCTGTGACCAAAGTGACTAGAGGATAAGTGAGATTTTGAATTTCTGCAGACAGTTGTGGACACTGGACACTTTTGGATTGTGTGAGGCCCACTGAATATCTGAGCGCTATGTCACAGGCTCGATGGCACAGCTGTGACCAAAGTGACTAGAGGATAAGTGAGATTTTGAATTTCTGCAGACACTTGTGGACACTGGACACTTTTGGATTTTGTGAGGCCCACTGAATATCTGAGCGCTATGTCACAGGCTCGATGGCACAACTGTGACCAAAGTGACTAGAGGATAAGTGAGATTTTGAATTTCTGCAGACACTTGTGGACACTGGACACTTTTGGATTTTGTGAGGCCCACTGAATATCTGAGCGCTATGTCACAGGCTCGATGGCACAGCTGTGACCAAAGTGACTAGAGGATAAGTGAGATTTTGAATTTCTGCAGACACTTGTGGACACTGGACACTTTTGGATTGTGTGAGGCCCACTGAATATCTGAGCGCTATGTCACAGGCTCGATGGCACAGCTGTGACCAAAGTGACTAGAGGATAAGTGAGATTTTGAATTTCTGCAGACACTTGTGGACACTGGACACTTTTGGATTGTGTCAGGCCCACTGAATATCTGAGCGCTATGTCACAGGCTCGATGGCACAGCTGTGACCAAAGTGACTAGAGGATAAGTGAGATTTTGAATTTCTGCAGACACTGGACACTTTTGGATTGTGTGAGGCCCACTGAATATCTGAGCGTTATGTCACAGGCTCGATGGCACAGCTGTGACCAAAGTGACTAGAGGATAAGTGAGATTTTGAATTTCTGCTCACACTAGTGGACACTGGACACTTTTGGATTGTGTGAGGCCCACTGAATATCTGAGCGCTATGTCACAGGCTCGATGGCACAGCTGTGACCAAAGTGACTAGAGGATAAGTGAGATTTTGAATTTCTGCTCACACTAGTGGACACTGGACACTTTTGGATTGTGTGAGGCCCACTGAATATCTGAGCGCTATGTCACAGGCTCGATGGCACAGCTGTGACCAAAGTGACTAGAGGATAAGTGAGATTTTGAATTTCTGCAGACACTTGTGGACACTGGACACTTTTGGATTGTGTGAGGCCCACTGAATATCTGAGCGCTATGTCACAGGCTCGATGGCACAGCTGTGACCAAAGTGACTAGAGGATAAGTGAGATTTTGAATTTCTGCTCACACTAGTGGACACTGGACACTTTTGGATTGTGTGAGGCCCACTGAATATCTGAGCGCTATGTCACAGGCTCGATGGCACAGCTGTGACCAAAGTGACTAGAGGATAAGTGAGATTTTGAATTTCTGCAGACACTTTTGGACACTGGACACTTTTGGATTGTGTGAGGCCCACTGAATATCTGAGCGCTATGTCACAGGCTCGATGGCACAGCTGTGACCAAAGTGACTAGAGGATAAGTGAGATTTTGAATTTCTGCTCACACTAGTGGACACTGGACACTTTTGGATTGTGTGAGGCCCACTGAATATCTGAGCGCTATGTCACAGGCTCGATGGCACAGCTGTGACCAAAGTGACTAGAGGATAAGTGAGATTTTGAATTTCTGCAGACACTTGTGGACACTGGACACTTTTGGATTGTGTGAGGCCCACTGAATATCTGAGCGCTATATCACAGGCTCGATGGCACAGCTGTGACCAAAGTGACTAGAGGATAAGTGAGATTTTGAATTTCTGCAGACACTTGTGGACACTGGACACTATTGGATTGTGTGAGGCCCACTGAATATCTGAGCGCTATGTCACAGGCTCGATGGCACAGCTGTGACCAAAGTAACTAGAGAAGTGAGATTTTGAATTTCTGCAGACACTTGTGGACACTGGACACTTTTGGATTGTGTGAGGCTCACTGAATATCTGAGCGCTATGTCACAGGCTCGATGGCACAGCTGTGACCAAAGTGACTAGAGAATAAGTGAGATTTTGAATTTCTGCAGACACTTGTGGACACTGGACACTTTTGGATTGTGTGAGGCCCACTGAATATCTGAGCGCTATGTCACAGGCTCGATGGCACAGCTTTGACCAAAGTGACTAGAGGATAAGTGAGATTTTGAATTTCTGCAGACACTTGTGGACACTGGACACTTTTGGATTGTGTGAGGCCCACTGAATATCTGAGCGCTATGTCACAGGCTCGTTGGCACAGCTGTGACCAAAGTGACTAGAGGATAAGTGAGATTTTGAATTTCTGCTCACACTAGTGGACACTGGACACTTTTGGATTGTGTGAGGCCCACTGAATATCTGAGCGCTATGTCACAGGCTCGATGGCACAGCTGTGACCAAAGTGACTAGAGGATAAGTGAGATTTTGAATTTCTGCAGACACTTGTGGACACTGGACACTTTTGGATTGTGTGAGGCCCACTGAATATCTGAGCGCTATGTCACAGTCTCGATGGCACAGCTGTGACCAAAGTGACTAGAAGATAAGTGAGATTTTGAATTTCTGCTCACACTAGTGGACACTGGACACTTTTGGATTGTGTGAGGCCCACTGAATATCTGAGCGCTATGTCACAGGCTCGATGGCACAGCTGTGACCAAAGTGACTAGAGGATAAGTGAGATTTTGAATTTCTGCAGACACTTGTGGACACTGGACACTTTTGGATTGTGTGAGGCCCACTGAATATCTGAGCGCTATGTCACAGGCTCGATGGCACAGCTGTGACCAAAGTGACTAGAGGATAAGTGAGATTTTGAATTTCTGCAGACACTTGTGGACACTGGACACTTTTGGATTGTGTGAGGCCCACTGAATATCTGAGCGCTATGTCACAGGCTCGATGGCACAGCTGTGACCAAAGTGACTAGAGGATAAGTGAGATTTTGAATTTCTGCAGACACTGGACACTTTTGGATTGTGTGATGCCCACTGAATATCTGAGCGCTATGTCACAGGCTCGATGGCACAGCTGTGACCAAAGTGACTAGAGGATAAGTGAGATTTTGAATTTCTGCTCACACTAGTGGACACTGGACACTTTTGGATTGTGTGAGGCCCACTGAATATCTGAGCGCTATGTCAAAGGCTCGATGGCACAGCTGTGACCAAAGTGACTAGAGGATAAGTGAGATTTTGAATTTCTGCAGACACTTGTGGACACTGGACACTTTTGGATTGTGTGAGGTCCACTGAATATCTGAGCGCCATGTCACAGGCTCGATGGCACAGCTGTGACCAAAGTGACTAGAGGATAAGTGAGGTTTTGAATTTCTGCAGACACTTGTGGACACTGGACACTTTTGGATTGTGTGAGGCCCACTGAATATCTGAGCGCTATGTCACAGGCTCGATGGCACAGCTGTGACCAAAGTGACTAGAGGATAAGTGAGATTTTGAATTTCTGCAGACACTTGTGGACACTGGACACTTTTGGATTGTGTGAGGCCCACTGAATATCTGAGCGCTATGTCACAGGCTCGATGGCACAGCTGTGACCAAAATGACTAGAGGATAAGTGAGATTTTGAATTTCTGCAGACACTTGTGGACACTGGACTCTTTTGGATTGTGTGAGGCCCATTGAATATCTGAGCGCTATGTCTCAGGCTCGATGGCACAGCTGTGACCAAAGTGACTAGAGGATAAGTGAGATTTTGAATTTCTGCAGACACTGGACACTTTTGGATTGTGTGAGGCCCACTGAATATCTGAGCGCTATGTCACAGGCTCGATGGCACAGCTGTGACCAAAGTGACTAGAGGATAAGTGAGATTTTGAATTTCTGCAGACAGTTGTGGACTCTGGACACTTTTGGATTGTGTGAGGCCCACTGAATATCTGAGCGCTATGTCACAGGCTCGATGGCACAGCTGTGACCAAAGTGACTAGAGGATAAGTGAGATTTTGAATTTCTGCAGACACTTGTGGACACTGGACACTTTTGGATTGTGTGAGGCCCACTGAATATCTGAGCGCTATGTCACAGGCTCGATGGCACAGCTGTGACCAAAGTGACTAGAGGATAAGTGAGATTTTGAATTTCTGCAGACACTTGTGGACACTGGACACTTTTGGATTGTGTGAGGCCCACTGAATATCTGAGCGCTATGTCACAGGCTCGATGGCACAGCTGTGACCAAAGTGACTAGAGGATAAGTGAGATTTTGAATTTCTGCAGACACTGGACACTTTTGGATTGTGTGAGGCCCACTGAATATCTGAGCGCTATGTCACAGGCTCGATGGCACAGCTGTGACCAAAGTGACTAGAGGATAAGTGAGATTTTGAATTTCTGCTCACACTAGTGGACACTGGACACTTTTGGATTGTGTGAGGCCCACTGAATATCTGAGCGCTATGTCAAAGGCTCGATGGCACAGCTGTGACCAAAGTGACTAGAGGATAAGTGAGATTTTGAATTTCTGCAGACACTTGTGGACACTGGACACTTTTGGATTGTGTGAGGTCCACTGAATATCTGAGCGCCATGTCACAGGCTCGATGGCACAGCTGTGACCAAAGTGACTAGAGGATAAGTGAGGTTTTGAATTTCTGCAGACACTTGTGGACACTGGACACTTTTGGATTGTGTGAGGCCCACTGAATATCTGAGCGCTATGTCACAGGCTCGATGGCACAGCTGTGACCAAAGTGACTAGAGGATAAGTGAGATTTTGAATTTCTGCAGACACTTGTGGACACTGGACACTTTTGGATTGTGTGAGGCCCACTGAATATCTGAGCGCTATGTCACAGGCTCGATGGCACAGCTGTGACCAAAGTGACTAGAGGATAAGTGAGATTTTGAATTTCTGCAGACACTTGTGGACACTGGACTCTTTTGGATTGTGTGAGGCCCATTGAATATCTGAGCGCTATGTCTCAGGCTCGATGGCACAGCTGTGACCAAAGTGACTAGAGGATAAGTGAGATTTTGAATTTCTGCAGACACTGGACACTTTTGGATTGTGTGAGGCCCACTGAATATCTGAGCGCTATGTCACAGGCTCGATGGCACAGCTATGACCAAAGTGACTAGAGGATAAGTGAGATTTTGAATTTCTGCAGACAGTTGTGGACACTGGACACTTTTGGATTGTGTGAGGCCCACTGAATATCTGAGCGCTATGTCACAGGCTCGATGGCACAGCTGTGACCAAAGTGACTAGAGGATAAGTGAGATTTTGAATTTCTGCAGACACTTGTGGACACTGGACACTTTTGGATTTTGTGAGGCCCACTGAATATCTGAGCGCTATGTCACAGGCTCGATGGCACAACTGTGACCAAAGTGACTAGAGGATAAGTGAGATTTTGAATTTCTGCAGACACTTGTGGACACTGGACACTTTTGGATTGTGTGAGGCCCACTGAATATCTGAGCGCTATGTCACAGGCTCGATGGCACAGCTGTGACCAAAGTGACTAGAGGATAAGTGAGATTTTGAATTTCTGCAGACACTTGTGGACACTGGACACTTTTGGATTGTGTGAGGCCCACTGAATATCTGAGCGCTATGTCACAGGCTCGATGGCACAGCTGTGACCAAAGTGACTAGAGGATAAGTGAGATTTTGAATTTCTGCAGACACTTGTGGACACTGGACACTTTTGGATTGTGTCAGGCCCACTGAATATCTGAGCGCTATGTCACAGGCTCGATGGCACAGCTGTGACCAAAGTGACTAGAGGATAAGTGAGATTTTGAATTTCTGCTCACACTAGTGGACACTGGACACTTTTGGATTGTGTGAGGCCCACTGAATATCTGAGCGCTATGTCACAGGCTCGATGGCACAGCTGTGACCAAAGTGACTAGAGGATAAGTGAGATTTTGAATTTCTGCAGACACTTTTGGACACTGGACACTTTTGGATTGTGTGAGGCCCACTGAATATCTGAGCGCTATGTCACAGGCTCGATGGCACAGCTGTGACCAAAGTGACTAGAGGATAAGTGAGATTTTGAATTTCTGCTCACACTAGTGGACACTGGACACTTTTGGATTGTGTGAGGCCCACTGAATATCTGAGCGCTATGTCACAGGCTCGATGGCACAGCTGTGACCAAAGTGACTAGAGGATAAGTGAGATTTTGAATTTCTGCAGACACTTGTGGACACTGGACACTTTTGGATTGTGTGAGGCCCACTGAATATCTGAGCGCTATATCACAGGCTTGATGGCACAGCTGTGACCAAAGTGACTAGAGGATAAGTGAGATTTTGAATTTCTGCAGACACTTGTGGACACTGGACACTATTGGATTGTGTGAGGCCCACTGAATATCTGAGCGCTATGTCACAGGCTCGATGGCACAGCTGTGACCAAAGTAACTAGAGAAGTGAGATTTTGAATTTCTGCAGACACTTGTGGACACTGGACACTTTTGGATTGTGTGAGGCCCACTGAATATCTGAGCGCTATGTCACAGGCTCGATGGCACAGCTGTGACCAAAGTGACTAGAGAATAAGTGAGATTTTGAATTTCTGCAGACACTTGTGGACACTGGACACTTTTGGATTGTGTGAGGCCCACTGAATATCTGAGCGCTATGTCACAGGCTCGATGGCACAGCTTTGACCAAAGTGACTAGAGGATAAGTGAGATTTTGAATTTCTGCAGACACTTGTGGACACTGGACACTTTTGGATTGTGTGAGGCCCACTGAATATCTGAGCGCTATGTCACAGGCTCGATGGCACAGCTGTGACCAAAGTGACTAGAGGATAAGTGAGATTTTGAATTTCTGCTCACACTAGTGGACACTGGACACTTTTGGATTGTGTGAGGCCCACTGAATATCTGAGCGCTATGTCACAGGCTCGATGGCACAGCTGTGACCAAAGTGACTAGAGGATAAGTGAGATTTTGAATTTCTGCAGACACTTGTGGACACTGGACACTTTTGGATTGTGTGAGGCCCACTGAATATCTGAGCGCTATGTCACAGTCTCGATGGCACAGCTGTGACCAAAGTGACTAGAAGATAAGTGAGATTTTGAATTTCTGCTCACACTAGTGGACACTGGACACTTTTGGATTGTGTGAGGCCCACTGAATATCTGAGCGCTATGTCACAGGCTCGATGGCACAGCTGTGACCAAAGTGACTAGAGGATAAGTGAGATTTTGAATTTCTGCAGACACTTGTGGACACTGGACACTTTTGGATTGTGTGAGGCCCACTGAATATCTGAGCGCTATGTCACAGGCTCGATGGCACAGCTGTGACCAAAGTGACTAGAGGATAAGTGAGATTTTGAATTTCTGCAGACACTTGTGGACACTGGACACTTTTGGATTGTGTGAGGCCCACTGAATAGCTGAGCGCTATGTCACAGGCTCGATGGCACAGCTGTGACCAAAGTGACTAGAGGATAAGTGAGATTTTGAATTTCTGCAGACACTGGACACTTTTGGATTGTGTGAGGCCCACTGAATATCTGAGCGCTATGTCACAGGCTCGATGGCACAGCTGTGACCAAAGTGACTAGAGGATAAGTGAGATTTTGAATTTCTGCTCACACTAGTGGACACTGGACACTTTTGGATTGTGTGAGGCCCACTGAATATCTGAGCGCTATGTCAAAGGCTCGATGGCACAGCTGTGACCAAAGTGACTAGAGGATAAGTGAGATTTTGAATTTCTGCAGACACTTGTGGACACTGGACACTTTTGGATTGTGTGAGGTCCACTGAATATCTGAGCGCCATGTCACAGGCTCGATGGCACAGCTGTGACCAAAGTGACTAGAGGATAAGTGAGGTTTTGAATTTCTGCAGACACTTGTGGACACTGGACACTTTTGGATTGTGTGAGGCCCACTGAATATCTGAGCGCTATGTCACAGGCTCGATGGCACAGCTGTGACCAAAGTGACTAGAGGATAAGTGAGATTTTGAATTTCTGCAGACACTTGTGGACACTGGACACTTTTGGATTGTGTGAGGCCCACTGAATATCTGAGCGCTATGTCACAGGCTCGATGGCACAGCTGTGACCAAAATGACTAGAGGATAAGTGAGATTTTGAATTTCTGCAGACACTTGTGGACACTGGACTCTTTTGGATTGTGTGAGGCCCATTGAATATCTGAGTGCTATGTCTCAGTCTCGATGGCACAGCTGTGACCAAAGTGACTAGAGGATAAGTGAGATTTTGAATTTCTGCAGACACTGGACACTTCTGGATTGTGTGAGGCCCACTGAATATCTGAGCGCTATGTCACAGGCTCGATGGCACAGCTGTGACCAAAGTGACTAGAGGATAAGTGAGATTTTGAATTTCTGCAGACAGTTGTGGACTCTGGACACTTTTGGATTGTGTGAGGCCCACTGAATATCTGAGCGCTATGTCACAGGCTCGATGGCACAGCTGTGACCAAAGTGACTAGAGGATAAGTGAGATTTTGAATTTCTGCAGACACTTGTGGACACTGGACACTTTTGGATTTTGTGAGGCCCACTGAATATCTGAGCGCTGTGTCACAGGCTCGATGGCACAACTGTGACCAAAGTGACTAGAGGATAAGTGAGATTTTGAATTTCTGCAGACACTTGTGGACACTGGACACTTTTGGATTGTGTGAGGCCCACTGAATATCTGAGCGCTATGTCACAGGCTCGATGGCACAACTGTGACCAAAGTGACTAGAGGATAAGTGAGATTTTGAATTTCTGCAGACACTTGTGGACACTGGACACTTTTGGATTGTGTGAGGCCCACTGAATATCTGAGCGCTATGTCACAGGCTCGATGGCACAGCTGTGACCAAAGTGACTAGAGGATAAGTGAGATTTTGAATTTCTGCAGACACTTGTGGACACTGGACACTTTTGGATTGTGTCAGGCCCACTGAATATCTGAGCGCTATGTCACAGGCTCGATGGCACAGCTGTGACCAAAGTGACTAGAGGATAATTGAGATTTTGAATTTCTGCAGACACTGGACACTTTTGGATTGTGTGAGGCCCACTGAATATCTGAGCGTTATGTCACAGGCTCAATGGCACAGCTGTGACCAAAGTGACTAGAGGATAAGTGAGATTTTGAATTTCTGCTCACACTAGTGGACACTGGACACTTTTGGATTGTGTGAGGCCCACTGAATATCTGAGCGCTATGTCACAGGCTCGATGGCACAGCTGTGACCAAAGTGACTAGAGGATAAGTGAGATTTTGAATTTCTGCTCACACTAGTGGACACTGGACACTTTTGGATTGTGTGAGGCCCACTGAATATCTGAGCGCTATGTCACAGGCTTGATGGCACAGCTGTGACCAAAGTGACTAGAGGATAAGTGAGATTTTGAATTTCTGCAGACACTTGTGGACACTGGACACTTTTGGATTGTGTGAGGCCCACTGAATATCTGAGCGCTATGTCACAGGCTCGATGGCACAGCTGTGACCAAAGTGAATAGAGAATAAGTGAGATTTTGAATTTCTGCTCACACTAGTGGACACTGGACACTTTTGGATTGTGTGAGGCCCACTGAATATCTGAGCGCTATGTCACAGGCTCGATGGCACAGCTGTGACCAAAGTGACTAGAGGATAAGTGAGATTTTGAATTTCTGCAGACACTTTTGGACACTGGACACTTTTGGATTGTGTGAGGCCCACTGAATATCTGAGCGCTATGTCACAGGCTCGATGGCACAGCTGTGACCAAAGTGACTAGAGGATAAGTGAGATTTTGAATTTCTGCTCACACTAGTGGACACTGGACACTTTTGGATTGTGTGAGGCCCACTGAATATCTGAGCGCTATGTCACAGGCTCGATGGCACAGCTGTGACCAAAGTGACTAGAGGATAAGTGAGATTTTGAATTTCTGCAGACACTTTTGGACACTGGACACTTTTGGATTGTGTGAGGCCCACTGAATATCTGAGCGCTATGTCACAGGCTCGATGGCACAGCTGTGACCAAAGTGAATAGAGGATAAGTGAGATTTTGAATTTCTGCTCACACTAGTGGACACTGGACACTTTTGGATTGTGTGAGGCCCACTGAATATCTGAGCGCTATGTCACAGGCTCGATGGCACAGCTGTGACCAAAGTGACTAGAGGATAAGTGAGATTTTGAATTTCTGCAGACACTTGTGGACACTGGACACTTTTGGATTGTGTGAGGCCCACTGAATATCTGAGCGCTATATCACAGGCTCGATGGCACAGCTGTGACCAAAGTGACTAGAGGATAAGTGAGATTTTGAATTTCTGCAGACACTTGTGGACACTGGACACTATTGGATTGTGTGAGGCCCACTGAATATCTGAGCGCTATGTCACAGGCTCGATGGCACAGCTGTGACCAAAGTAACTAGAGAAGTGAGATTTTGAATTTCTGCAGACACTTGTGGACACTGGACACTTTTGGATTGTGTGAGGCTCACTGAATATCTGAGCGCTATGTCACAGGCTCGATGGCACAGCTGTGACCAAAGTGACTAGAGAATAAGTGAGATTTTGAATTTCTGCAGACACTTGTGGACACTGGACACTTTTGGATTGTGTGAGGCCCACTGAATATCTGAGCGCTATGTCACAGGCTCGATGGCACAGCTTTGACCAAAGTGACTAGAGGATAAGTGAGATTTTGAATTTCTGCAGACACTTGTGGACACTGGACACTTTTGGATTGTGTGAGGCCCACTGAATATCTGAGCGCTATGTCACAGGCTCGATGGCACAGCTGTGACCAAAGTGACTAGAGGATAAGTGAGATTTTGAATTTCTGCTCACACTAGTGGACACTGGACACTTTTGGATTGTGTGAGGCCCACTGAATATCTGAGCGCTATGTCACAGGCTCGATGGCACAGCTGTGACCAAAGTGACTAGAGGATAAGTGAGATTTTGAATTTCTGCAGACACTTGTGGACACTGGATACTTTTGGATTGTGTGAGGCCCACTGAATATCTGAGCGCTATGTCACAGTCTCGATGGCACAGCTGTGACCAAAGTGACTAGAAGATAAGTGAGATTTTGAATTTCTGCTCACACTAGTGGACACTGGACACTTTTGGATTGTGTGAGGCCCACTGAATATCTGAGCGCTATGTCACAGGCTCGATGGCACAGCTGTGACCAAAGTGACTAGAGGATAAGTGAGATTTTGAATTTCTGCAGACACTTGTGGACACTGGACACTTTTGGATTGTGTGAGGCCCACTGAATATCTGAGCGCTATGTCACAGGCTCGATGGCACAGCTGTGACCAAAGTGACTAGAGGATAAGTGAGATTTTGAATTTCTGCAGACACTTGTGGACACTGGACACTTTTGGATTGTGTGAGGCCCACTGAATAGCTGAGCGCTATGTCACAGGCTCGATGGCACAGCTGTGACCAAAGTGACTAGAGGATAAGTGAGATTTTGAATTTCTGCAGACACTGGACACTTTTGGATTGTGTGATGCCCACTGAATATCTGAGCGCTATGTCACAGGCTCGATGGCACAGCTGTGACCAAAGTGACTAGAGGATAAGTGAGATTTTGAATTTCTGCTCACACTAGTGGACACTGGACACTTTTGGATTGTGTGAGGCCCACTGAATATCTGAGCGCTATGTCAAAGGCTCGATGGCACAGCTGTGACCAAAGTGACTAGAGGATAAGTGAGATTTTGAATTTATGCAGACACTTGTGGACACTGGACACTTTTGGATTGTGTGAGGTCCACTGAATATCTGAGCGCCATGTCACAGGCTCGATGGCACAGCTGTGACCAAAGTGACTAGAGGATAAGTGAGGTTTTGAATTTCTGCAGACACTTGTGGACACTGGACACTTTTGGATTGTGTGAGGCCCACTGAATATCTGAGCGCTATGTCACAGGCTCGATGGCACAGCTGTGACCAAAGTGACTAGAGGATAAGTGAGATTTTGAATTTCTGCAGACACTTGTGGACACTGGACACTTTTGGATTGTGTGAGGCCCACTGAATATCTGAGCGCTATGTCACAGGCTCGATGGCACAGCTGTGACCAAAATGACTAGAGGATAAGTGAGATTTTGAATTTCTGCAGACACTTGTGGACACTGGACTCTTTTGGATTGTGTGAGGCCCATTGAATATCTGAGCGCTATGTCTCAGGCTCGATGGCACAGCTGTGACCAAAGTGACTAGAGGATAAGTGAGATTTTGAATTTCTGCAGACACTGGACACTTTTGGATTGTGTGAGGCCCACTGAATATCTGAGCGCTATGTCACAGGCTCGATGGCACAGCTGTGACCAAAGTGACTAGAGGATAAGTGAGATTTTGAATTTCTGCAGACAGTTGTGGACTCTGGACACTTTTGGATTGTGTGAGGCCCACTGAATATCTGAGCGCTATGTCACAGGCTCGATGGCACAGCTGTGACCAAAGTGACTAGAGGATAAGTGAGATTTTGAATTTCTGCAGACACTTGTGGACACTGGACACTTTTGGATTGTGTGAGGCCCACTGAATATCTGAGCGCTATGTCACAGGCTCGATGGCACAGCTGTGACCAAAGTGACTAGAGGATAAGTGAGATTTTGAATTTCTGCAGACACTTGTGGACACTGGACACTTTTGGATTGTGTGAGGCCCACTGAATATCTGAGCGCTATGTCACAGGCTCGATGGCACAGCTGTGACCAAAGTGACTAGAGGATAAGTGAGATTTTGAATTTCTGCAGACACTGGACACTTTTGGATTGTGTGAGGCCCACTGAATATCTGAGCGCTATGTCACAGGCTCGATGGCACAGCTGTGACCAAAGTGACTAGAGGATAAGTGAGATTTTGAATTTCTGCTCACACTAGTGGACACTGGACACTTTTGGATTGTGTGAGGCCCACTGAATATCTGAGCGCTATGTCAAAGGCTCGATGGCACAGCTGTGACCAAAGTGACTAGAGGAAAAGTGAGATTTTGAATTTCTGCAGACACTTGTGGACACTGGACACTTTTGGATTGTGTGAGGTCCACTGAATATCTGAGCGCCATGTCACAGGCTCGATGGCACAGCTGTGACCAAAGTGACTAGAGGATAAGTGAGGTTTTGAATTTCTGCAGACACTTGTGGACACTGGACACTTTTGGATTGTGTGAGGCCCACTGAATATCTGAGCGCTATGTCACAGGCTCGATGGCACAGCTGTGACCAAAGTGACTAGAGGATAAGTGAGATTTTGAATTTCTGCAGACACTTGTGGACACTGGACACTTTTGGATTGTGTGAGGCCCACTGAATATCTGAGCGCTATGTCACAGGCTCGATGGCACAGCTGTGACCAAAGTGACTAGAGGATAAGTGAGATTTTGAATTTCTGCAGACACTTGTGGACACTGGACTCTTTTGGATTGTGTGAGGCCCATTGAATATCTGAGCGCTATGTCTCAGGCTCGATGGCACAGCTGTGACCAAAGTGACTAGAGGATAAGTGAGATTTTGAATTTCTGCAGACACTGGACACTTTTGGATTGTGTGAGGCCCACTGAATATCTGAGCGCTATTTCACAGGCTCGATGGCACAGCTGTGACCAAAGTGACTAGAGGATAAGTGAGATTTTGAATTTCTGCAGACAGTTGTGGACACTGGACACTTTTGGATTGTGTGAGGCCCACTGAATATCTGAGCGCTATGTCACAGGCTCGATGGCACAGCTGTGACCAAAGTGACTAGAGGATAAGTGAGATTTTGAATTTCTGCAGACACTTGTGGACACTGGACACTTTTGGATTTTGTGAGGCCCACTGAATATCTGAGCGCTATGTCACAGGCTCGATGGCACAACTGTGACCAAAGTGACTAGAGGATAAGTGAGATTTTGAATTTCTGCAGACACTTGTGGACACTGGACACTTTTGGATTGTGTGAGGCCCACTGAATATCTGAGCGCTATGTCACAGGCTCGATGGCACAGCTGTGACCAAAGTGACTAGAGGATAAGTGAGATTTTGAATTTCTGCAGACACTTGTGGACACTGGACACTTTTGGATTGTGTGAGGCCCACTGAATATCTGAGCGCTATGTCACAGGCTCGATGGCACAGCTGTGACCAAAGTGACTAGAGGATAAGTGAGATTTTGAATTTCTGCAGACACTTGTGGACACTGGACACTTTTGGATTGTGTCAGGCCCACTGAATATCTGAGCGCTATGTCACAGGCTCGATGGCACAGCTGTGACCAAAGTGACTAGAGGATAAGTGAGATTTTGAATTTCTGCTCACACTAGTGGACACTGGACACTTTTGGATTGTGTGAGGCCCACTGAATATCTGAGCGCTATGTCACAGGCTCGATGGCACAGCTGTGACCTAAGTGACTAGAGGATAAGTGAGATTTTGAATTTCTGCAGACACTTTTGGACACTGGACACTTTTGGATTGTGTGAGGCCCACTGAATATCTGAGCGCTATGTCACAGGCTCGATGGCACAGCTGTGACCAAAGTGACTAGAGGATAAGTGAGATTTTGAATTTCTGCTCACACTAGTGGACACTGGACACTTTTGGATTGTGTGAGGCCCACTGAATATCTGAGCGCTATGTCACAGGCTCGATGGCACAGCTGTGACCAAAGTGACTAGAGGATAAGTGAGATTTTGAATTTCTGCAGACACTTGTGGACACTGGACACTTTTGGATTGTGTGAGGCCCACTGAATATCTGAGCGCTATATCACAGGCTTGATGGCACAGCTGTGACCAAAGTGACTAGAGGATAAGTGAGATTTTGAATTTCTGCAGACACTTGTGGACACTGGACACTATTGGATTGTGTGAGGCCCACTGAATATCTGAGCGCTATGTCACAGGCTCGATGGCACAGCTGTGACCAAAGTAACTAGAGAAGTGAGATTTTGAATTTCTGCAGACACTTGTGGACACTGGACACTTTTGGATTGTGTGAGGCCCACTGAATATCTGAGCGCTATGTCACAGGCTCGATGGCACAGCTGTGACCAAAGTGACTAGAGAATAAGTGAGATTTTGAATTTCTGCAGACACTTGTGGACACTGGACACTTTTGGATTGTGTGAGGCCCACTGAATATCTGAGCGCTATGTCACAGGCTCGATGGCACAGCTTTGACCAAAGTGACTAGAGGATAAGTGAGATTTTGAATTTCTGCAGACACTTGTGGACACTGGACACTTTTGGATTGTGTGAGGCCCACTGAATATCTGAGCGCTATGTCACAGGCTCGATGGCACAGCTGTGACCAAAGTGACTAGAGGATAAGTGAGATTTTGAATTTCTGCTCACACTAGTGGACACTGGACACTTTTGGATTGTGTGAGGCCCACTGAATATCTGAGCGCTATGTCACAGGCTCGATGGCACAGCTGTGACCAAAGTGACTAGAGGATAAGTGAGATTTTGAATTTCTGCAGACACTTGTGGACACTGGACACTTTTGGATTGTGTGAGGCCCACTGAATATCTGAGCGCTATGTCACAGTCTCGATGGCACAGCTGTGACCAAAGTGACTAGAAGATAAGTGAGATTTTGAATTTCTGCTCACACTAGTGGACACTGGACACTTTTGGATTGTGTGAGGCCCACTGAATATCTGAGCGCTATGTCACAGGCTCGATGGCACAGCTGTGACCAAAGTGACTAGAGGATAAGTGAGATTTTGAATTTCTGCAGACACTTGTGGACACTGGACACTTTTGGATTGTGTGAGGCCCACTGAATATCTGAGCGCTATGTCACAGGCTCGATGGCACAGCTGTGACCAAAGTGACTAGAGGATAAGTGAGATTTTGAATTTCTGCAGACACTTGTGGACACTGGACACTTTTGGATTGTGTGAGGCCCACTGAATAGCTGAGCGCTATGTCACAGGCTCGATGGCACAGCTGTGACCAAAGTGACTAGAGGATAAGTGAGATTTTGAATTTCTGCAGACACTGGACACTTTTGGATTGTGTGAGGCCCACTGAATATCTGAGCGCTATGTCACAGGCTCGATGGCACAGCTGTGACCAAAGTGACTAGAGGATAAGTGAGATTTTGAATTTCTGCTCACACTAGTGGACACTGGACACTTTTGGATTGTGTGAGGCCCACTGAATATCTGAGCGCTATGTCAAAGGCTCGATGGCACAGCTGTGACCAAAGTGACTAGAGGATAAGTGAGATTTTGAATTTCTGCAGACACTTGTGGACACTGGACACTTTTGGATTGTGTGAGGTCCACTGAATATCTGAGCGCCATGTCACAGGCTCGATGGCACAGCTGTGACCAAAGTGACTAGAGGATAAGTGAGGTTTTGAATTTCTGCAGACACTTGTGGACACTGGACACTTTTGGATTGTGTGAGGCCCACTGAATATCTGAGCGCTATGTCACAGGCTCGATGGCACAGCTGTGACCAAAGTGACTAGAGGATAAGTGAGATTTTGAATTTCTGCAGACACTTGTGGACACTGGACACTTTTGGATTGTGTGAGGCCCACTGAATATCTGAGCGCTATGTCACAGGCTCGATGGCACAGCTGTGACCAAAATGACTAGAGGATAAGTGAGATTTTGAATTTCTGCAGACACTTGTGGACACTGGACTCTTTTGGATTGTGTGAGGCCCATTGAATATCTGAGTGCTATGTCTCAGGCTCGATGTCACATCTGTGACCAAAGTGACTAGAGGATAAGTGAGATTTTGAATTTCTGCAGACACTGGACACTTCTGGATTGTGTGAGGCCCACTGAATATCTGAGCGCTATGTCACAGGCTCGATGGCACAGCTGTGACCAAAGTGACTAGAGGATAAGTGAGATTTTGAATTTCTGCAGACAGTTGTGGACTCTGGACACTTTTGGATTGTGTGAGGCCCACTGAATATCTGAGCGCTATGTCACAGGCTCGATGGCACAGCTGTGACCAAAGTGACTAGAGGATAAGTGAGATTTTGAATTTCTGCAGACACTTGTGGACACTGGACACTTTTGGATTTTGTGAGGCCCACTGAATATCTGAGCGCTATGTCACAGGCTCGATGGCACAACTGTGACCAAAGTGACTAGAGGATAAGTGAGATTTTGAATTTCTGCAGACACTTGTGGACACTGGACACTTTTGGATTGTGTGAGGCCCACTGAATATCTGAGCGCTATGTCACAGGCTCGATGGCACAGCTGTGACCAAAGTGACTAGAGGATAAGTGAGATTTTGAATTTCTGCAGACACTTGTGGACACTGGACACTTTTGGATTGTGTGAGGCCCACTGAATATCTGAGCGCTATGTCACAGGCTCGATGGCACAGCTGTGACCAAAGTGACTAGAGGATAAGTGAGATTTTGAATTTCTGCAGACACTTGTGGACACTGGACACTTTTGGATTGTGTCAGGCCCACTGAATATCTGAGCGCTATGTCACAGGCTCGATGGCACAGCTGTGACCAAAGTGACTAGAGGATAAGTGAGATTTTGAATTTCTGCAGACACTGGACACTTTTGGATTGTGTGAGGCCCACTGAATATCTGAGCGTTATGTCACAGGCTCAATGGCACAGCTGTGACCAAAGTGACTAGAGGATAAGTGAGATTTTGAATTTCTGCTCACACTAGTGGACACTGGACACTTTTGGATTGTGTGAGGCCCACTGAATATCTGAGCGCTATGTCACAGGCTCGATGGCACAGCTGTGACCAAAGTGACTAGAGGATAAGTGAGATTTTGAATTTCTGCTCACACTAGTGGACACTGGACACTTTTGGATTGTGTGAGGCCCACTGAATATCTGAGCGCTATGTCACAGGCTTGATGGCACAGCTGTGACCAAAGTGACTAGAGGATAAGTGAGATTTTGAATTTCTGCAGACACTTGTGGACACTGGACACTTTTGGATTGTGTGAGGCCCACTGAATATCTGAGCGCTATGTCACAGGCTCGATGGCACAGCTGTGACCAAAGTGAATAGAGAATAAGTGAGATTTTGAATTTCTGCTCACACTAGTGGACACTGGACACTTTTGGATTGTGTGAGGCCCACTGAATATCTGAGCGCTATGTCACAGGCTCGATGGCACAGCTGTGACCAAAGTGACTAGAGGATAAGTGAGATTTTGAATTTCTGCAGACACTTTTGGACACTGGACACTTTTGGATTGTGTGAGGCCCACTGAATATCTGAGCGCTATGTCACAGGCTCGATGGCACAGCTGTGACCAAAGTGACTAGAGGATAAGTGAGATTTTGAATTTCTGCTCACACTAGTGGACACTGGACACTTTTGGATTGTGTGAGGCCCACTGAATATCTGAGCGCTATGTCACAGGCTCGATGGCACAGCTGTGACCAAAGTGACTAGAGGATAAGTGAGATTTTGAATTTCTGCAGACACTTGTGGACACTGGACACTTTTGGATTGTGTGAGGCCCACTGAATATCTGAGCGCTATATCACAGGCTCGATGGCACAGCTGTGACCAAAGTGACTAGAGGATAAGTGAGATTTTGAATTTCTGCAGACACTTGTGGACACTGGACACTATTGGATTGTGTGAGGCCCACTGAATATCTGAGCGCTATGTCACAGGCTCGATGGCACAGCTGTGACCAAAGTAACTAGAGAAGTGAGATTTTGAATTTCTGCAGACACTTGTGGACACTGGACACTTTTGGATTGTGTGAGGCCCACTGAATATCTGAGCGCTATGTCACAGGCTCGATGGCACAGCTGTGACCAAAGTGACTAGAGAATAAGTGAGATTTTGAATTTCTGCAGACACTTGTGGACACTGGACACTTTTGGATTGTGTGAGGCCCACTGAATATCTGAGCGCTATGTCACAGGCTCGATGGCACAGCTTTGACCAAAGTGACTAGAGGATAAGTGAGATTTTGAATTTCTGCAGACACTTGTGGACACTGGACACTTTTGGATTGTGTGAGGCCCACTGAATATCTGAGCGCTATGTCACAGGCTCGATGGCACAGCTGTGACCAAAGTGACTAGAGGATAAGTGAGATTTTGAATTTCTGCTCACACTAGTGGACACTGGACACTTTTGGATTGTGTGAGGCCCACTGAATATCTGAGCGCTATGTCACAGGCTCGATGGCACAGCTGTGACCAAAGTGACTAGAGGATAAGTGAGATTTTGAATTTCTGCAGACACTTGTGGACACTGGACACTTTTGGATTGTGTGAGGCCCACTGAATATCTGAGCGCTATGTCACAGGCTCGATGGCACAGCTGTGACCAAAGTGACTAGAGGATAAGTGAGATTTTGAATTTCTGCTCACACTAGTGGACACTGGACACTTTTGGATTGTGTGAGGCGCACTGAATATCTGAGCGCTATGTCACAGGCTCGATGGCACAGCTGTGACCAAAGTGACTAGAGGATAAGTGAGATTTTGAATTTCTGCATACACTTGTGGACACTGGACACTTTTGGATTGTGTGAGGCCCACTGAATATCTGAGCGCTATGTCACAGGCTCGATGGCACAGCTGTGACCAAAGTGACTAGAGGATAAGTGAGATTTTGAATTTCTGCTCACACTAGTGGACACTGGACACTTTTGGATTGTGTGAGGCCCACTGAATATCTGAGCGCTATGTCACAGGCTCGATGGCACAGCTGTGACCAAAGTGACTAGAGGATAAGTGAGATTTTGAATTTCTGCAGACACTTGTGGACACTGGACACTTTTGGATTGTGTGAGGCCCACTGAATATCTGAGCGCTATGTCACAGGCTCGATGGCACAGCTGTGACCAAAGTGACTAGAGGATAAGTGAGATTTTGAATTTCTGCTCACACTAGTGGACACTGGACACTTTTGGATTGTGTGAGGCCCACTGAATATCTGAGCGCTATGTCACAGGCTCGATGGCACAGCTGTGACCAAAGTGACTAGAGGATAAGTGAGATTTTGAATTTCTGCAGACACTTGTGGACACTGGACACTTTTGGATTGTGTGAGGCCAACTGAATATCTGAGCGCTATATCACAGGCTCGATGGCACAGCTGTGACCAAAGTGACTAGAGGATAAATGAGATTTTGAATTTCTGCTCACACTAGTGGACACTGGACACTTTTGGATTGTGTGAGGCCCACTGAATATCTGAGCGCTATGTCACAGGCTCGATGGCACAGCTGTGACCAAAGTAACTAGAGAAGTGAGATTTTGAATTTCTGCAGACACTTGTGGACACTGGACACTTTTGGATTGTGTGAGGCCCACTGAATATCTGAGCGCTATGTCACAGGCTCGATGGCACAGCTGTGACCAAAGTGACTAGAGAATAAGTGAGATTTTGAATTTCTGCAGACACTTGTGGACACTGGACACTTTTGGATTGTGTGAGGCCCACTGAATATCTGAGCGCTATGTCACAGGCTCGATGGCACAGCTTTGACCAAAGTGACGAGAGGATAAGTGAGATTTTGAATTTCTGCAGACACTTGTGGACACTGGACACTTTTGGATTGTGTGAGGCCCACTGAATATCTGAGCGCTATGTCACAGGCTCGATGGCACAGCTGTGACCAAAGTGACTAGAGGATAAGTGAGATTTTGAATTTCTGCTCACACTAGTGGACACTGGACACTTTTGGATTGTGTGAGGCCCACTGAATATCTGAGCGCTATGTCACAGGCTCGATGGCACAGCTGTGACCAAAGTGACTAGAGGATAAGTGAGATTTTGAATTTCTGCAGACACTTGTGGACACTGGACACTTTTGGATTGTGTGAGGCCCACTGAATATCTGAGCGCTATGTCACAGGCTCGATGGCACAGCTGTGACCAAAGTGACTAGAGAATAAGTGAGATTTTGAATTTCTGCAGACACTTGTGGACACTGGACACTTTTGGATTGTGTGAGGCCCACTGAATATCTGAGCGCTATGTCACAGGCTCGATGGCACAGCTGTGACCAAAGTGACTAGAGGATAAGTGAGATTTTGAATTTCTGCAGACACTTGTGGACACTGGACACTTTTGGATTGTGTGAGGCCCACTGAATATCTGAGCGCTATGTCACAGGCTCGATGGCACAGCTGTGACCAAAGTGACTAGAGGATAAGTGAGATTTTGAATTTCTGCAGACACTTGTGGACACTGGACACTTTTGGATTGTGTGAGGCCCACTGAATATCTGAGCGCTATGTCACAGGCTCGATGGCACAGCTGTGACCAAAGTGACTAGAGGATAAGTGAGATTTTGAATTTCTGCAGACAGTTGTGGACACTGGACACTTTTGGATTGTGTGAGGCCCACTGAATATCTGAGCGCTATGTCACAGGCTCGATGGCACAGCTGTGACCAAAGTGACTAGAGGATAAATGAGATTTTGAATTTCTGCTCACACTAGTGGACACTGGACACTTTTGGATTGTGTGAGGCCCACTGAATATCTGAGCGCTATGTCACAGGCTCGATGGCACAGCTGTGACCAAAGTGACTAGAGGATAAGTGAGATTTTGAATTTCTGCAGACACTTGTGGACACTGGACACTTTTGGATTGTGTGAGGCCCACTGAATATCTGAGCGCTATGTCACAGGCTCGATGGCACAGCTGTGACCAAAGTGACTAGAGGATAAGTGAGATTTTGAATTTCTGCTCACACTAGTGGACACTGGACACTTTTGGATTGTGTGAGGCCCACTGAATATCTGAGCGCTATGTCACAGGCTCGATGGCACAGCTGTGACCAAAGTGACTAGAGGATAAGTGAGGTTTTGAATTTCTGCAGACACTTGTGGACACTGGACACTTTTGGATTGTGTGAGGCCCACTGAATATCTGAGCGCTATGTCACAGGCTCGATGGCACAGCTGTGACCAAAGTGACTAGAGGATAAGTGAGATTTTGAATTTCTGCAGACACTTGTGGACACTGGACACTTTTGGATAGTGTGAGGCCCACTGAATATCTGAGCGCTATGTCACAGGCTCGATGGCACAGCTGTGACCAAAGTGACTAGAGGATAAGTGAGATTTTGAATTTCTGCAGACACTTGTGGACACTGGACACTTTTGGATTGTGTGAGGCCCATTGAATATCTAAGCGCTATGTCTCAGGCTCGATGGCACAGCTGTGACCAATGTGACTAGAGGATAAGTGAGATTTTGAATTTCTGCAGACACTGGACACTTTTGGATTGTGTGAGGCCCACTGAATATCTGAGCGCTATGTCACAGGCTCGATGGCACAGCTGTGACCAAAGTGACTAGAGGATAAGTGAGATTTTGAATTTCTGCAGACAGTTGTGGACACTGGACACTTTTGGATTGTGTGAGGCCCACTGAATATCTGAGCGCTATGTCACAGGCTCGATGGCACAGCTGTGACCAAAGTGACTAGAGGATAAGTGAGATTTTGAATTTCTGCAGACACTTGTGGACACTGGACACTTTTGGATTGTGTGAGGCCCACTGAATATCTGAGCGCTATGTCACAGGCTCGATGGCACAGCTGTGACCAAAGTGACTAGAGGATAAGTGAGATTTTGAATTTCTGCAGACACTTGTGGACACTGGACACTTTTGGATTTTGTGAGGCCCACTGAATATCTGAGCGCTATGTCACAGGCTCGATGGCACAGCTGTGACCAAAGTGACTAGAGGATAAGTGAGATTTTGAATTTCTGCAGACACTTGTGGACACTGGACACTTTTGAATTGTGTGAGGCCCACTGAATATCTGAGCGCTATGTCACAGGCTCGATGGCACAGCTGTGACCAAAGTGACTAGAGGATAAGTGAGATTTTGAATTTCTGCAGACACTTGTGGACACTGGACACTTTTGGATTGTGTGAGGCCCACTGAATATCTGAGCGCTATGTCACAGGCTCGATGGCACAGCTGTGACCAAAGTGACTAGAGGATAAGTGAGATTTTGAATTTCTGCTCACACTAGTGGACACTGGACACTTTTGGATTGTGTGAGGCCCACTGAATATCTGAGCGCTATGTCACAGGCTCGATGGCACAGCTGTGACCAAAGTGACTAGAGGATAAGTGAGATTTTGAATTTCTGCAGACACTTGTGGACACTGGACACTTTTGGATTGTGTGAGGCCCACTGAATATCTGAGCGCTATATCACAGGCTTGATGGCACAGCTGTGACCAAAGTGACTAGAGGATAAGTGAGATTTTGAATTTCTGCAGACACTTGTGGACACTGGACACTATTGGATTGTGTGAGGCCCACTGAATATCTGAGCGCTATGTCACAGGCTCGATGGCACAGCTGTGACCAAAGTAACTAGAGAAGTGAGATTTTGAATTTCTGCAGACACTTGTGGACACTGGACACTTTTGGATTGTGTGAGGCCCACTGAATATCTGAGCGCTATGTCACAGGCTCGATGGCACAGCTGTGACCAAAGTGACTAGAGAATAAGTGAGATTTTGAATTTCTGCAGACACTTGTGGACACTGGACACTTTTGGATTGTGTGAGGCCCACTGAATATCTGAGCGCTATGTCACAGGCTCGATGGCACAGCTTTGACCAAAGTGACTAGAGGATAAGTGAGATTTTGAATTTCTGCAGACACTTGTGGACACTGGACACTTTTGGATTGTGTGAGGCCCACTGAATATCTGAGCGCTATGTCACAGGCTCGATGGCACAGCTGTGACCAAAGTGACTAGAGGATAAGTGAGATTTTGAATTTCTGCTCACACTAGTGGACACTGGACACTTTTGGATTGTGTGAGGCCCACTGAATATCTGAGCGCTATGTCACAGGCTCGATGGCACAGCTGTGACCAAAGTGACTAGAGGATAAGTGAGATTTTGAATTTCTGCAGACACTTGTGGACACTGGACACTTTTGGATTGTGTGAGGCCCACTGAATATCTGAGCGCTATGTCACAGTCTCGATGGCACAGCTGTGACCAAAGTGACTAGAAGATAAGTGAGATTTTGAATTTCTGCTCACACTAGTGGACACTGGACACTTTTGGATTGTGTGAGGCCCACTGAATATCTGAGCGCTATGTCACAGGCTCGATGGCACAGCTGTGACCAAAGTGACTAGAGGATAAGTGAGATTTTGAATTTCTGCAGACACTTGTGGACACTGGACACTTTTGGATTGTGTGAGGCCCACTGAATATCTGAGCGCTATGTCACAGGCTCGATGGCACAGCTGTGACCAAAGTGACTAGAGGATAAGTGAGATTTTGAATTTCTGCAGACACTTGTGGACACTGGACACTTTTGGATTGTGTGAGGCCCACTGAATAGCTGAGCGCTATGTCACAGGCTCGATGGCACAGCTGTGACCAAAGTGACTAGAGGATAAGTGAGATTTTGAATTTCTGCAGACACTGGACACTTTTGGATTGTGTGAGGCCCACTGAATATCTGAGCGCTATGTCACAGGCTCGATGGCACAGCTGTGACCAAAGTGACTAGAGGATAAGTGAGATTTTGAATTTCTGCTCACACTAGTGGACACTGGACACTTTTGGATTGTGTGAGGCCCACTGAATATCTGAGCGCTATGTCAAAGGCTCGATGGCACAGCTGTGACCAAAGTGACTAGAGGATAAGTGAGATTTTGAATTTCTGCAGACACTTGTGGACACTGGACACTTTTGGATTGTGTGAGGTCCACTGAATATCTGAGCGCCATGTCACAGGCTCGATGGCACAGCTGTGACCAAAGTGACTAGAGGATAAGTGAGGTTTTGAATTTCTGCAGACACTTGTGGACACTGGACACTTTTGGATTGTGTGAGGCCCACTGAATATCTGAGCGCTATGTCACAGGCTCGATGGCACAGCTGTGACCAAAGTGACTAGAGGATAAGTGAGATTTTGAATTTCTGCAGACACTTGTGGACACTGGACACTTTTGGATTGTGTGAGGCCCACTGAATATCTGAGCGCTATGTCACAGGCTCGATGGCACAGCTGTGACCAAAATGACTAGAGGATAAGTGAGATTTTGAATTTCTGCAGACACTTGTGGACACTGGACTCTTTTGGATTGTGTGAGGCCCATTGAATATCTGAGTGCTATGTCTCAGGCTCGATGTCACATCTGTGACCAAAGTGACTAGAGGATAAGTGAGATTTTGAATTTCTGCAGACACTGGACACTTCTGGATTGTGTGAGGCCCACTGAATATCTGAGCGCTATGTCACAGGCTCGATGGCACAGCTGTGACCAAAGTGACTAGAGGATAAGTGAGATTTTGAATTTCTGCAGACAGTTGTGGACTCTGGACACTTTTGGATTGTGTGAGGCCCACTGAATATCTGAGCGCTATGTCACAGGCTCGATGGCACAGCTGTGACCAAAGTGACTAGAGGATAAGTGAGATTTTGAATTTCTGCAGACACTTGTGGACACTGGACACTTTTGGATTTTGTGAGGCCCACTGAATATCTGAGCGCTATGTCACAGGCTCGATGGCACAACTGTGACCAAAGTGACTAGAGGATAAGTGAGATTTTGAATTTCTGCAGACACTTGTGGACACTGGACACTTTTGGATTGTGTGAGGCCCACTGAATATCTGAGCGCTATGTCACAGGCTCGATGGCACAGCTGTGACCAAAGTGACTAGAGGATAAGTGAGATTTTGAATTTCTGCAGACACTTGTGGACACTGGACACTTTTGGATTGTGTGAGGCCCACTGAATATCTGAGCGCTATGTCACAGGCTCGATGGCACAGCTGTGACCAAAGTGACTAGAGGATAAGTGAGATTTTGAATTTCTGCAGACACTTGTGGACACTGGACACTTTTGGATTGTGTCAGGCCCACTGAATATCTGAGCGCTATGTCACAGGCTCGATGGCACAGCTGTGACCAAAGTGACTAGAGGATAAGTGAGATTTTGAATTTCTGCAGACACTGGACACTTTTGGATTGTGTGAGGCCCACTGAATATCTGAGCGTTATGTCACAGGCTCAATGGCACAGCTGTGACCAAAGTGACTAGAGGATAAGTGAGATTTTGAATTTCTGCTCACACTAGTGGACACTGGACACTTTTGGATTGTGTGAGGCCCACTGAATATCTGAGCGCTATGTCACAGGCTCGATGGCACAGCTGTGACCAAAGTGACTAGAGGATAAGTGAGATTTTGAATTTCTGCTCACACTAGTGGACACTGGACACTTTTGGATTGTGTGAGGCCCACTGAATATCTGAGCGCTATGTCACAGGCTTGATGGCACAGCTGTGACCAAAGTGACTAGAGGATAAGTGAGATTTTGAATTTCTGCAGACACTTGTGGACACTGGACACTTTTGGATTGTGTGAGGCCCACTGAATATCTGAGCGCTATGTCACAGGCTCGATGGCACAGCTGTGACCAAAGTGAATAGAGAATAAGTGAGATTTTGAATTTCTGCTCACACTAGTGGACACTGGACACTTTTGGATTGTGTGAGGCCCACTGAATATCTGAGCGCTATGTCACAGGCTCGATGGCACAGCTGTGACCAAAGTGACTAGAGGATAAGTGAGATTTTGAATTTCTGCAGACACTTTTGGACACTGGACACTTTTGGATTGTGTGAGGCCCACTGAATATCTGAGCGCTATGTCACAGGCTCGATGGCACAGCTGTGACCAAAGTGACTAGAGGATAAGTGAGATTTTGAATTTCTGCTCACACTAGTGGACACTGGACACTTTTGGATTGTGTGAGGCCCACTGAATATCTGAGCGCTATGTCACAGGCTCGATGGCACAGCTGTGACCAAAGTGACTAGAGGATAAGTGAGATTTTGAATTTCTGCAGACACTTGTGGACACTGGACACTTTTGGATTGTGTGAGGCCCACTGAATATCTGAGCGCTATATCACAGGCTCGATGGCACAGCTGTGACCAAAGTGACTAGAGGATAAGTGAGATTTTGAATTTCTGCAGACACTTGTGGACACTGGACACTATTGGATTGTGTGAGGCCCACTGAATATCTGAGCGCTATGTCACAGGCTCGATGGCACAGCTGTGACCAAAGTAACTAGAGAAGTGAGATTTTGAATTTCTGCAGACACTTGTGGACACTGGACACTTTTGGATTGTGTGAGGCCCACTGAATATCTGAGCGCTATGTCACAGGCTCGATGGCACAGCTGTGACCAAAGTGACTAGAGAATAAGTGAGATTTTGAATTTCTGCAGACACTTGTGGACACTGGACACTTTTGGATTGTGTGAGGCCCACTGAATATCTGAGCGCTATGTCACAGGCTCGATGGCACAGCTTTGACCAAAGTGACTAGAGGATAAGTGAGATTTTGAATTTCTGCAGACACTTGTGGACACTGGACACTTTTGGATTGTGTGAGGCCCACTGAATATCTGAGCGCTATGTCACAGGCTCGATGGCACAGCTGTGACCAAAGTGACTAGAGGATAAGTGAGATTTTGAATTTCTGCTCACACTAGTGGACACTGGACACTTTTGGATTGTGTGAGGCCCACTGAATATCTGAGCGCTATGTCACAGGCTCGATGGCACAGCTGTGACCAAAGTGACTAGAGGATAAGTGAGATTTTGAATTTCTGCAGACACTTGTGGACACTGGACACTTTTGGATTGTGTGAGGCCCACTGAATATCTGAGCGCTATGTCACAGGCTCGATGGCACAGCTGTGACCAAAGTGACTAGAGGATAAGTGAGATTTTGAATTTCTGCTCACACTAGTGGACACTGGACACTTTTGGATTGTGTGAGGCGCACTGAATATCTGAGCGCTATGTCACAGGCTCGATGGCACAGCTGTGACCAAAGTGACTAGAGGATAAGTGAGATTTTGAATTTCTGCATACACTTGTGGACACTGGACACTTTTGGATTGTGTGAGGCCCACTGAATATCTGAGCGCTATGTCACAGGCTCGATGGCACAGCTGTGACCAAAGTGACTAGAGGATAAGTGAGATTTTGAATTTCTGCTCACACTAGTGGACACTGGACACTTTTGGATTGTGTGAGGCCCACTGAATATCTGAGCGCTATGTCACAGGCTCGATGGCACAGCTGTGACCAAAGTGACTAGAGGATAAGTGAGATTTTGAATTTCTGCAGACACTTGTGGACACTGGACACTTTTGGATTGTGTGAGGCCCACTGAATATCTGAGCGCTATGTCACAGGCTCGATGGCACAGCTGTGACCAAAGTGACTAGAGGATAAGTGAGATTTTGAATTTCTGCTCACACTAGTGGACACTGGACACTTTTGGATTGTGTGAGGCCCACTGAATATCTGAGCGCTATGTCACAGGCTCGATGGCACAGCTGTGACCAAAGTGACTAGAGGATAAGTGAGATTTTGAATTTCTGCAGACACTTGTGGACACTGGACACTTTTGGATTGTGTGAGGCCAACTGAATATCTGAGCGCTATATCACAGGCTCGATGGCACAGCTGTGACCAAAGTGACTAGAGGATAAATGAGATTTTGAATTTCTGCTCACACTAGTGGACACTGGACACTTTTGGATTGTGTGAGGCCCACTGAATATCTGAGCGCTATGTCACAGGCTCGATGGCACAGCTGTGACCAAAGTAACTAGAGAAGTGAGATTTTGAATTTCTGCAGACACTTGTGGACACTGGACACTTTTGGATTGTGTGAGGCCCACTGAATATCTGAGCGCTATGTCACAGGCTCGATGGCACAGCTGTGACCAAAGTGACTAGAGAATAAGTGAGATTTTGAATTTCTGCAGACACTTGTGGACACTGGACACTTTTGGATTGTGTGAGGCCCACTGAATATCTGAGCGCTATGTCACAGGCTCGATGGCACAGCTTTGACCAAAGTGACGAGAGGATAAGTGAGATTTTGAATTTCTGCAGACACTTGTGGACACTGGACACTTTTGGATTGTGTGAGGCCCACTGAATATCTGAGCGCTATGTCACAGGCTCGATGGCACAGCTGTGACCAAAGTGACTAGAGGATAAGTGAGATTTTGAATTTCTGCTCACACTAGTGGACACTGGACACTTTTGGATTGTGTGAGGCCCACTGAATATCTGAGCGCTATGTCACAGGCTCGATGGCACAGCTGTGACCAAAGTGACTAGAGGATAAGTGAGATTTTGAATTTCTGCAGACACTTGTGGACACTGGACACTTTTGGATTGTGTGAGGCCCACTGAATATCTGAGCGCTATGTCACAGGCTCGATGGCACAGCTGTGACCAAAGTGACTAGAGAATAAGTGAGATTTTGAATTTCTGCAGACACTTGTGGACACTGGACACTTTTGGATTGTGTGAGGCCCACTGAATATCTGAGCGCTATGTCACAGGCTCGATGGCACAGCTGTGACCAAAGTGACTAGAGGATAAGTGAGATTTTGAATTTCTGCAGACACTTGTGGACACTGGACACTTTTGGATTGTGTGAGGCCCACTGAATATCTGAGCGCTATGTCACAGGCTCGATGGCACAGCTGTGACCAAAGTGACTAGAGGATAAGTGAGATTTTGAATTTCTGCAGACACTTGTGGACACTGGACACTTTTGGATTGTGTGAGGCCCACTGAATATCTGAGCGCTATGTCACAGGCTCGATGGCACAGCTGTGACCAAAGTGACTAGAGGATAAGTGAGATTTTGAATTTCTGCAGACAGTTGTGGACACTGGACACTTTTGGATTGTGTGAGGCCCACTGAATATCTGAGCGCTATGTCACAGGCTCGATGGCACAGCTGTGACCAAAGTGACTAGAGGATAAATGAGATTTTGAATTTCTGCTCACACTAGTGGACACTGGACACTTTTGGATTGTGTGAGGCCCACTGAATATCTGAGCGCTATGTCACAGGCTCGATGGCACAGCTGTGACCAAAGTGACTAGAGGATAAGTGAGATTTTGAATTTCTGCAGACACTTGTGGACACTGGACACTTTTGGATTGTGTGAGGCCCACTGAATATCTGAGCGCTATGTCACAGGCTCGATGGCACAGCTGTGACCAAAGTGACTAGAGGATAAGTGAGATTTTGAATTTCTGCTCACACTAGTGGACACTGGACACTTTTGGATTGTGTGAGGCCCACTGAATATCTGAGCGCTATGTCACAGGCTCGATGGCACAGCTGTGACCAAAGTGACTAGAGGATAAGTGAGGTTTTGAATTTCTGCAGACACTTGTGGACACTGGACACTTTTGGATTGTGTGAGGCCCACTGAATATCTGAGCGCTATGTCACAGGCTCGATGGCACAGCTGTGACCAAAGTGACTAGAGGATAAGTGAGATTTTGAATTTCTGCAGACACTTGTGGACACTGGACACTTTTGGATAGTGTGAGGCCCACTGAATATCTGAGCGCTATGTCACAGGCTCGATGGCACAGCTGTGACCAAAGTGACTAGAGGATAAGTGAGATTTTGAATTTCTGCAGACACTTGTGGACACTGGACACTTTTGGATTGTGTGAGGCCCATTGAATATCTAAGCGCTATGTCTCAGGCTCGATGGCACAGCTGTGACCAATGTGACTAGAGGATAAGTGAGATTTTGAATTTCTGCAGACACTGGACACTTTTGGATTGTGTGAGGCCCACTGAATATCTGAGCGCTATGTCACAGGCTCGATGGCACAGCTGTGACCAAAGTGACTAGAGGATAAGTGAGATTTTGAATTTCTGCAGACAGTTGTGGACACTGGACACTTTTGGATTGTGTGAGGCCCACTGAATATCTGAGCGCTATGTCACAGGCTCGATGGCACAGCTGTGACCAAAGTGACTAGAGGATAAGTGAGATTTTGAATTTCTGCAGACACTTGTGGACACTGGACACTTTTGGATTGTGTGAGGCCCACTGAATATCTGAGCGCTATGTCACAGGCTCGATGGCACAGCTGTGACCAAAGTGACTAGAGGATAAGTGAGATTTTGAATTTCTGCAGACACTTGTGGACACTGGACACTTTTGGATTTTGTGAGGCCCACTGAATATCTGAGCGCTATGTCACAGGCTCGATGGCACAGCTGTGACCAAAGTGACTAGAGGATAAGTGAGATTTTGAATTTCTGCATACACTTGTGGACACTGGACACTTTTGAATTGTGTGAGGCCCACTGAATATCTGAGCGCTATGTCACAGGCTCGATGGCACAGCTGTGACCAAAGTGACTAGAGGATAAGTGAGATTTTGAATTTCTGCAGACACTTGTGGACACTGGACACTTTTGGATTGTGTGAGGCCCACTGAATATCTGAGCGCTATGTCACAGGCTCGATGGCACAGCTGTGACCAAAGTGACTAGAGGATAAGTGAGATTTTGAATTTCTGCAGACACTGGACACTTTTGGATTGTGTGAGGCTCACTGAATATCTGAGCGTTATGTCACAGGCTCGATGGCACAGCTGTGACCAAAGTGACTAGAGGATAAGTGAGATTTTGAATTTCTGCTCACACTAGTGGACACTGGACACTTTTGGATTGTGTGAGGCCCACTGAATATCTGAGCGCTATGTCACAGGCTAGATGGCACAGCTGTGACCAAAGTGACTAGAGGATAAGTGAGATTTTGAATTTCTGCTCACACTAGTGGACACTGGACACTTTTGGATTGTGTGAGGCCCACTGAATATCTGAGCTCTATGTCACAGGCTCGATGGCACAGCTGTGACCAAAGTGACTAGAGGATAAGTGAGATTTTGAATTTCTGCAGACACTTGTGGACACTGGACACTTTTGGATTGTGTGAGGCCCACTGAATATCTGAGCGCTATGTCACAGGCTCGATGGCACAGCTGTGACCAAAGTGACTAGAGGATAAGTGAGATTTTGAATTTCTGCTCACACTAGTGGACACTGGACACTTTTGGATTGTGTGAGGCCCACTGAATATCTGAGCGCTATGTCACAGGCTCGATGGCACAGCTGTGACCAAAGTGACTAGAGGATAAGTGAGATTTTGAATTTCTGCAGACACTTTTGGACACTGGACACTTTTGGATTGTGTGAGGCCCACTGAATATCTGAGCGCTATGTCACAGGCTCGATGGCACAGTTGTGACCAAAGTGACTAGAGGAGAAGTGAGATTTTGAATTTCTGCTCACACTAGTGGACACTGGACACTTTTGGATTGTGTGAGGCACACTGAATATCTGAGCGCTATGTCACAGGCTCGATGGCACAGCTGTGACCAAAGTGACTAGAGGATAAGTGAGATTTTGAATTTCTGCAGACACTTGTGGACACTGGACACTTTTGGATTGTGTGAGGCCCACTGAATATCTGAGCGCTATATCACAGGCTCGATGGCACAGCTGTGACCAAAGTGACTAGAGGATAAGTGAGATTTTGAATTTCTGCTCACACTAGTGGACACTGGACACTTTTGGATTGTGTGAGGCCCACTGAATATCTGAGCGCTATGTCACAGGCTCGATGGCACAGCTGTGACCAAAGTGACTAGAGGATAAGTGAGATTTTGAATTTCTGCAGACACTTTTGGACACTGGACACTTTTGGATTGTGTGAGGCCCACTGAATATCTGAGCGCTATGTCACAGGCTCGATGGCACAGTTGTGACCAAAGTGACTAGAGGAGAAGTGAGATTTTGAATTTCTGCTCACACTAGTGGACACTGGACACTTTTGGATTGTGTGAGGCACACTGAATATCTGAGCGCTATGTCACAGGCTCGATGGCACAGCTGTGACCAAAGTGACTAGAGGATAAGTGAGATTTTGAATTTCTGCAGACACTTGTGGACACTGGACACTTTTGGATTGTGTGAGGCCCACTGAATATCTGAGCGCTATGTCACAGGCTCGATGGCACAGCTGTGACCAAAGTGACTAGAGGATAAGTGAGATTTTGAATTTCTGCAGACACTGGACACTTTTGGATTGTGTGAGGCCCACTGAATATCTGAGCGCTATGTCACAGGCTCGATGGCACAGCTGTGACCAAAGTGACTAGAGGATAAGTGAGATTTTGAATTTCTGCAGACAGTTGTGGACACTGGACACTTTTGGATTGTGTGAGGCCCACTGAATATCTGAGCGCTATGTCACAGGCTCGATGGCACAGCTGTGACCAAAGTGACTAGAGGATAAGTGAGATTTTGAATTTCTGCAGACACTTGTGGACACTGGACACTTTTGGATTGTGTGAGGCCCACTGAATATCTGAGCGCTATGTCACAGGCTCGATGGCACAGCTGTGACCAAAGTGACTAGAGGATAAGTGAGATTTTGAATTTCTGCAGACACTTGTGGACACTGGACACTTTTGGATTTTGTGAGGCCCACTGAATATCTGAGCGCTATGTCACAGGCTCGATGGCACAGCTGTGACCAAAGTGACTAGAGGATAAGTGAGATTTTGAATTTCTGCAGACACTTGTGGACACTGGACACTTTTGAATTGTGTGAGGCCCACTGAATATCTGAGCGCTATGTCACAGGCTCGATGGCACAGCTGTGACCAAAGTGACTAGAGGATAAGTGAGATTTTGAATTTCTGCAGACACTTGTGGACACTGGACACTTTTGGATTGTGTGAGGCCCACTGAATATCTGAGCGCTATGTCACAGGCTCGATGGCACAGCTGTGACCAAAGTGACTAGAGGATAAGTGAGATTTTGAATTTCTGCAGACACTGGACACTTTTGGATTGTGTGAGGCCCACTGAATAACTGAGCGTTATGTCACAGGCTCGATGGCACAGCTGTGACCAAAGTGACTAGAGGATAAGTGAGATTTTGAATTTCTGCTCACACTAGTGGACACTGGACACTTTTGGATTGTGTGAGGCCCACTGAATATCTGAGCGCTATGTCATAGGCTAGATGGCACAGCTGTGACCAAAGTGACTAGAGGATAATGAGATTTTGAATTTCTGCTCACACTAGTGGACACTGGACACTTTTGGATTGTGTGAGGCCCACTGAATATCTGAGCGCTATGTCACAGGCTCGATGGCACAGCTGTGACCAAAGTGACTAGAGGATAAGTGAGATTTTGAATTTCTGCAGACACTTGTGGACACTGGACACTTTTGGATTGTGTGAGGCCCACTGAATATCTGAGCGCTATGTCACAGGCTCGATGGCACAGCTGTGACCAAAGTGACTAGAGGATAAGTGAGATTTTGAATTTCTGCTCACACTAGTGGACACTGGACACTTTTGGATTGTGTGAGGCCCACTGAATATCTGAGCGCTATGTCACAGGCTCGATGGCACAGCTGTGACCAAAGTGACTAGAGGATAAGTGAGATTTTGAATTTCTGCAGACACTTTTGGACACTGGACACTTTTGGATTGTGTGAGGCCCACTGAATATCTGAGCGCTATGTCACAGGCTCGATGGCACAGTTGTGACCAAAGTGACTAGAGGAGAAGTGAGATTTTGAATTTCTGCTCACACTAGTGGACACTGGACACTTTTGGATTGTGTGAGGCACACTGAATATCTGAGCGCTATGTCACAGGCTCGATGGCACAGCTGTGACCAAAGTGACTAGAGGATAAGTGAGATTTTGAATTTCTGCAGACACTTGTGGACACTGGACACTTTTGGATTGTGTGAGGCCCACTGAATATCTGAGCGCTATATCACAGGCTCGATGGCACAGCTGTGACCAAAGTGACTAGAGGATAAGTGAGATTTTGAATTTCTGCTCACACTAGTGGACACTGGACACTTTTGGATTGTGTGAGGCCCACTGAATATCTGAGCGCTATGTCACAGGCTCGATGGCACAGCTGTGACCAAAGTGACTAGAGGATAAGTGAGATTTTGAATTTCTGCAGACACTTTTGGACACTGGACACTTTTGGATTGTGTGAGGCCCACTGAATATCTGAGCGCTATGTCACAGGCTCGATGGCACAGTTGTGACCAAAGTGACTAGAGGAGAAGTGAGATTTTGAATTTCTGCTCACACTAGTGGACACTGGACACTTTTGGATTGTGTGAGGCACACTGAATATCTGAGCGCTATGTCACAGGCTCGATGGCACAGCTGTGACCAAAGTGACTAGAGGATAAGTGAGATTTTGAATTTCTACAGACACTTGTGGACACTGGACACTTTTGGATTGTGTGAGGCCCACTGAATATCTGAGCGCTATATCACAGGCTCGATGGCACAGCTGTGACCAAAGTGACTAGAGGATAAGTGAGATTTTGAATTTCTGCAGACACTTGTGGACACTGGACACTATTGGATTGTGTGAGGCCCACTGAATATCTGAGCGCTATGTCACAGGCTCGATGGCACAGCTGTGACCAAAGTAACTAGAGAAGTGAGATTTTGAATTTCTGCAGACACTTGTGGACACTGGACACTTTTGGATTGTGTGAGGCCCACTGAATATCTGAGCGCTATGTCACAGGCTCGATGGCACAGCTGTGACCAAAGTGACTAGAGAATAAGTGAGATTTTGAATTTCTGCAGACACTTGTGGACACTGGACACTTTTGGATTGTGTGAGGCCAACTGAATATCTGAGCGCTATATCACAGGCTCGATGGCACAGCTGTGACCAAAGTGACTAGAGGATAAATGAGATTTTGAATTTCTGCTCACACTAGTGGACACTGGACACTTTTGGATTGTGTGAGGCCCACTGAATATCTGAGCGCTATGTCACAGGCTCGATGGCACAGCTGTGACCAAAGTAACTAGAGAAGTGAGATTTTGAATTTCTGCAGACACTTGTGGACACTGGACACTTTTGGATTGTGTGAGGCCCACTGAATATCTGAGCGCTATGTCACAGGCTCGATGGTACAGCTGTGACCAAAGTGACTAGAGAATAAGTGAGATTTTGAATTTCTGCAGACACTTGTGGACACTGGACTCTTTTGGATTGTGTGAGGCCCACTGAATATCTGAGCGCTATGTCACAGGCTCGATGGCACAGCTTTGACCAAAGTGACGAGAGGATAAGTGAGATTTTGAATTTCTGCAGACACTTGTGGACACTGGACACTTTTGGATTGTGTGAGGCCCACTGAATATCTGAGCGCTATGTCACAGGCTCGATGGCACAGCTGTGACCAAAGTGACTAGAGGATAAGTGAGATTTTGAATTTCTGCTCACACTAGTGGACACTGGACACTTTTGGATTGTGTGAGGCACACTGAATATCTGAGCGCTATGTCACAGGCTCGATGGCACAGCTGTGACCAAAGTGACTAGAGGATAAGTGAGATTTTGAATTTCTGCAGACACTTGTGGACACTGGACACTTTTGGATTGTGTGAGGCCCACTGAATATCTGAGCGCTATATCACAGGCTCGATGGCACAGCTGTGACCAAAGTGACTAGAGGATAAGTGAGATTTTGAATTTCTGCTCACACTAGTGGACACTGGACACTTTTGGATTGTGTGAGGCCCACTGAATATCTGAGCGCTATGTCACAGGCTCGATGGCACAGCTGTGACCAAAGTGACTAGAGGATAAGTGAGATTTTGAATTTCTGCAGACACTTTTGGACACTGGACACTTTTGGATTGTGTGAGGCCCACTGAATATCTGAGCGCTATGTCACAGGCTCGATGGCACAGTTGTGACCAAAGTGACTAGAGGAGAAGTGAGATTTTGAATTTCTGCTCACACTAGTGGACACTGGACACTTTTGGATTGTGTGAGGCACACTGAATATCTGAGCGCTATGTCACAGGCTCGATGGCACAGCTGTGACCAAAGTGACTAGAGGATAAGTGAGATTTTGAATTTCTGCAGACACTTGTGGACACTGGACACTTTTGGATTGTGTGAGGCCCACTGAATATCTGAGCGCTATATCACAGGCTCGATGGCACAGCTGTGACCAAAGTGACTAGAGGATAAGTGAGATTTTGAATTTCTGCAGACACTTGTGGACACTGGACACTATTGGATTGTGTGAGGCCCACTGAATATCTGAGCGCTATGTCACAGGCTCGATGGCACAGCTGTGACCAAAGTAACTAGAGAAGTGAGATTTTGAATTTCTGCAGACACTTGTGGACACTGGACACTTTTGGATTGTGTGAGGCCCACTGATTATCTGAGCGCTATGTCACAGGCTCGATGGCACAGCTGTGACCAAAGTGACTAGAGAATAAGTGAGATTTTGAATTTCTGCAGACACTTGTGGACACTGGACACTTTTGGATTGTGTGAGGCCAACTGAATATCTGAGCGCTATATCACAGGCTCGATGGCACAGCTGTGACCAAAGTGACTAGAGGATAAATGAGATTTTGAATTTCTGCTCACACTAGTGGACACTGGACACTTTTGGATTGTGTGAGGCCCACTGAATATCTGAGCGCTATGTCACAGGCTCGATGGCACAGCTGTGACCAAAGTAACTAGAGAAGTGAGATTTTGAATTTCTGCAGACACTTGTGGACACTGGACACTTTTGGATTGTGTGAGGCCCACTGAATATCTGAGCGCTATGTCACAGGCTCGATGGCACAGCTGTGACCAAAGTGACTAGAGAATAAGTGAGATTTTGAATTTCTGCAGACACTTGTGGACACTGGACACTTTTGGATTGTGTGAGGCCCACTGAATATCTGAGCGCTATGTCACAGGCTCGATGGCACAGCTTTGACCAAAGTGACGAGAGGATAAGTGAGATTTTGAATTTCTGCAGACACTTGTGGACACTGGACACTTTTGGATTGTGTGAGGCCCACTGAATATCTGAGCGCTATGTCACAGGCTCGATGGCACAGCTGTGACCAAAGTGACTAGAGGATAAGTGAGATTTTGAATTTCTGCTCACACTAGTGGACACTGGACACTTTTGGATTGTGTGAGGCCCACTGAATATCTGAGCGCTATGTCACAGGCTCGATGGCACAGCTGTGACCAAAGTGACTAGAGGATAAGTGAGATTTTGAATTTCTGCAGACACTTGTGGACACTGGACACTTTTGGATTGTGTGAGGCCCACTGAATATCTGAGCGCTATGTCACAGGCTCGATGGCACAGCTGTGACCAAAGTGACTAGAGGATAAGTGAGATTTTGAATTTCTGCAGACACTTGTGGACACTGGACACTTTTGGATTGTGTGAGGCCCACTGAATATCTGAGCGCTATGTCACAGGCTCGATGGCACAGCTGTGACCAAAGTGACTAGAGGATAAGTGAGATTTTGAATTTCTGCAGACACTTGTGGACACTGGACACTTTTGGATTGTGTGAGGCCCACTGAATATCTGAGCGCTATGTCACAGGCTCGATGGCACAGCTGTGACCAAAGTGACTAGAGGATAAGTGAGATTTTGAATTTCTGCAGACACTTGTGGACACTGGACACTTTTGGATTGTGTGAGGCCCACTGAATATCTGAGCACTATGTCACAGGCTCGATGGCACAGCTGTGACCAAAGTGACTAGAGGATAAGTGAGATTTTGAATTTCTGCAGACAGTTGTGGACACTGGACACTTTTGGATTGTGTGAGGCCCACTGAATATCTGAGCGCTATGTCACAGGCTCGATGGCACAGCTGTGACCAAAGTGACTAGAGGATAAATGAGATTTTGAATTTCTGCTCACACTAGTGGACACTGGACACTTTTGGATTGTGTGAGGCCCACTGAATATCTGAGCGCTATGTCACAGGCTCGATGGCACAGCTGTGAACAAAGTGACTAGAGGATAAGTGAGATTTTGAATTTCTGCAGACACTTGTGGACACTGGACACTTTTGGATTGTGTGAGGCCCACTGAATATCTGAGCGCTATGTCACAGGCTCGATGGCACAGCTGTGACCAAAGTGACTAGAGGATAAGTGAGATTTTGAATTTCTGCTCACACTAGTGGACACTGGACACTTTTGGATTGTGTGAGGCCCACTGAATATCTGAGCGCTATGTCACAGGCTCGATGGCACAGCTGTGACCAAAGTGACTAGAGGATAAGTGAGGTTTTGAATTTCTGCAGACACATGTGGACACTGGACACTTTTGGATTGTGTGAGGCCCACTGAATATCTGAGCGCTATGTCACAGGCTCGATGGCACAGCTGTGACCAAAGTGACTAGAGGATAAGTGAGATTTTGAATTTCTGCAGACACTTGTGGACACTGGACACTTTTGGATAGTGTGAGGCCCACTGAATATCTGAGCGCTATGTCACAGGCTCGATGGCACAGCTGTGACCAAAGTGACTAGAGGATAAGTGAGATTTTGAATTTCTGCAGACACTTGTGGACACTGGACACTTTTGGATTGTGTGAGGCCCATTGAATATCTGAGCGCTATGTCTCAGGCTCGATGGCACAGCTGTGACCAATGTGACTAGAGGATAAGTGAGATTTTGAATTTCTGCAGACACTGGACACTTTTGGATTGTGTGAGGCCCACTGAATATCTGAGCGCTATGTCACAGGCTCGATGGCACAGCTGTGACCAAAGTGACTAGAGGATAAGTGAGATTTTGAATTTCTGCAGACAGTTGTGGACACTGGACACTTTTGGATTGTGTGAGGCCCACTGAATATCTGAGCGCTATGTCACAGGCTCGATGGCACAGCTGTGACCAAAGTGACTAGAGGATAAGTGAGATTTTGAATTTCTGCAGACACTTGTGGACACTGGACACTTTTGGATTGTGTGAGGCCCACTGAATATCTGAGCGCTATGTCACAGGCTCGATGGCACAGCTGTGACCAAAGTGACTAGAGGATAAGTGAGATTTTGAATTTCTGCAGACACTTGTGGACACTGGACACTTTTGGATTTTGTGAGGCCCACTGAATATCTGAGCGCTATGTCACAGGCTCGATGGCACAGCTGTGACCAAAGTGACTAGAGGATAAGTGAGATTTTGAATTTCTGCAGACACTTGTGGACACTGGACACTTTTGAATTGTGTGAGGCCCACTGAATATCTGAGCGCTATGTCACAGGCTCGATGGCACAGCTGTGACCAAAGTGACTAGAGGATAAGTGAGATTTTGAATTTCTGCAGACACTTGTGGACACTGGACACTTTTGGATTGTGTGAGACCCACTGAATATCTGAGCGCTATGTCACAGGCTCGATGGCACAGCTGTGACCAAAGTGACTAGAGGATAAGTGAGATTTTGAATTTCTGCAGACACTGGACACTTTTGGATTGTGTGAGGCCCACTGAATATCTGAGCGTTATGTCACAGGCTCGATGGCACAGCTGTGACCAAAGTGACTAGAGGATAAGTGAGATTTTGAATTTCTGCTCACACTAGTGGACACTGGACACTTTTGGATTGTGTGAGGCCCACTGAATATCTGAGCGCTATGTCACAGGCTCGATGGCACAGCTGTGACCAAAGTAACTAGAGAAGTGAGATTTTGAATTTCTGCAGACACTTGTGGACACTGGACACTTTTGGATTGTGTGAGGCCCACTGAATATCTGAGCGCTATGTCACAGGCTCGATGGCACAGCTGTGACCAAAGTGACTAGAGAATAAGTGAGATTTTGAATTTCTGCAGACACTTGTGGACACTGGACACTTTTGGATTGTGTGAGGCCCACTGAATATCTGAGCGCTATGTCACAGGCTCGATGGCACAGCTTTGACCAAAGTGACGAGAGGATAAGTGAGATTTTGAATTTCTGAAGACACTTGTGGACACTGGACACTTTTGGATTGTGTGAGGCCCACTGAATATCTGAGCGCTATGTCACAGGCTCGATGGCACAGCTGTGACCAAAGTGACTAGAGGATAAATGAGATTTTGAATTTCTGCTCACACTAGTGGACACTGGACACTTTTGGATTGTGTGAGGCCCACTGAATATCTGAGCGCTATGTCACAGGCTCGATGGCACAGCTGTGACCAAAGTGACTAGAGGATAAGTGAGATTTTGAATTTCTGCAGACACTTGTGGACACTGGACACTTTTGGATTGTGTGAGGCCCACTGAATATCTGAGCGCTATGTCACAGGCTCGATGGCACAGCTGTGACCAAAGTGACTAGAGGATAAGTGAGATTTTGAATTTCTGCTCACACTAGTGGACACTGGACACTTTTGGATTGTGTGAGGCCCACTGAATATCTGAGCGCTATGTCACAGGCTCGATGGCACAGCTGTGACCAAAGTGACTAGAGGATAAGTGAGGTTTTGAATTTCTGCAGACACATGTGGACACTGGACACTTTTGGATTGTGTGAGGCCCACTGAATATCTGAGCGCTATGTCACAGGCTCGATGGCACAGCTGTGACCAAAGTGACTAGAGGATAAGTGAGATTTTGAATTTCTGCAGACACTTGTGGACACTGGACACTTTTGGATAGTGTGAGGCCCACTGAATATCTGAGCGCTATGTCACAGGCTCGATGGCACAGCTGTGACCAAAGTGACTAGAGGATAAGTGAGATTTTGAATTTCTGCAGACACTTGTGGACACTGGACACTTTTGGATTGTGTGAGGCCCATTGAATATCTGAGCGCTATGTCTCAGGCTCGATGGCACAGCTGTGACCAATGTGACTAGAGGATAAGTGAGATTTTGAATTTCTGCAGACACTGGACACTTTTGGATTGTGTGAGGCCCACTGAATATGTGAGCGCTATGTCACAGGCTCTATGGCACAGCTGTGACCAAAGTGACTAGAGGATAAGTGAGATTTTGAATTTCTGCAGACACTTGTGGACACTGGACACTTTTGGATTGTGTGAGGCCCACTGAATATCTGAGCGCTATGTCACAGGCTCGATGGCACAGCTGTGACCAAAGTGACTAGAGGATAAGTGAGATTTTGAATTTCTGCAGACACTTGTGGACACTGGACACTTTTGGATTGTGTGAGGCCCACTGAATATCTGAGCGCTATGTCACAGGCTCGATGGCACAGCTGTGACCAAAGTGACTAGAGGATAAGTGAGATTTTGAATTTCTGCAGACACTTGTGGACACTGGACACTTTTGGATTTTGTGAGGCCCACTGAATATCTGAGCGCTATGTCACAGGCTCGATGGCACAGCTGTGACCAAAGTGACTAGAGGATAAGTGAGATTTTGAATTTCTGCAGACACTTGTGGACACTGGACACTTTTGAATTGTGTGAGGCCCACTGAATATCTGAGCGCTATGTCACAGGCTCGATGGCACAGCTGTGACCAAAGTGACTAGAGGATAAGTGAGATTTTGAATTTCTGCAGACACTTGTGGACACTGGACACTTTTGGATTGTGTGAGGCCCACTGAATATCTGAGCGCTATGTCACAGGCTCGATGGCACAGCTGTGACCAAAGTGACTAGAGGATAAGTGAGATTTTGAATTTCTGCAGACACTGGACACTTTTGGATTGTGTGAGGCCCACTGAATATCTGAGCGTTATGTCACAGGCTCGATGGCACAGCTGTGACCAAAGTGACTAGAGGATAAGTGAGATTTTGAATTTCTGCTCACACTAGTGGACACTGGACACTTTTGGATTGTGTGAGGCCCACTGAATATCTGAGCGCTATGTCACAGGCTAGATGGCACAGCTGTGACCAAAGTGACTAGAGGATAAGTGAGATTTTGAATTTCTGCTCACACTAGTGGACACTGGACACTTTTGGATTGTGTGAGGCCCACTGAATATCTGAGCGCTATATCACAGGCTCGATGGCACAGCTGTGACCAAAGTGACTAGAGGATAAATGAGATTTTGAATTTCTGCTCACACTAGTGGACACTGGACACTTTTGGATTGTGTGAGGCCCACTGAATATCTGAGCGCTATGTCACAGGCTCGATGGCACAGCTGTGACCAAAGTAACTAGAGAAGTGAGATTTTGAATTTCTGCAGACACTTGTGGACACTGGACACTTTTGGATTGTGTGAGGCCCACTGAATATCTGAGCGCTATGTCACAGGCTCGATGGCACAGCTGTGACCAAAGTGACTAGAGAATAAGTGAGATTTTGAATTTCTGCAGACACTTGTGGACACTGGACACTTTTGGATTGTGTGAGGCCCACTGAATATCTGAGCGCTATGTCACAGGCTCGATGGCACAGCTTTGACCAAAGTGACGAGAGGATAAGTGAGATTTTGAATTTCTGCAGACACTTGTGGACACTGGACACTTTTGGATTGTGTGAGGCCCACTGAATATCTGAGCGCTATGTCACAGGCTCGATGGCACAGCTGTGACCAAAGTGACTAGAGGATAAGTGAGATTTTGAATTTCTGCTCACACTAGTGGACACTGGACACTTTTGGATTGTGTGAGGCCCACTGAATATCTGAGCGC